>NC_141156.1:860000-1460000 GCF_053477565.2 Lygodium microphyllum
ATCATAGAGCAAATTAAAAACCTCATCACCAATTACATGTGCTATAGAATTTCAAAAGAAGCACAGACAACAGAGTGCCTGGCACAACGCCCTCTCCTCCATATCCCCAGACTCGTCCTCTTCAAAAGTTAGGGTGGGACAGAGGTGGGTTTCAGCCTCCCTTGGGGTGCTGAGATGTTCAGGTGAAAGTGGTGGAGGTATAGGCAACATATACGGAGTAATCCTCATCTTCCTACTCCTCATTAGAAACCTCTTCCCATAAACAGGTAGCTGCTCAGCATCAGCAATTCCCAAAATGAGTGCCTATGCTGCACACGCAATATAGTAAGGAGCTCTCAGGGCTTGGCAGTATAAAGCCCTTGTTCGACTACCCTGAGGGCGAATTGCCGTTCTATCAAAACTATCCTATCAGCATTCTGGGGACATCATAAACCCCACAAAATTTTATAAGCACCCCACAAGATAATACTCCACTTTGAATGGAAAAATATCACATATGATTCATCTTCAAAGTTTCCATGGCTTTCTCTCACAATCTCTCATAGATAGATACATTGTCTTACATAGAATTGGCTCTCGCTGACTCTCTCTCTCTCTCTCTCTCTCTCTCTCTCTCTCTCTCTCTCTCTCTCTCTCTCTCTCTCTCTCTCTCTCTCTCTCAATAGTACATCATATCTTCAATATAATACTCAATAATCACTCACAATAACCCTTCTTTGGTCATGAATACCCCTCCCAAGAGGTGTGTCTAATATGAAACGTCACCAGAGCCACTACAGTGACTCTTCATAGCTGACTACTGTCACTTCACTCCAGCCTTCTCTTGAGTCTTCAGCAGCTGCTTCCTCCACTTCCTTGATCTGTTTTGAACTTGCATTTCAATGAGCTTTCAAACAACCTCAAAATTTATCAATCATTACTCCATCATAAAAAAGTAGAAAAACAGAACAAAATAGAAGCTAAACAGAAGTTATCACAACCAAACATAACCTTAACAGAACCTAACAGAACATCATAGAGCCTCATGTCTCTGCTGAAAAACATCATGAGCTTATCAAAACCATTCCATCTTATCCAAAACACTCTCAAACCACTTCTAAACCAATCAATCATCATGTAAAATCATCCATTCGTCCCTCAAAAAGAACAAAAATCAACCAAAAAACATGTCATTTCAACATTCAACATATCCCCATACTTAATAAAGATGCATCCTTGTGACCTAGGAAAAAGAGAATACAATTTCATCAAAGAGCTCAACTTTGATCTTCTTTAGCATCTTCAAGAACACCTTCCAACCACAATCCCATCTTATAACATGCATCTAATAAAGAATACAACAAAAGGAAAATCCTTTATCCATTAACACATCTTATAAACAACAGAAAATCATGACAAATTTATGAAGGATATAAGAGGTTGCTTCCATCCATCAATCAGATCTTCATCTTCAACTCCACATAAGAAGGATAATACACCACACATACATGATAGAACATACACAAAACTCATACAGACACAATACCAGGTAGTCTGAATGGCACATGCCCCCAAAAAGTGGAGAGCAAAGAAAAAGTTTTTTATTAACAAAAGATGATACAACCAAGAAAAGACTTCACTTCAAAGGAGGACAAAGATATTTCTTTTTAAACTGCATGCTAAACTTAAGATACTCTAGATCTTTGCTCTCATCTACAAAATACTCAAGATACTCCATGTGACAATGGATTCCTCAATAGGCATAACGGGTGGCTTTCCATACATAAGTTTAGCTAGCATATATCCTGTCGCTGCACTATGGGTAGTTCTATCAACCCATAATGCGAATGGTAGCATTTTAGGCCATTCCCTCAACTTCCCTTTGCATGATTTTGCTAAAGCTTTAAGAATTGGTTGATGGCCTCTTTCACTCTTACCATTGCCTTCAGGATTGTAAGCTGAAGTAAGAGATAGCTTAATTCCCAATTGAGCAAAGAAATGGTGAGCCTCATCGGCATCCAATTCCCCTCTATCAGCAGTTACTTTAGCAACACATCCATACCTGCAAAATACTTCTTCAAGTAAAAATCTACAAACAGCATGAGTGGACTTTGTTGTCAAGGCCTTTCCTTCCACTTGATTTGTGAGATCTTCTCTAGCAAGTACTAGATATCTCATGTTCCAAATTCCTGTAGGCATGGTTACTAAATCAATAGTCCATCTATAGTGAATGGATAAAGGATAGGTTGGTTGAAGCCCATCTCTATGCTTTACCATAGAATACATTTGACAAGCATGACAAGACTCAACGTCTTTATACATGTTTTGCCACCAAAATTTCTCTTTTATTTTAGCAAAAGTGCCCCATATGCCTCTATGACCAGCCAGTAGGCTTTCATGGAATTCTTGCATGACCTGTCTTTGTGTCTTTTTATCTCCTAAGACACGAACATGCGCCCTTCCTTTCTTTTTTGCATGCCTCCAAAGGTAACCATCTTTAAGAAAAAAACCATAGGCTTTTCTCTTAATTCTCTTGAACTCTTGATTAGTCCAACCTTCCTTCTTTGTCATAGTACTCAAAAATTGGCCAATTTTTAGCCAATCATCTGCATAATATTCTTCTTTAAAGTGTGAACAAACCATAACAAAACATGGAATATGCTGTTTACTAGCTGTCCATTGTCCTTCTTTGGTTGATTCATCCTTCCTTGCTGATGTAAAAGTTGTTTTAATAACTGAACCTGTTGTTCTTGCTGTAATTTTTGTTGTACCTGCATTAACAGCATCATTTATAGACTCTGATTCTTCTTCATCCATCATTTCTTCTTCATCCATATATCTGGCACGTGATTATTTCAAATCAGGATTTAAGGATTTAATATAGGCTATCCATCTTAGCATGGCTATGTCAGGAGTGGAACAGTTGGCGATCATGCCCAAGAGTGGAAGGCAATCTGTCTCAACTATAACATGTGCGCCCATGAAGTACTCCCTGTCACATTTTAATGCAGTTACTACTCCCCAAAACTCTCTTTTAATTTGAGCATACCTTCTTTTTCGTTCATTAAGAACCTTTGCTCCAAAACGGATTACATATATGTTGCCTTCAAGGCCGTCTTGTCCAACTGCCCATCCTATTCCAATACGACTTGTGTCCACTGTGAGTATAATGGGCTGTCCATTAGAGTAGTTAGCCCTCTTTAAAGTGGGGGCTGAAATCAACATTTTCTTGAGTTTTCGAATAGCCTGAGTGTGTTCTTTTGTCCATAGAAACCTTTGGCCTTTTCTTAGAAGCTGATAAAGACTTTCAACAACATGGGCAAAATGTGGAATCCAAATAAGGTAGAAAACACATGCACCAAGAAATCTTCTCACCTCTGAAACATTTGTACATTCTTCTTGCATTTTGCCGATAGCATCTATTTTGGATGGAGAAGGCTTTCGGCCATATGGACCACACATATGTCCAACCACAAGGACTTCTTCGACTCCAAAAACTGATTTAGCTCCTGAAAGAGTAAGATGGACTTCTTCCAATTTAGAAAAGATTTGAGCACAATCATTAATATGGTTAGAGACAAACTTTCGACATCCAAGTTCATTGAGTTCTTCATTTTTCTCATGAACTTCACATCCTTTGATTGGAACATCGTCAAAAAAAGGAAGAGTCAATTGAGGAATATAATCCCTCAATACTTTATGCATAACATTCATCATGTGAGCTACTGAATTTATAGCCCCTTGAGGTAGAGTACACATGTGGACTAGGCCAAGAGGCGTCTTCATTGTGGTAATGTCACAGCTTTCCAAAGCAAGATGAAATTGGTCGTAGCCTGAATATAAGTCTCCCATGGAATAGATTGCCCTACCTGCAAAAGCTTCAGCAAACTCATCCACAATTGGTCCTGATCCAACATTTCTAATAGTGACTTTATTGACGGGTTGTAAATCTTGAATGAATCGTAAAGATCCATTCTTCTTAGGTACGGTAAACCAACGGTTGGAATATGGAGCTGAAGATGGCTCCAATATTCGCATTTTAATCTTTTCATTTAAAAGTTCCAATAACTTAGGCAAATGAGCCCTTGGAACTCGAATTGGTTTGAGATTCCAAGGCACATGTGGGACCGTAAAAATTACCATTGGTGCCACAATGCTCGGATCCACACGGCCAATTTCATGTGGCTGAAATGAAAAGGATTTACCATGGTTCTTTAACATCTGCATGAAGATTTGCTTTTCAGTCGGCAAGAGAAAAGAATATTCACCAAATTTCAGCTTTTGTAAACTTTCTGTTGTAAACTGGTGACCAATATCTTTAGGATCACGAAGGCTTGGTTGTTTGGATACCCTTTCTGCCAGTCCTTCGCTTTCAGGTGGTAGAGGAGTAGCTACCGGCTTGACCTTCTTATCAATTGTTTTATACTTTGTTTCTACTCTTGCTTCATCCTTGTTTGGCTGTCCAAAAGCTTCATAATCTGCAAATTCTTGAATTATGTCATACATATCCAATGTACATACATGTATGGACTGATTTTCAGCTTGATTTTCTGCATGAACAACTGTATAAATTTCAGCCATTGTATCATTATAATTTAGCCCATAAAATAGTCCTGAAATTTCTTCATCTTTAGGTAAAACATCAATTTGCTTCAGCCCTTGCTCCATATGACTTAAATACTTTCTTTCAGCCCTGTTCATGGCTGAAAACTGTTTATAACAGCCCATACCATTGGCTGAAAAAACCTGCAAATCAGCTTTTGACCTTGCCTCCTTCATATGTGGAGGCAATTTTTTGTGACATGATGCACTGCCATAGCCTCCACTTATAGCCGCGCTACCCGAAAACCCTTAAATTCTCGGGCATTAGGAGGAACAAGATGATCTCTCAATCGATCCCTATTCTGATGGTGATTAACATAGACAGTTAGGAATTGAACAGCTTTATCATTATCCTTGCTTCTTATCTGAGCATATGATGAACCATCATCAAGAGCCTTTGTCTCTAAATGAGACTCGGAAATAAATGGTTGTCCAAGAATGATAGGATAACTGCAGGAATCTTGAACAAAGAAATGAAATTCATCTTTTACATTATCAATAGTAACTTGTACATAAGGACATGCTGCATAAAGATCGCCAGAAGAGTTATTGGCTGCCTTCATGCGCCATCCTGGGTCCACATCAATGGGCCATCCACCATTCTCATAGAGACTTCTTGACATAACATTAATTTCCGATCCATGGTTTATAAGGGCAATGCATGGAGTTTCTTTCTCACCGATTTTAACAACAGTTTCAGTAGTCGCCCTTGCCCAATGGGTACGGGAATAGTGACTACTAGGAATAAAGTGAGTTTCACTTTCTTCTTGCATATTGTGAAGAAGAGTCTCTTTCTTATGCATGGGCTGTACTTTAGATTGAGAAGTTCCCACCATTATGGCTTCTTCAACTTCTGCTTCATAAATGTCTTCATCTTTGGCTTCTATGGCTGCAATCAATTCTTTGATTTCCTCTAATTGAATCCCTTGAGTTTTCAGCTTCTCTTCATCCTGCAAATACACATGAAGTACTTGCAAAAAAGCATGTACAGATTCTTCACTTTCCTCACCAACATATTGTCTTTTTCGTTTAATTACATCAATTATTACATCATGAAATCCTCGTTTTGCAATACCGATAATTTCACTTAATGTAAATTCAATTTTACTTCCAAGAATCCTTTCTTCTAGGATCCATTTAAGATCCGTTGCGGTCTCTATGTCAAACTGCAACTTGTAACTGGGATGTTTGCTTTTTCTTTTTCCTTCTGTCTTCTTTGCTTGAGGGGCCTCTCCCATGTCAAATTCTGGTGGCGGCAGATTTTCAGCAGCCTTCTGTTGGTCTTGTTTACTTCTTGTTATACATTTAGTTGGTCCTGAAGAAGAAGGATCGGCAACATCTTCATCTCTTCTTCTCTTTTCTTCTATCATGGCTTCCTGATGATTAATTTCAGCTAACCGAGCAAAAGCTGAAAATGAATCCACAGGCTCGGACCATCCGGTTCCCCCTCGAATACATTGACTGGCAGTGGTTAAATCATCCTTAGTTGCCTTGCCTTGCTCCATGCATTCCAAGGCCTGCGTCCACACTTTAGATTTTGCATTAGTTTTACATGTTAAAATGGAATCATGGCAATCCATGATAATTGTGCATAACCTGCAAGTACGTAGTATCACACGCATGTCCAGCAAAGGACTTGCCAACAACTATGTTGACTTTCACACATTTATCCTGAACGTGTGAATGAATGCATGCATGCAAGGATCCATGCATGCAGTGTCTTCCCATCTTGTAAGGCTCTAATGTGTGATTGCACAAGCTTTCAGAAGGCAGGAGAATGTAGAGTACTGACCAGCTAGCACCATAGCTCAAAGATGATCAGAGGCTAACTCGAAGAGGGTAGTATTGGCGACCCATCCCAAAAACAAAACCTTTGGTGTTATTTTGTGACTACAAATAGATTTTTAAAAGCCTTCTTTTAAAAATTGATGTTATTTTGTGACTACAAAAAAAACCATGTGGGAAATTTAGAAAATATTTCTTGAATCTCTCCTATGCACTTCAATGTTAAAACCACTTACAATTTGGGCTTGTAATCATGAGCTTATTGGTATCATATGATTGTTCACATGGTTTATTTATATAATGTGAATCTCTTACCAACTTGAACACTTAGGTAGTTCCTGTCCTTAGCTAGGGTAAATAAGGAGGGTCCAAGTTCTCTGAAGCATTATGTTTTCAGCTTGTGAGGCATCTTATCTATATATAGAAACTTGCTCTCTCAAGTGATAAAACTGAAGGGAAGGCATCTGCATCCTGCTATGGGTTTGAGTGTATGTCGTATAAATTATCTTAAGTGAGGCAAGAAATTGAAACATCTTCGAGAGACGTAAATCCATTGTTCATTAAACCTTGAGACTAATGCAAAATAAATTTCAAGTTTTGGAAAAATTGAAGAATCTTAAAACCTTAGGATTTTCAATTAAATGATTATGTATTACTACCAAAAATATCCAAGTCGAATGTCTAACTTGTAAGATGTGACTCTTATATCTCAAAAATGTTTTCCTCAAGGCTTTAGAATACAAGCTATGACTCGTCAAAACCCAAATGAGTGAAGACCCAAAAAAGTTTTGAAAGATGGACGAAGTTATTTGAATGGTTTTCTTCCTCTATGATTTTTTTACTTTCAAAATTAAATTTATGATGACCGGTCAAGTTCTAAAGTAAAGTATTAGCGGCTTATAAAATTGACCAATGTGGAATGCAAGCACATATGTCAAGATATTGTAGTATTTGGAAAGTTTTGTGCATAGAATCCTAGCCTTACTTCGGGAAAATAAGTGAAATAACTCACTTGACACCCTAATCTAGATCATCATTAGTGACTAAATTTCACATGCATGAATCTTGTTTGAGTTTTTATCCATGTATGCTTCTTCTATATGTAACTTAATGTTGGTCATGGATAATGGATCACAATGCATATAGATATTGATGTTACATCGAGTGCTCATATATATGTTATAAAATCATGAGTTATGATCATTAATGGTTGTTATGTTAGTGAATCATATCTTACGTGTGTATCAATATTCATAGTTTTTGTATGTCTTGAATGGAACATATTTCTACTTTTTTAATAAGTACATTTTGACTGAAATTTTTTTTAATGTTTTATGAAATTCATAAGAAACATATTTCATACACCTCTCATTTTAGAAACCCCTTGAAACTATGCATGCAACCTTATTTTTTGGATGGTACCACTCCACCCCATGTTGCTTTCGATATCTTCATCACTCATATATTTTTTAAAAGTGCAAGGGTAATATCATATTCCATGGTAAAATATTTACATTGCCCCTAAAGGGGGGAAGCTATGATATTAGCCTTCTCATTACTCCTAAACATCTTCTTGATCAGATGATATGCATCAAGAAAGATGCTATTACAAAGAATAACTAGGGAGACATAGAGCATTTTGAGGCAATTTGAATGTTAAGCCTAAGAAGGGTCATTAGAGTCTCAACATCGCAATTCAATACATTTGGTCTTAAGGTTTCATGGAGCTTCAATTTTTTAGGAGCCAGGATCATCTTCGAGATTCAATTTTGAGATTGTGTCTTAAAAGAGAAGGCTAGTCTCTAAGAGAAACAATTTGAATAATTCAATAAGAGCAATAAATTTCTTGCCTCTTAGAGTCTCAATTTTAAAATCTAACCTAAGAAGAGAGAAAATTTGAAAGCCTCTTTAGATGCTTAATTTGAAAATTGAGTATAAGGTGGCAAGACATGGATTCCTTCAGGAGGCTCGGTTGTAGGCTCAATCACAAGAACCTTTAAAGTGGAAATTTTTAGTGTTAAAATTTTGCTTGAGTAAGGAGTTTCATGTCTCTTAGAGGATCAATTTTGAAATTTATCTTGCGAAGAGAGATAGGCTAAAAGCCTCTTACAGGATCAATTTCTTAAATTGAGCCTAAGGAGCCTCTTAGAGGCTTAAGTTTTTTGTTTCAAAATTGAGTTTAAGGGGAGAGAGAGAGAGAGAGAGAGAGAGTGTGTGTGTGTGTGTGTGTGTGTGTGTGTGTGTGTGAAAGTCTCTTAGAGGAAGTGTACAAGTGGAGAAAGTCATCTTTGTATCAAGTTGTTTGGAATGAAAGAGGTTTACTTTCTTCTCTTATTTGTAGTAATTAAATAAGTTTATGTTTTTTATTCCTTGCTCAAGTTTTCTACGTTGCACCGACTAATTTGTAGAGATTTTTGGTTAACCATAAGAAGTAAGCAATGTGCAATGTATAAGCAAGCACAAGGAAGGAACCTAATGTTTTTTATTGTTCTTCAGATTTTTAGCCACAACATAATGTGCATGAAGCACTTGCATATTTAAATTGCCAAAAGGTTGCAACAATTGTATTCATTTATCATGTAAAACCATTAGCCACGGTCATGATCACATACAATTTGTAATGATAGCATAGGCTCCCAAGGAAAAACTACAAAGGTTCTAGTTCCTTCTTAATAAAGGAAACTCATGCAATTAGAGATGACTAGTCTTGCGGCCAAAAAGTGGGATGGATACCCAAGAGGAATGGGAAAATCCCAACTCAAAAAGTCATGTATAAAAAGGATGAGAATAAAAGAACAATGTGTACTTGCCTTCTTACTTTCATTATGAGATGAGTGAGTGAGGATGAGTGAGAGATTAAGAGAGTGAGAGAGTGAGGGTGAGGGACCAAAGAGAATGAAGCTCTTCTCATATTCTCTCCAAGCACTCTCTCTTGCCATGCCCATGCTTCTATTTTGTATGTGGAGGTCATAGAGGCTTGAGAGTTGAAGGAGAGCGCACTTGGATCGTGAAGTGTGCAAAGTGCATCCTTCATGGGATTGAAGGAACGACATACTACTCACTAGAAATGAATGCTTGCATTCATGTGTGAGAAGCTATGTGAGAGGTAGTTATTGATTCTAGTGTATCAAAGCTCTTGAAAGAATAAGTGTATCTAATGGTCCCAATACATTGAGCGCGTATAGCATAATTTTTTGTTCACTCATCCACCCCACCTCACATTTTGCTAGTTATTTATGGTCACATTTTCTCCTTCACTCACCTAGTTTCATTAACTCATTTTTAATGTAGTTTCACTTGCTTGTTTTCATCTATATTTTCTTTTGTGATTTTTTCCTTAATAAATAATCATTCTACTCCTCCCTCCTCAAGGTCCACTTTAAAATTGAGCCTCTAATTTCCCTCTTTGTAGGTTTAATTTGAATCTATGCCTCGAGTTACTTTTCTTAGATTCAATTTTATTATTGAAGCCTATATTTTCTAACATAGGCTTCATTTAAAATTGGACCTCAAAGTCTCAATCTTAATTTCAAAATTGAGTATCCAAGAGACATGAAAACCCTTATTTAAGCTCAAGTTTGAAATTGAGGCTTCATAGTTGTAAGATTTTGAGTCTATGCCTCTGGTTACTTTTCTTAGACTGAATTTTGTTAATGAGCCTTTGAAATTTAGCC
Source organism: Lygodium microphyllum (assembly GCF_053477565.2). Taxonomy (NCBI): domain Eukaryota; kingdom Viridiplantae; phylum Streptophyta; class Polypodiopsida; order Schizaeales; family Lygodiaceae; genus Lygodium; species Lygodium microphyllum. The sequence continues at coordinate 870,041 of NC_141156.1, forward strand.
TTGAAGACGACTCTATGTCACCTTTCCTTAGGTTCAATTTTTCAAAATTGAGCCTCTAAGAAGCTTTTTATTTCTCTCTCTTCTTAGGCTCAACTTCAAAATTGGGCCTCTAAGAGGATTTTAGCATCTCTCTCTTCATAGGCTCACATTGGAAATTAAAAACTTTAAGCCTCTTAGAGGCTTTTCAAATTAAAACCTAGGAAGCCTCTAAGAGGCTTTTGTCCTCTCTCTCTCTCTTCTTAGGCTCAATTTTGAAATTGAGCCTTTAAGAGATACAAAACTCCTTGCTTGAGCCAAATTTTAATTTTTAGCCTCACAATTTTATATTTATAGGTTCAACTTTGAGATTATGTCTCTAGTTACTTTTCTTATATTCAACTTTGTGATTGAGCCTATAGCTCCTTATTCAGGTCCAATTTTGAACTTGAGCCTCCAAGAGGTTTCATCTCCTCTCTCCTTGGATTTAATTTTCAAATTTAGTCTCCATGAGGCTTTTAGCCTCTCTCTCCTCCTTAGGCTCAATTTTGAAATTGAGCCTCTAAAAGGCTTTTCGCCTCTCTCTCTCTCTCTCTCTCTCTCTCTCTCTCTCTCTCTCTCTCCCCCTCCTTCCTTAAACTCAATTTTGAAACAAAACAACTTAACCCTCTTAGAGGCTCCTTAGGCTAAATTTAAGAAATTGAGCCTCTAAGAGGCTTTTAGCCTATCTCTCTTCCTAATCTAAATTTCAAAATTGAGCCTCTAAGAGACATGAAACTCCTTGCTCAAGCTAAATTTTAACACTTCCAATTTCCACTTCAAAGGTTCACTTTTGTGATTGATCCTACAACTAAGCCTTGTAAAGGAATCCATGTCCTGCCTCCTTAAACTAAATTTTCAAATTGAGCCTCTAAAGAGGCTTTTAGTTTCTCTCTTCTTAGGTTAGATTTCAAAAGTGAGACTCTAAGAGGAAATAAATTTATTGCTCATATTGAATTCTTCAAATTGTGTCTCTTAGAGACTAGCCCTTCTCTTTTAAAACACATCTAAAAATTGAACCTCCAAGATTATCTTGGCTCCTTTCTCTTAAGACTTAAATTTCAATAATGAGCCTCCAATAAGTCTCTGTCTTCTACCTCCTCCAGATCAAATTTTAAATTCAAGGTCTAGGAAGCCTTAAGACCAAATGTATTGAGTTGGAAGGTTGAGCATCTAATGACCCTTTTTATGCCCAATCTTATGGTTAAGGATAGATTGAATCACAATGTTAACCCTCTAGAAAGCCTTAAGACCAAATGTGAAATGGGGCCCTCTACTCCTCGCTTCTAAAGCTTAGTTTCAAAACTTGGAGCCTAAAAATACATTAGCTTATATTCAAACTTAAGCCTTCTATTCCTACCTTGTCAAACTCAATTTCCAAATTCAACCCCTAGCTTCCAAGTTCCCACTCCCAATTGCAATATCGAGCATCTAATGACTCCTTTTATGCCCAATTTTATGATTGAGCATTCAAATCCCTCTTGTTAGCTAGATTTTAGTCTCTTTGAGGCTTATTAAGTCCTCTCTTGTCATCCTTAATTTGAAAATTGAGCCTCTACAAGGTTCTCTTATAGTCAATCTCAAAATTCAACCTCTAAGAACCAAGCTCATGACTTAATTCTTACACTCAATTTTAGGGTCTCTAAGAGATCTAAGGCTCAACTTTGAAATTGAGCGTCTAGGAGGCCTCAAGTTGAATCCTAAAACCAAGCTTTCCACTCCTCAATTCTTATTTTGGAGCTTCATTTTCAACCTTGTAAATTTGAGTAATTTGAAATAAATATAATGGTATGTACATGTTACATGCAATGAAAACAAGAGGTGGAATCCCAACTACAAGAAGCCTATGCTTCTCAAGGTAATTCGAATATGGGTTTAGTATTGGGAAACAATATGGCGATGGCCAATGGCAGTAGTGGCCAAGGGATAGCGATGGCTAACCCTAATGGGAGAGGGAACATGATGCAGAATGTCCCTTTATTACCAACTCCCCCTAGCATGTCGATGCCTACGGGCAGTCAAATGGCTTCAAATGGTGGAGGCCAAACGGTCAATTCTAATACCATGCCTGTGGCTCAACAACCGATGCCTAATCGAATTGTTAGGCCAATGGAACGACATGGTAATGACCAAGGCTATGAGTCGAGCGCTTCCAATGTTCTTGGCGAGGTTAAGGACATGATGAAGCATTATACCGACATGATTACGGAGCAGTATCGGCAAATAGCCGTTGATGTCAACTTCCTTAAAAAACAACAAAATTTGATAGGAAGTAGATACCCAGATGAGGGTGCACCTTCGAGGTTTAGTTGCAAATGGTGTGGTGGGCAGCACTATCCAAGAAATTGCCCAAATGTTAAGTGCAACATCTGTGGAAAATCCGGCCATTTAGTAGCTACTTGTTGGAGTAAGATCAGTTCCCTCTAGCGAGGTAGTCGGCAACCAGGGCTTGTTAATCATCGTGTGCAAGGAAATGATTCCCAGCGAGAAGACGGGCCTAAACAAATACTTCAACGACCAAAGACTACAGTGGAGGAGCTACCCAATGGTAGTGGGGTTAGTTTGATTGAGGCTGTACGTGTTAATGATGCTGAAACCTCTAATTTGCGAGCTATTCTTACAAGAGGTCAAAAGGGTAGAGAAGCCGACAAGGGTAAGCCTGTCGACAGAAACCCTAAACAAGGCGACAAAGGAACGCAAGTTTTGGATCCTGCCATGGAAGGGGGACCTTTGAAGCCCGTGGAAAGTAAAGCCGATAAGGAACCACCAAAGAAGAAGGTGAAAGTTAAGAAAGAAGCAATAAATCCGGTTCAGTGACCTAAAGAGCAGATGGTTTGGCATGAAAAGCGAACTCTATCAAACTATCATGAATTCGATTTGGCGAGCTCTCTTTGCGAAGTCAAGCCGGATGTGAATCTCTTACAGCTTATTAAGCTTTCCCCAGGAGTACGCAAGGAATTTAGGAAGATCCTACGTACCGGGTATATCGTAGAACCTTTGGGTATTGCGCGAGTTGGTGATGACTGGTTCGAGCATGCTGAGAAGCATTGCCCAAGGGTTGCAGCCTATGTCGATGGGATATTAGTAGATTATGCCATTGTCGACACGGGATCATCTGTTAACATTATGAGTTCCGAACTGATGGAAAGGTTTGGCCTTGCGATCCAGAAAGATACCTCCACAATTCTCAGAATGGAAGATGATAGTTTGAGGCAGCCGGAAGGCTGCATTACTAAGGTCCATGTCACTGTTGCAAATGTAGAATGCCTGTTGGACTTTAGGGTGATTCGTTTTGCAGGCCATCCAAGTTACCAAGTATTACTCGGATGACCTTGGATCTTGCAAGCGGACTGCCAAGTAGATATACCCGCCGGTCGACTAATATTCGGCAGAGGTGCCCAGCGTGTGGTGGTTGATGCTTATCCTGAGTCCTCGCAGAGTGAGAGAGCTCCTCTATCTTCTACAGAATTGGAGACATTAGAAGATTTATCTGCCAGTGAGACATCATCGAGTGATGAGTCAAAAGAGAGATCCACCATGGAAGACATCTATCAAATCACTTTGAACGAGCCGATAGAGGGCCAAGATTGTATAAGAGATGCAGATGTTATCGAGCTAGACCTTGGTACGCTTGATGATTCGCAGCCAATCAAATTAGGTTCTATGCTCAGCACAGTAGAAAGGGAGGACTATGTGGCCTTGATTCAGGAATTCCGTGATATCTTTGCCTGGAGTTATGATGAGTTGAGGGGCATTCCTCCTAGTCTTGCTGTCCATACAATTCCGTTGAAAGAGGGCAGTCGTCCTGTATGACAAAAAGTAAGGCGTATGCCTTTCGAACTGAGGAACGGGTTGTTTGAAGAGTTACAAAAGCTTTGGAAAGTAGGTTTGATTTTTCCTGTGCAACACACGGAATGGTGTTCGCCGGTTGTGATCAAAAAGAAAAAAAATAATCAAATTCGATTATGTGTAGACTTTAGGGAGCTGAATAAGCAGACAGTTAAGGACTACTACCCGTTGCCATTTATTGACCAGATTTTGGATCAATTAGCGGGTAGGGAGATATATTCGTTTATGGATTGCTTTGTAGGATACAACCAGATGGCAATTGCAGAAGAGGACAAGTTGAAAACAACTTTTATTACTGTATTTGGTACTTTTGCGTACCATGTGATGGCCTTTGGTTTATGCAATGCGCCTGGTTCGTGGCAACGAATAGCAGATAAGACATTCGGTGACATATCCCCTGAAGAGTTGAAGGTGTTTATTGATGACTTAGGGGTTGCCACCGTGAGAGGAAGGCAGTTGATCATTTTAAGAAAATGCTTTGAGCGCTGTAGACAATTTTGCATCGCCCTTAACCCACAGAAGTGTGTTTTTGGAGTACCTTATGGGCTATTGATGGGTCATGTGGTCAGTTCGGTAGGAATTCCAACAGACCCCGAGAAGGTCAAAGTTATAGTTGCCATGGGTCCACCACGCACTCCGAAAGAAGTTCATAGCTTTCTGTCTTCGGTTGTTTATTACCGTAGATTCATAAACGCCTTGGCAGAAAGAACGTTGCCGCTTACAAATTTATTGTCCTTTAGCTGTTTGTTTTTATGGAGCGACCCTTGTAAGGTAGCTTTCGAGGATGTGAAACAGGAGCTAGCAAGAGCTCCCGTTTTAAAAGCACCTAAAAGAGGTGAGGTGTTCTATATATTCTCAGCAGCCACCATGTATAGTATCAGCTGGCTGTTTAGCCCAAATTTGGGAAGAGAAGTGGTACCACCCGATTGCCTTTGCTAGCCGGAAGCTGGGGATATCCGAGATCAATTATACCTACATGGAGAAGTTGTGTCTAGCGATGGTCTTTGGGACCAAGAAATTCAGGAATTATATTCTCTATGAGAAAGTCGTGCTTTATACGAAGGCGGAGGGACTTCGATTATTGATGAATAAGCTACAGCCGCCTGATCGTCTAGCGAAGTGGTTAATCACTTTGCAGGAGTTTGATTATGAAATCCGTAGTAAGTCACCAAGGTTGCAAGGCATCGTGGAATGTCTTGTGGACTTTGGGGAGCCGAAAGAATCTATGGCTGAAGGTAGTGACATGGAGTTGTTATTTAAAATAGATACGGCATCTATTCCCTCCTGGTATGCTACAATAACGCATTATTTATCGACGGGAGAGGCAGGATCCGAATTATCTAAAGCTGAGAGAAGGAAAATTAAGCAGCAAGCATTAAAGTTTGCCTTGATCCCAGGTACATTATATCGGCAAGGGGTTGATGACATCTATCGCCGATGTGTGATGCCTGATGAGGTGCCATTCATTTTGGAAGAGTGCCATGATTCTGCTTGCGGCGGCCATTTTGTTGGACGGCTTACAGCACAAAAGGCGTTAAGAGCAGGTTATTGGTGGCCTACCATCTTCCAAGATGCGTTTGCGTATGTTAAGAGATGCGATATTTGTCAACGACATGATAGTCGAGAGAATAGGAAACGACCACTCACCCCTATTATGGCGACACTTCCATTTGAGAAGTGCGGAATAGACTTTGTGGGTCCTATTACTCCGTCGTCGACTGCGCAAAAGAGGTATATCATTGTAGCAACTGACTACTTCACAAAGTGGTCAGAAGCATGTGCAACAAGGAAAGATGATGCTAAAGAAACTGCTAGTTTCCTTTTAGAGAAGATAATATGCCGTTTTAGTCCGCCGAAAGAATTAGTGTCAGACCACGGAACCCATTTCCTGAATAAGGTGATCAAAAGTTTGACAGAGACTTGGCAAATCAAGCATAACAAGACAACCCCATGTAACCCGCAAGCCAATGGGCAAGTTGAAAGCACCAACAAGCAGCTTGTGGGCATTCTGTCCAAAATTGTGTCGGAAAAGAAACGGGATTGGGATAAAAAGTTATACGTGGCAGTGTGGGCCTATAATACGACTTTCAAACGAGCCACTGGATATACCCCGTTCAAGTTAGTATATGGGAAGGAGTGTGTCTTGCCTTTAGAGATTAAGCTGCCGACTATTCGGTTTGCCATCAATCATTCTTTGAGTGATGAAGACGCGCTTTTTGAGTGCTTGACGACACTGGCACATTTAGATGAGCTTAAGCTGCAGAGCTTATTGCACCAAGAAGTGGCGAAGCGCCGAATGAAGCAGCTACACGACCTCAAAGACAAGAAATACACCTTCAAGAAAGGACAGCTTGTTCTGTATTATGAGGCACGATGTGAATTATTTCCAGGCAAGCTAGAGCCCAAATGGGACGGGCCCTATAGGATCGTTAGAATAGGAAAGAATAAATCCACAGTCTTGTTAGCTCACCTTGAGGGGATAGAATTTAAAAATAAGGTTAATCTTAATAAGATTAAACCTTATTATTTCTGATTGCACTAATACTATGACTGCCTTATAGGTCTAGGTGAGATCGATCAAATATCTGCAAGGAAATCGTGATAGAGGTTGATGGGTCGTCTGATCCCTTATTTAGAACACCCATATTTAGAACAGAGGTATCATCAGGGAAAGCTCATTTGGTGGAGCAAAGGATACAAGGTGACTGAGCAAGAAGGCGGGACATTTATTTGGGAGATCAAGGACTTCTGCCATCAATGTCTACAAATTTTGACGAGCATCCCTGTTGAATTCAATGATGATGGAGGGATGGAGCCTACAGTCCACCCGTTGAATATGCTGAATTTCGATTACCATAATTACGAGTAGAGTTCCGGATGGCGGGATATGTAAACCCTTTATGGACGTACACCTTGTACTTTGATGGGCCGTCTAGGGGTGCATGCAAAAAAGGAAGTGTAGGAGTTGTCATCCGAGACCCTCGACGACGCATTGTCATGAAGTTAGCTACTTATCTCGCGGTGAATTTTACCAATAATATGGCAGAATACAAAGCCCTGATTATGGGTCTAAATATTGCAAAGAAGGGTGGTATCCGTCAGTTATTGGTGAAAGGGGACTCTCAGTTGGTTTTAAATCAACTCAATGGGACGTACATGGTACGAAACCCCATCCTTTGCATGTACCATCATACTGCCATAGCCCTGCTAGACGAATTTGATAGAGTGTCTTTTCAGCTGATTCCACGAAATTGGAATCAGTTTGCCGATTCATTGGCTAATTTTGCGTACGCAAAAGACCTCTTCTTTAATTGTGGCCCTTGTCCCGATATATCTATTGATGGTGAGACAGGACCTGGTCGTTTGTGGGGTATGCTTTCTGAACATGCCCTCTTTGGCAGACGATGGTTGATCTGGGTGATGCAGAGGGTAGGCGAGACTCATCTGCCTTTATTATCTTGGACCCATAGACTAATTAGACGACACGTGATGCGAACACCTCTTGCGATATATGCAGGAGGGATGGGTCATAAATTAATGCACCTAGTTTAGGGCTACGAGCCTCTGTTTCCCTGGGAATGGTATGCTTTGATGTCTATCATAGTTGCTTCCAAGAGGATGTTATGCGTAGTATTGTTTGATTTCATTGGGCCAAGAGGGCCGATTCAGTTTTGTAGTGAAGTGTTTTATTTCATTAGGCCAAGAGGGCCATTTCCCTGTCTAGTGCGGGTGCGTTTGATTGGGTTTTTGTTTTAAGTGTTGTGCTGGACAGGTTTCATGATTCATGGAATTTGGGGGAGCCGGGAGGAGCCTTTGCTGCGATGGAAGCTTCTTGTGGCCAATCCAGGTGATATCTCTCCTTTACGAGTACCTTTCTTTCCTGTTATATGTGTATTTGTACTTGTCGAGGGGATATATTTATGTTGGGGACCGGCAACCAAGGCATGAAGTCCCAGGTTTAGGCTAAGTGTGTTTGAGGGAGGTCGGAGTAGTCATTGCCTCCTGTAAAGACATTGTTAGGCATCGAAAGACCTGTTTTGGAAGGAAGTCCTAGTGGCCCTATTCTGCTAGCCTGCTAGGCAGCCGTTTTAGGAGTTCTTGTTAGTAGTGAGGCAGTTAGAGAAGCCTGCCAGAAGATAATAATGATGATGCCAAGAAACCCTGTACATCCGACAAGATGAATATAAATACGAAGGTGTGTAAAAAGGGGTTTTAACCCCTATCAAAGAAAAGAAATGAAATGAAAATGTATAAGCAGTTGATCATTGCCTTGCGAAGGCCTGGTAGGTTCTTGGGGACGAGTCAGACCTGGGGCCGACACCTTGTCTTCCTAGGGGTGGCTTCTTACTGGAAAAAAAAAAAAAAAAACAAGGAAGGTTGGAGTGAAAATAAAAGTGAGCGTTAGAAAAGGATTAAGTGTCGCCTTGCGAGGGCTTGGTAGGTTCTTGGGTGCCGAGACAAGTCCTGAGACCGATGCCCTGTTCTCCTTGGGTCACTACGCTTAGCTCCCTCCTTTTGACATGCCCAAGTATGTTGATAAAATAAAAACCCTAAAAGAAGAAATGTACTGAAAGAAAATACTCCTTGATCAGGCTATAGGAGTCCTCGCCTTGTAGGAGCTCCTAGTTGTGTTGTCTTTAGTTGGTAAGTAGTTCAGACTACCACTCCGGGCAACCTCTTTGATAGGTTTTTTTTGTTTGGTTGTGTTAGAGCAACTGGTTAGTGACTCGCTTCGAATCTTCTATTAGATGATGCTAGGCCTACTCCTTGTGGATGTCATGCCTTGGTTCTGTCCAGGGGTAGGGGGAGCATTGTGCTGGGTTTTATCGCATATTTGTTTTGTATTAGCTTGATGCTTCTTTGGTTGTTTATGTGCAGATATGTTCGTGGATTCGACGGGCTGAGTCGCCCTATCCCGTGGTCGCCAATGAGAGCGGAATTTTGGTGCCGGAAATTGCTTAAAAATAGCTAAAAATTATGAATATCAAGGGAAAAATATCCAATGTCAAAGGCGACAGCCCGATCTAGGACGATTTTAAGCACCAAAGTGCTTTAAAGGTGCCTGAGCGACAGTTAGTGATTTTTCATAATTTTTCAGACAGTCGTGTGGATTGACACGAGTTACCGGCCAATGCGGAATGTAAAGCCGGATGCCCAGGATTTTTCAGAGCTCAATTCGGAGTCCGGACTGGGAAATGGCCAAGAAGTTGGGCAAGATTTGAAGAGGTGGACATTGGAGTGGCCAAATGGTCATGACCTTTGGGGAAGGTTGGGGCCCAAATTTTATGCAACATCAAATGTGGCAATCGTGGAGAGAGAAGATCAACAAAAGTGTGAGGATGAGGGCGCCTGTCAACGGCCGAAATTTGCGCCATCATGATGGGAGATCAAGCATGCTGCCTGTGAACAACCATACCAATCGATTATGGGGCTTCAATCCCCTCTACCTGCTGGTCTTATCGCCGTGCTTCACTCCTCCAATGGTGGCCTGAATGCAGAGATGGAAATCAGTCTTTCTCTCTCCTCCCTCTCTCTCCTCTAAAGGCAGGTTCATGTGGGAAGAGAAAGGAAGAAGAAAGAATGGTGGAGGCTTGTTCGGCATCGATCGGATTGCTCCACGGGCTGGAGATGGTGACGTGTGATCGTCATGAGCATGAAGTGCTGCTGATTTTCAGATTTGCAGCCATGGACATGAAACCCAAAACACGCAACTAAGCGGTAATTCAATTTTTTCAAAGGAAATTTGAGATTTCATGGCTTTTGATTGATAAAATGTTGTTCATGTGGGCTAAAAATTGTTGATGTTGCTGTTTTCCATGAGTAATTGTTGATCATAATCAGAAAATCAGAAAAACATGCATCTTGTGACTCAAAATAATACACTAAAACACGTAAAATATGGAAAATCAAGGGAAAATGATGTTTTTGGACATAAAAATGGAAGAATAAATAGGAACACCAACTTAATTTTCATTTTTGTTGCAAGAAGGAACTAAGGGCCACAGCCCATAACCTATTTTGAATTTTGAGTAATAAGATAATGCAGAAAATAAGGAAAAATACAAGGAAAATAGAGAAAAACCACTAAAAATAGGAGAAAAATGCATTTTGGGTGCGGAAAATTAATGAAAATTAAGAACAATGTTCGTGAATGTTTGTGGGGACTGAAGCATGAGGATTTTCCTCAGTTCAGCCCCACCTTCTTGTTCTAGTGTGTTTTTCCCGCTTTTTACACATAAAATGATGGCAAAATGCCTTATAAATCTATACAACAACGCAACATTTGATCGATGGGAGGGTAGAGTGGTTAAAATGTGTCTAAATGCAGAGTAAAATGATGAAAAGATTGCTGGGTTTTGTTTGTATGCCATATAGGTGGGTGAATAATTATAAAAAAAGGGCCTAGTAGCGCGAGGGTTTCCTCGGTGCTAGGTTCGTGCAACGCCGCATAAGAACGGTAATTGAAAATCATTAAAAGGATGTTTTCCACATGTGCACAATATTGATTTTATAATTGTTTGAGCACTTAGCATCCACAATATGCATAAATCATGGAAATATTTAAAGGTATCAGAAATCCTGGATGCACAGCAATTGCTTTCATTAGGACCTTGACCCCCGTTGAGTGAGAGACAGGATACCCTAAGCCATAGGCTAGGCATGGGGTCTGGGGGAAAGAGAAGTAAGGACAATGGTACATTCCTGTATACGATTAAATGGTACCTTGAGTGGATTTTGTGCGAAATGTTTATATGTTGAGCGACGCACCGAGGGGCCAATCCCCAAGGTGTAGGAGAGTCCCAGAGGGGTGACGGCACTCAGCCATTGGAGGACCCCCTATGTTTGTGCTTCGTGCCATTAGGCAATGTGTAAGGGACTCCCTCTGAGGAGTAGTGGGTGAGAGAAGAGTGGACTACAAACGACGTAATATAAATGCAAGATGTCTAGGAAGGCAATGTATGTGTCATCAACGCTCCTGGCCGCGAGGCCGTGGGGTTATTGAGCGCGTGAGATAGAGGTCCGGCTAGTGCACGAGCTAGTGCCGGCCCGTTCTAGGTTCCATCAGCACATCCCAAGCATCCTTCGAGGAATGACAAGTGGTAATTTGCATAGCCATCACGTCAGAAAGGCACAAAGAGAACTAATGCATTACTTTACTAGCTCTTTCTGACCACTGTCGGTGAGCTCTTTAATGTTCTTGTGTTGGATTCCGTTTAAGCAATTTAGGTTCAACTTCAGCCCCCATACATAAATTCCAATAACCTCTGCCAATAAAAAAGTTTTTCATTGTAAACTTCCATAAAGCAAAGTTTTTGTTATCTAGCTTCTCACCAACAAATTGAGTGATGTTATCAGTGCCTTGAGAATTTGCCATATTTGCAACTAAGGTATTCAATGCTATATGTAATATGTAAGTACTTGACTCCCTGCAGTTCAGGAATAGACTTTCTGCAGTTTAGGAATAGTTTGCATGCAGTTCATGAACAAACTTTCTCTAGTTCAAAAACAGTCTTCGTGTAATTCAAGAATAGTCTTCTTGCAGTTAAGGAATAGTTTCTTGCAGTTCAGGACCAATTTCCTACAAATTTTCAGGTACACTGTCCTGACAACTTGCTTGCTATAAACCATATTCTAGCAATGAAGAAACATAGTCAACTAAGCATAAACCAAGCTCAAATTAGTTCAAAACATTCTATGGCAGTGTGGCAAAACATCCTAGCAACAACTATGTCCATACAAGCATCAATAGATGCATAGAACTTATGCTAACATTCACTAGACTTTCCCAGAGTTTATGACAGGCAAGCAACCTATTATGACCAACGGCATACAATCTGCAATAATCAGGGTATTTCTGAGCTCAAAAATATCCTTAAAGTAAGTCCATATATATGTCCCAATACATTGGGGATTCAATATGTGACCAAACAAACATCAATGTTTACACTGTATGCATGTAGCAATGTGAAATACTCTTCCCACAGGTTGTTTACAGCAAGTCCACTGCTATGACGAGTAATATTTCAGCCCAAATTTGAGCATTTAATGCTCATTTACATCTACAAAAAATATTATATTCATGGACCAACATACAAGCATTTGTTAGTAGTAAATAAGCATCATAGATACTTCAATCCTATAGGTATATTGTTTCCAAATTCAGGACAACAACCAGTTCATTGTTTCTAACTTGCAAATAAGCTTCAAAATTGAGCATTTAACACTCCAATATCATGCCCATGGATACATAAGTGTTGTTACAACACTTGCCAAGCATCCAGGATGATCATCTCCATCATTCTCAAACATTTCTTGACTAAACAATGCCCTGTTTTAGTGGTGGAAGTTCCATGACAGATTTTAGCCTACATTTTGGAAAGATTTCAACCTACTATTACCATTTAGATATGAGTGTTTACGGCTATCAATGTCTGAGTTGGAGAGGAGAAGATGACCAGCAAACTTGTGCAATCTGCGCAGGTCACGTTTTTTTACCTTGCTACTGTTTTTTCCTCAATGCTCATGCAACAAAGCTCATTCAAGTGGCAAAGAACCCCTCTAGGAAGCCTCAATAGGTTGTGAACCGATAAACCATAAGAAACATACCTTCCAACTGATCCAATGGCTAGCAGCACATGAACTTTTGCATGTCACGGTGCAGCTCCTGACTTTCTGCTCCAGCTCTTGTAAATGCCAATGCCAATGCCACCACCAAGCCTTTAGGATTCAGGCTGCTCTGATACCATGTTCAAGATTCAGAAGGAGAGAGAGAGAGACAAAGACATGGATCTGTAACAAAGAGTCGTGAACTCCCATCATTCTCTTCTTCTTCTCATTATTCCATAATGCTTACTAAAGTCTAATCACACATAATTGAAAAACACACTAGGTCACTAACTGACCATACCAATAGCTGTGGTTGAGTCTAACAGTCTCGGTTATTACAACACACATGTATAGTGACAGCTAAGATGATACTTATTTATCGGACAGGGTGGGTCCGAGTCAAAGCGTCCGAGTCGGACGGGTTGTTCCGAGTCCGAGTGTCCGAGTGGTCCGAGCGTCCGATTCTTAGAATTGGACTGTTTGGTCCGATCCTGGTAGTCGGGCAGGTTGTTCTGATCGGACGGTTGTCCGAGTGTCCGATTCTGGGAATCGGACACTAGGCCAGACGTCCGAGTCCGCCGGTCCGATGAGCTTGCGCATGCGGATTTGCCCAACTATCTCCAGATGTTTATTCCTATTGACCACAAGATTCACCAGTGGTGGAGTTGGAGTGGTGAGGGGGAGATCGGTTACCTGGGAATCACCGAACGCAATGTCCTCCGTGCCCTGGTCGATTGGACAGTTGCCAAGCTCGCTCTCTCTCTCACTCTCTCTCTCTCTCACTCTCCGTTGGTTAGAAATGGGGGTTCTCTTGCCCTCCCAAAGTTTATACCCTGTTGGTTCTTCCCTGAACACTAGAGATCCCTTTCCTAGCGTTTCCTACACAGTTACCTTCTCATTTACTCCATTTTCCCCCTTGTTTCCTGCGATTTTCTCCCTATTTCACAGCAGCAGCCCTCTACCTCTTTGTGTGTGATTTTCTACTGTTAATCTACCCTAAACACAACATAAATCGAAAGCAAAACACTGAACTAGTTTCTCCATGTTTTCCAATCATCAACAACCAGAATATCCCAAAATACTTACCTATTCTGAAGATCGAAAACACCCAACTTCCTACCTATCTCAAGCTCCGGTTCGGGAATGAATACCCTACTTCGATGCTCGATATGAGGCGCGCAAGTGCTCAAGCTTGAATCCGTTGGTCCCGGCAACGGAACCAAAATGTTGGGAGCTTTCGCTCAACCGCCAAGACCCATGGACCGCTTATTGATTCAAGCGTTCCAAGCGAGCTCTAATGGCTATCTCTCACCTAGCTGACGTGCCGTCGATCCTATGAATGCAGTGAGCTTACCTTGATGCTCGATCGAGTACCCTCCTCTCTCTTGCACTCCGGTAGCTCCATGATCCTAGATGCTAACTCAAGCATCCTCAAGCCTCCTCCATCTCCAAGCTCCATCCTCCATAGCCGCGCGCGCAAGAGAAGAGAAGAGAAGAGAAGAGAAGAAGAGGAGAGGAGATGGTGAAGAGCTTCAGCCTCTTGATCCCTCACTCCCTCACACTCTCACACTCCCTCTCTCAAGAGCACACACACGAAGAGAGGAAGAAGAAGGCTAGTTTTGCCACACACCAAAGAATGAGCTCCTCATTCACTTTTCAACTTTATATACAAAACCCTAAATCCCTTTTGGGCGGTCATCCCCTTTTCTCCTTTTTACATTGCCGGTCATAGCCTAGGCCCTGTTTTCCATTGTCCTTTTATCTTCCTAGCTTCCTTTTCACCACCCCTCTACATTTACAAATTGCACGGGTGAGAGCCCGGCGCTCTTTTACAAGATTTTAGGGTGCACCTTTTTATTTAAAAATGCGCCTTTCCCCTTTTGTATTTGCCTTGGACTTTTAAGGTTGCCCTTGGGCTTTTGGCCTTTTCTCCTTTTCTTTCTTCGGTCGGGCTACCTTTTTTCCGCCTTTGCCCTGCGTCTTTTCCACTTTCTTTTGCTTTCTTTGTGTTGGGGTTAACAGTGCGCAGTCAGTGAAGCTTGCCATCAACAAGCATCAGAAGAGGCTTAAAATGAAGGAAATGGCTTTGCTAAGAAGAGGAGAATTCAATGGATGTTTGCAAAGTTCCTTCTTCCACTAAAGAGTTGGATATTCTCATTATCAAAGCCACTTTCCACAAGAAGTTCATCCCACAATGGCAGAAACATATTACCATCATGATGCATGCTTTATGTGGTGGACTGTTTCCTCTTTTTGTTGAAGTAGCAGAAACTTGCATCTTGGTGGCAAATTGTTTGGGAACAAACTAAAGAGCAGAATCAGAGAAAATGACTATCCATGGAAGATTTGGTATTCATTGAGAAGTTTCCAGACATCATCAAGTGGGAGATTGTGAAGAAGCTTCAAGAGTCGTGGTCTGTGGAGGTTCACGAAAACAAGAAGGAAAATAGTTGAAATTTGTTCGTGGGTGCTCAACAGCAAGATACGTGGGATGCTTGGTGCACTGACAATCTTCTATTTGTCCAATTAGCAACCCACTGGAAGTTGGTAGACAGAGTGTTTTTCACAACATACACTGTTGAAACCCTCAGAAGCTAGCATTATTATAAACAACGTAAGAAGAATGAGTTTTGATACTTTCAGAACAGAATATCTCCCCCTCTATAGTGGTTTGAAAGCCGAATTCAGAGATGTTGAAAAGAAGGAAGTAGAAGAGATGTTGGCCAGAGAATCCTCCAGAGACTGAAGCCCTCTCTGATACTATTCTGTTGAGTACTGAAGAACTGGTCGGAGCGAAGCCCCTGATGAATGATGCAATCAAGAGGCAAACATTAGAACTAGTCCAAAGGTACGTGAGAAGAGAGAGGCAAAAATCAAAGCTGAGAATGAGCTCGCAGCAGCAGAAGCTTCCTTTGATGCCCTAAAAGCACTCTTTAGAGAAGTCCCCATGGCAACTCAAGGTACCCTTCTTTTATGGAGCAGAAGTTATAGTAGCATGTGTGGCTAACAATGCTAGAACCCCTGATCATTGGTTAGTAATATTCCCTACCACTTTCAAATGTGTGGCGTTTTAGTGGTATGAAAGACAAGCAGCATGAACTTTTGGCACATGGGACAGTTGGTCTTCCTTACTAAATTCAAGCATGAAGGTTTTGAAGAGCGGATGCGAGAGGAGTTCATGAACCTAAGTTAGTCCTTTGGAGAAAGAGTAGAAGCTTATGTCTCTCGCAAATGGAATCCATCCTGAAGAGATAGACTAACCATCATTTGAATGAAAGCATTTAGAAAGGAGTGTTCCTTAAAGGCCTACAACCAGAAGTTTGCAAGTTCGTGGAATTGAGAAGACTAGTCAATCTGCAAGCTGCAGTGGAAGGTGCAAGATTGTATGACGAAGTTGAAGCAAGGCTGTCAATGACTCTAGGAAGAGGAGTCTTACCTCCTCCCATGCCAGGAATGGTATACCCACCAAATGTAGTCCTAGGGACAGTTCCCTACCCCTATCCCTAGATACAAATAGTGCCACAGTATAGTGCACCTAATCCACTGTGGTCACCACAGACGACAATGCCTCAAATGATGGTTCAACCACAACAACAGTGGCCTCAAATAGTTCCTCCAATGGCAACAGTGCCTCAAATGATGGTTCAACCAAAACAGAGGACCTTTTGGATCAACCCAATCATTGTATGCAGTAATTACAGAAGCTTCCCAAAATCCTACTACAAGTACTTCAGGAGGTGAAAATCTGAAGGACTACTTATCCAACTCAGTTGCAAGTATCAAGAAAGAGCTTATGGATGTGATTACACAGCAGCTACAGATGCTAAAGATGAATACCACCAATATATCCACCCCTACCGGAGTTGGAAGAGATGTGATGCGCTGTAATATATGGTGTGGAAAGTGTCATCAAGCGGGACATTTAGCCACTGAATGTACCCAAAAACCAACCATTCCTGGAGCCTTCTGTTTCTACTATTTGTGGAAGAACCATACAAAGGATATTTGCTCTCTGAAAGAGATGCATGAACGAAGGCAGAAGGATGAAAATGCAAGATTCAACTTGCTGGAATCCAAAATGACAACACAGGATATTGGACCAAAGCTTAGGGAGTTTGGTCCTAATTTCGGTCCAAGGAGGTTTCCATCTCAAATTTATAGAGGACGACAGTCTGGCGGTGGTCAGAGATCAGAAGTGGAATGTTATATGTGTGGAGAAAAGGGTCATATCTCCCCAAATTGTTCAAACCCTAGATGATCTGTGGATTACAAGCCCTTATGCAGCCGATGCAAGGGAGAAGGCCACACTGCAAAGGACTAACCAAGTCTAGCCCTTGTAAAGGCCAATGGCACTGATAGCCAACATAAGGTACAAGAGCCTGCCTCCAATTTGGTAGAGTTGGAAGTTGCCGCTATCACGTGCACCAAGAAAAAGGAACTAGTTGTTCAGAATGAAAATAATTCTCCTGCCAAGACTGTACCTACCAACAAAGGGAAAGAGCAGTACAGGACAGAACAGTGCAGTACAGAGCACTGCAGTGCCACAGAGAGTCACAGAGACAGTCCCAAAAACAGGACCAGAGGTCCAGGAGATAGATGAGACAGAAGCACTTCCAGAAATAGAGGAAGTGCTGATGCTACCATTGTTAGAAGAAAAAGGAAATATGAAAATGGGTGTAGCCCCATTCCCCAGCAGGCTGGAGAAGTCCATGGATCCTATCAAAGATTATGACTTGGTAAAAGACCTAGACACCTTTAAAACCAACTTAACATTGCGGTAGTTTCTGATGCTATCTCCCACTTGTCGAAAGAAATTCAAAAGCATCTTGACAAGAATACACGGACTAAGGATTGCTCCCCCAACAACAAAGTCCAATAGAGCCTCAGAACTGGCGAAGGAAGTGGATGTGGCTAATGCCTTCCTAGATCCTGGAACCCCAAAGATTAGTGTATGGATTGAAGGATGCTTTATTTCATATGCATTAATTGATGGAGGCTCATCAGTAAATGTAATGACGGATGTGATAGTGAAGGACCTAGGGTTGCAAGGAATTCAACCTACATAGTGGCTTATCAGATTGGTAGACAAAAGCAAAATTAAACTGTTGGGCATTCTCCCATACGTAAAAACAACCCTACACGAAAATATTATTGGCTGACCTATCTGGTGGTCAAACCAAATCCTTATGGGACCTCATACCCTCTGCTGTTGGAAAGAGCTTGGCTTTTTGAAGCGAGAGCTAGGATGGATTGGTTCAAAGGAACCCTAACCTAGGCAAAGGACCCAACAAAGTGGTGTTGAAGTTGTAAGGATCACAAAAAGGCAATGGATCCACATCCGTCAAAGTCATAATTGACTCCTCCAACGAGGTAACAGATGGTACACCAGGAGACGAAGAGGCTATTAAACAGATCTTTCCCAAGAAAACAGAGACACAGTCCCTAACAGTGGGCACTGTAAGCCAACTACCAAGGGAAGCAAAGTCCTTGTCCATGGGAGAATACCTCCTGCCTCAACTAGAATTGACTTCTAAAATCACCTCTAATAGTGAAATAGAAGCATGGATGTATTGTTCTCCCTGTTACATGGTAGAAGCAGAGTCAGAACCAGAGATAGAGCCAGAGCTAGAGACAGAAGCAGAAGCAGACGCAGAGGCAGAGAATCTGTTCTTCATCTACAGAACCTCTATAGAAGCAGAGACAGAACCTCTAGAGGAAGATGATGAAAATGATGAGGAAGAAAACAAAGTAGGTTATGAAAGTGCAGTTGAAAAGGATCCTCTAATAGTGGATGATCTTGTTGATGTCCCTACAGAGACCTCAAAGGCCGAAGATCTCGGGTGTTGGAGGAAATAACCATGGTTCCATTTGGGTTGACCAATGGACCACAAAGTATGCAAAATCTGCATAAGCAATGGATCAAAGGCATAAACATTAAGTTCACCAGTGGCTCCTGTTGCCCTGGCCATTCAGTCCAGAGAAAAGATGACGATGATGCCCCTTGTCAACAGAAGCCAGAGCCATTAAAGCCACGACTTCTAGAAGGTCCATGTTATGTGACATTCCTGGACGCATCCTCTGAAGATGAATCCCTAAGTCCAGAAGAAATCACCACTCACACAGAAGCACACAAAGCTCTGATACCCTTCCAACAACCTCAATAGACAAATGAGTCATCTGTTCAAAAGGAGGACACTGGTTCTAATGGAACATCAGATGATGATACTACTCCTTTTAAAGTGTCGGACCTCTATCCAGAAGCAATCTGTGGGACATTCATCCACGAAGTGAAAGGTGAAAGACAAGTGACGTTCTTGGATACTGACGGTACTGAACGTCATCTGAAGGTGAGTCTCAATCTTCCAGAAGAACTAGTGGTCCTGCGAGATCTATTAAAGGAGAACCTAGACGTGTTCGTTCGGTCGTACAAAGACCTAAAGGGGATTTATCCCACAGTATTCCAACATCCTAGAAGGCAAAGACAAAGGTGTATGAATCCTAATTATTCTGCTTTGGTGAAGGAGAAATTATTGAAAATTCTTGAAGCCGAGTTCATTTATCCCGTGGCTAACAGTGAATGGGTTTCGCCCATTGTGGTAGTACCCAAGAAGAACGGGAAGTTTCAAATATGCGTAGACTTTCGAAAGCTCAATTCAAAGACGAAGAAGGATTATTTCCCTATCCCTTTTACATACCAACTATTGGACGCAATGGCAAGACATGAGCTATATTCCCTCTTGGATGGATTCAGCGAATATAACCAAGTCCAAATCGCAGAAGAGGACCAATCCAAAACAACCTTTACCACAGAATGGGGGAGCTATGCCTATAGAGTGATGCCATTTGGGCTCTGTAATGCTCCTGCCACCTTCCAACGAGTAATGATGGCTGCCGTCCAGAATCATCTTCATTATTTTATTGAGGTGCATCTTGATGACTTTTGTGTCTATAGCTTAATTCGTGAGCATTGGGGACACCTAGAGCAATGTTTTGACAGATGCTGAGTGTATGGGATTTCTCTCAACCCCAAAAAATGTGTCTTTGGCGTCTCATCAAGAGTTCTTCTGGGCCATATTGTCTCTTTCACACGGGATTGCAACAGACCCGGTGAAGATTAAGAAGATTGCCGCCTTGATAGCACCAACAAACCTCAAGCAATTGAGAGGTTTTCTTTGCCATGTGGGCTACTACAAAAGATTTATTGCACATTTTGCAACCAAGCCAGCCCCTCTGCACAAGCTCCTAAGGAAATATGCGGATTTCCTTTGGACTGATGATGACTGTGAAGAAGCCTTTAATACCCTAAAATAGTGCCTTATCCAAGCACCTATCTTACAGCCTCGTGATTGGATGAAGGAGTTTCATGTGCACACACAGATGCATTAGTTGAAGGGCTAGGTGCTATCGTATGTCAAAAGGGCCCCTCTAAATTAGATCAACCAATATATTCTGCAAGCTGGAAGGTCATTGATAGGGAACGAAACTATACAGTGACAGAGCTTGAGTGCTTAGCAATGGTATTTGCACTGGAGAAGTTTCGACACTATCTACTGTCAACACATTTTAAGTTCTACATGGATCATGAAGCATTGCCCTTCCTAATGAACAAAGTAGATGTTAAAGAGCGACTGATGAGATGGTTGCTCCTATTCTAGGAGTTTGATTTTGAATTGGTCACTAAGCCCGGCCGTTCCCATGTCCTATCCGCTCATCTATCACGAATCCCTCAAATTGCAGAAAAGGAATAGGATGATCCAGACCTTCCTGATGCTTCCTTGTTTCTAGTTGAAACAGTTACTCCCTGGTATGGAAACATAGCCAATCTCCTGGCAACTCAACAGTATCCACCTGGCATCTTAAGCTGTGAGAAGAAGAAGCTTCTATTAGAATCAGCCCCCTACACCTTGCTAGGCGGTGAACTGTATAAGAGAGGCAAAGATGAATTACTGCGAAGATGTGTTGCAAGAGATGAAATCGGCATAGTATTGAAAGCATACCATGACGAACCATGTGGTGGACACTTCGCAGGAGAAGCGACATCCGGGAAGGCTGTGTTAGCAGGATATTGGTGGCCGACCCTCCACAAGGATGCATATGACTAGTGTAAGAGATGTGGTGCTTGTCAGCGAATGGGGAAACCCACCAAAACGAGTGACATGCCACTGCAACCCATTCTTCCCCTAAAGTCGTTCGAGAAGTGGGGGATTGATTTTGTGGGTCCCATTGATCCACCCACCAAATGGAAGCAGAACAGATACATCTTAGTATGTACCGATTATGTCATAAAGTGATGTGAAGCTAAAGCCCTGAAGCGGGACGATGGTAACAGCGTAGCCCTGTTTATGTACGAGAATATTATCACCCCTTTTGGCAGTCCCCTCGAGCTGGTAAGTGACAGAGGTACTTATTTCCTTAACAAAATCATGGAGGAGCTGATGGAGCTGTATAAGATCCGCCCTCGCAAGTCAACTCCTTACTACCCTAGAGACAATGGCCAAGTTGAAGTCACCAATCGCATCATTTGCTCGATCCTGACAAGAACAATTGCCGCACATCGTCACGACTGGGACGATCGACTTAAGAGGCCCTCTAGGCATACAGAACCTCCCATAAGGCAGCTACAGGACAGACCCCTTTTCAGTTAGTGTATGGTACAGAAGCCATCTTCCCTGTTGAATTTGAATTGTCCTCTTTGCGAGTGGCAGTTAAAGAACGCTTAGGAGATGATGAGTTACTACAACACCGCCTCCTGCACTTGGAATGCTTAGATGAGATACGGCGGATGGCTCTACAGCACATGGAAACCACTCAAGCGTGACGCAAGGCCTATCATGACAGTTTCATCAAGCACAAGGAGTTCAAAGAAGGTGATCTTGTCCTAGCCTATGATTCGAGATTTGGCAAGTTTCCTAGCAAGCTTCAACAACGGTGGATGGGCCCATACAAGGTACTTGCTGTCAATCCTAATGGCTCTGTTTAGGTGCAGACCATTGATGCCTCTGATGATCCCTTCCTGATCAATGGCTATCGTCTGAAGAAGTACTTCCCTCCCTGGGGATCTTGACAATCACAATCGACCTATCCTCCCCCTTTTGGGCGTTGCATTGTCCTTTCGTCATGCTTTTGATAGCCCTTATGATTCTCCTGATGAGGCGGTCTCGTTTTGCTAACCCCTTGCAAATACCTGTCGACAACCCGACCTTGTTCTCTTCTCATCTGATCCAACAACGGTGGCGACATTGGTCCTAACTCATGGTATTTCTACCATTCTCTTTCTTAAAGAAAAAAAAAAGAAAAAAGCAAAAGAATTTTTTTAAAAAAAAAGCCAAAATAGACAAAACTGTTATGGTAGAAAACGAAGAAATTCCCTGTCATAATAGACCTCGTTCCAAGAAAAGGTGAAAACACCCTGGGACGGGAAGCTGACTGTGGAAAAGGTGGTAACACCCCGCAGTTCAGGATAGCTGATTCATCAGCAGAACCTTTTTAGCACGTCATTTGAAGCCACCTCCCTTAGTGCATTGTCTCTACAATATCAATCCGTCTGTTCTTCTTAACAGATGACCCTTCTTACAAATCATTGAAGTAAGAGATTTATTGGCTGCCTCTCTGGGTACGCCTTGTCTTCAAGATCCTGATGACAAAAATAGCCGACATGATCTTCATCACCAACCCCTTGAGTGATGTGAGCTTTCATCCTAAGAGGATGGGGACGTGAGTATGGGCTGCCCTCTGTATCTATCAGAGAGTGAGATAGAGGGTGGGATGAGTGACCAGTTGTTCTCGTCAAATCACATGAGAGGTGAGATGTGTGAATAGAGTGTTGCATACACAGGATGGGCCTCTCAATGCACAATGCACGATCTGTTCTTGTGCACTACACCATAACGCTCCCTAGCCTTTCTTCTTGCACTGTATGCCAGCACAAGGCAGGATGCACAGTTGCACCATCAATTGTGCACAAGGCATACAAGCTCTACACAAGTGACGGTGAGGATTACATCAATGGGTTTCAGGAATGGACTTCCCTCTGTATCTTTCAACATAGCGTGAGATAGAGGGTGGACTGAGTGTGACTGGTGTTTCTTCAATCAATTATCGAGAGGTGAGAATTGAGGGACGTTACAACCATTGGAGTTCGGTACGTTTCTGTTTCCCTATGTACCCATAGGACCAGATCTCTACCATCAGCACAGGACACGTCACTCTATTCTGTACACTGCACTGCAAGGCTCCTTGGCTTTCCTGCTTGCACCTATGCCAGACGGGTTGGACGCACTAATGCACCATTAACTGTGCACCCTGGCATACTCTCCTTACACCACCCCTTGTCGATTCCTAAACCGGGTGTGAGCTTTGGGTTTCATCATTATTTCCTCGAGTGATGTTAGTAATGGGGCGAGTGATTGTTCTTTCATTCCATTTGAGTGATCATGAGTTGAATGCAATATCCCTCATCATCGACGAATTTCGTGTGATTCCTTCAACTAGCTACCTCCCTGGGTATTGTCATGTGGTCCTTGCCATAAAGGACGTGTGCTGTGAAGACACCTTGGTACCTCTTACAGCCGACAACGATACAAGACGCAACCTCGATAGTCGACATTACTCTTCGGTAATATGGGCCAAGTTTTTCTAGCCTACATCTTCTATTTCTCAGTGACGATTATGTCTTAAGTGTGGGGGCATTCATGGTTGGTCCTACATGTGGTACTAGGTCCTTGTTATTCAGTTTACCCATCCTGTTAAGGTTTTAAGTATGGGGACGCGTCCATGCGCGTCTATGTTGCATATCCCCATGCATATACCCTGCTATGATCATGCATCTACACCATGACTTCATTTCATCCTGATGCGGTCCCTCCCCCACTTCTCTGTTTTATTTCACCCTGTCCTCGGGGTTGTTCCTTGACCGTTTACCTTTATCTTTTGTTTTGCGATTTTTCCATGTGAATGCATCCTACATTCACTAAGACTCACATCCAACCTTACAGCCTTGTTCGTCCCTTTGAACTATCTACTTTTTCTTTTTACAAACCCTTGTTCCGACAGACGGTTCTTAAGTTATTAATTTTTTAACAAATTCTTGTAAATTAGATGGTTTTCCATGTGAACACGTATTTATTACTTTGGAACATTGATCTGATGTGCCAGCCCAACCTTACCCATTTTCCCTGACAGATTTTCTTTTTACACCCTGTCATTCGGATGCACAGTTCATCCGTTATTAATTTTTACGAGTTTTTAAGCCCTTTTCGTGCCTATTCTTTATATTTTTCCATGTGAACATGCTCTATTTTCACCGGATTTCCAGTTTTATTTCATAGCCTGTCCCGCCAGCCTTTTTCCTACTTTTTTCTTTTTCCTTCCCCCTCTTCCGATTGTCGAATTTTTAGTTATTAATTCTTCCGTGTATTTTCAGGTGTCTTTTTTGTGTTTTTTGCATGAGAATCCCTTTTCACTCCACCTGCAGTGCATTTTGACATGACAAACCTGTGCATTCCCTTCCTTCGAATATTTTTCCTGTTTAATGTCCTCTATTCCGGTGCACGGATCATTCCATATGAATTTTCGAATCCCTTTTCGGGTCTATTTTTTGGGTTTTTTCCATGTGAATGCGCCCTATCCTGATCGAAACTATGTTTTTCCATGATAGAGTTGTTGGACACATTGTTCTGCACATTTTTCCTTCTTTTTGCACTTCCTTCTGACGCGTGTATTTTCCAATATTAATACACGTATGTGTTTTCGGGTTTGTTTCTTGCATTTTTCCCATGTGAACAACCTAATTTTGCCCCGGAACTAGTGTCACATTTTTCTATCATCTTCCCCTCATCTCCTAGCACATTTTTTCTTTTTACGGTTTTTCGATCCGACGTGCGATTTGGGTTTTATTAAATTTTCTTTCTTTTTGTCGTGTGGCCGCATAATTTCTCGTGTCGCGTGTGAACATGCTTGTTTTTAGTTTTACGTGCCTTGGACGTCCCCGTGGCTTTTGTGACTCACGTGTCACCATCCCCGCCCCATCTGATCCTGTCGATGAAAAAAAAAATTTAACTCTCGTCCCGCGCCTACGTGCGGGACGAGGGTACGCTCCCTTTTTCCTGAAAAACCACACACAACACCCAAATTTAAAACCCAACAAAAACTTCAAAAAAACATAATAATAATAATCATAATAAACTACAATAATAATACAAATAATACTTGTACCTGAACAACTAACACAAAAAAAACAAACAAAAAATTAATAATCATAAAAAAAAATTTAAAAAAAACAAAAAAAAACCCATCATCCACCCACAACTCCACCACACACACATAATAAAACCCCAATATTCAACCACCTGACCCAAAAATGAAATTTAAAAAAAAAGAAAACACAAACATAATCCTTACCCCCCCACAAGACAAAAAAAAAACCAACACCAAAAAACACGGAAAATGAAAAACAAACCAAAAAAAAAAAACGAAATAGAAGAAGGAAAAGAAAAAGCAAAAAAAAAACAAACAAACGGTCTTACCTGCTTCTCATCGCATGCCCGCGTCCTCTCTCTCCCTTCCTCACTCGTCCGCGTCCTCTCCCTCCCTTCCTTCTTCCACGCCCTCCTCACGCGACCGCGTCCTCTCCCTCCCTTCCTTCTTCCGCACCCTCCTCACGCCTCCCCATCCTCTCTCTCCCTTCTTCCTCCGCCCCACCCGCGCCTCCTTCTTGCACACTTCCTCCACGCCTCCTCCTCCACGAGGCCCTCCCTCCCCTCACCACCGCCTGGCCACGCCTCCGTCTGCAGCACCCTCCCGTCTCCTCCCTCCCCTCGCCGCTTGGCCGGCCCCCACCGCCTTCGCCTGGCTCCTTGCTGCCCCTCCTCTTCTTCGCCGCCTTTTGCCTCCTCCCTCCCCCTCCGCGGCGCCTTCTCGCTACTAGCCGACTCCTGCTCCGACGCCCCACTCCTCGCCCACCGCAGCGCCTTCTCACCACCACTCGCCTCCTCAACACCACCCGCCTTCTCTCTACCCCCTGCCTTTGGTCTCCCTTCCTGCCCGCCCATCTCCTTGGCCGCCCCCACCGAAACTAACCCTAGTTACCCTAACCCTACCCCCCAACTAACCCTAATTATCCTAACCCTACCCCCAACTAACCCTAGTTACCCTAACCCTACCCCCAACTAACCCCAATTACCCTAACCCTACCCCCCTAACCCTAGTTACCCCTACCCAAGCCCCCTTTCCCACCCCTATCCATTTATCCCCCTTATAGCCCCTTTTCCCACCATCCCCACCCGCAACAAACCCGTTGACCCCCACTTTCTCACAGGGCACACACACATTTTCTGACTACCCCCTACATGCAGGACTCCTTGCTACCGATGGTCTCGTGTGTGCATATGTTCGCGCAGGCCCCGATGTGCGCTTGTCTGTACCTGAACTGCTAGCAGGCATTCACGCGCGAGGGCGCGCATTCAACTTTTCCGTGCGGTTGTGTGTTGCAATCAGCCGTTCACACGCAGTCATTATCAGCTGACCACACGCAGCTCCAGTATCGACTTTTACTTTCAAAACTCGAAAAGTCCTAAAAACACATAAAAACAACCATAAAACACCAAAAAACTTCAAAATTTCATTAAAATTCATTAAAAATCCAAATCAATTACCAAAAAAAATCTTGAAAAAATTCCAACATTTCTAAAATCATTTGTAATATTTTCTAAAGTGGAAATTCAAGAAAATAAATTGCGAAAAATTCAAAACTTCAAAATTCTTTCAAAAATATATGCAAAATGGACAAAATTGGTAAAAAATCAGAAATACTTTCAAAAAAATTTCAAAAAATTTCAAAAATCCCCTTGCCCCTTTTGCCAATAATTTCTCAATTGAAATTGCTTCCATAAATGGCAACGTATTATTTGAAGCCAAAACCCTATTTTTAATATCTCACCTCATAAAAATTCATTTTAAATTCCAAAAATCAATTGAAAAATCATGGATAAATTCAAACACATTGTTGACACTTGTTGGATTGCTTAAATCCCACCATTACACTTTACCACATATTCATGTGTCCTATATCTCGTTCTAATCATTTAAGAAAAAAACACCTAAAATACAAAATCAAAACACACCTATATTACAATAAAAAATTTATAATAACAATTTCACCCAAACACTAATGAACATTGCCTAAACCAAATGAAATCCTCCTAATATTACTTTGATATTTTTTAGTTAAAAAAATAAATAATAAATAATAATAAAACGACAACACTAATGTGCTTTATTTTTTCCAGTGAACGGTTTTTGCTTTTTTGATTGGATTCCTTGCATTTGGGACTACTCAATGCGCCCTCAGTCTCTTGCATACACACCCCTACTCGGTATCTATTTTTTGTGCTTTATTTATTTTCGTCATCCCTTAACCACAATTAATTGTTAAAATGAACTTTATTCACCCACTTTTTCACGCGCGCTCGCGCTAAACACACATTTTTCTAATAACTTAAAATCAACCCGCCGCTCACTTTGCACGATGTCAAAGGGTTTTCTGTTCATGGCATAAAACATGGAGTTCTTATGTTTGCTGAAGAACTTCATTAGGATTCACATGAGAAACTTTCATACATAAATCAGTCATTATTCCCCTACATTTGTCTTAAAAGCCATTTAATCTTATAAGTTCCTTTGTAACTTGACATGCAATTTTCAGTTTGAATCATGTAAATTGACAAAAATTAAGTCTATGAGGACCTTCAACTTGATCAACAGGTGGTAATTGATAGTTTACAGGTTATGACACATGGTTCATGAGGTGTATTTCCTTGGAAGTTAAGAAGAGTGCCCAAAGTCCATTTGGTTTGTATGGGACATGAAGTAAGGGTTGTAAGAGACTTGTGTAACTAGTAAGTGACCTGTATGGTCCACTTTTTGTGTGGAAGAAGGAGAGGAATGCAGCCCGCGTTTTTCAGCGCATTTTTCGAGCCTGCACACCTATGGAAGATGGAGGGAGAGTGGAAGACCATGGTGAATGCTCCAAAGCATGCACACAGAGCAAACTGAAGATAAAGAGGAGATACAAATAAGGAAGGTGAGAGTCCTTTTTGCCCTATCCATTTGGTCACGAAAATGAGTGGTATGATAGTCCATAAAAGGAAAAAAATAGAGTAAAAATATTCAGCTTGCTCTTATGAGCGTCTTATTCCATTCTCTTACTATATTTATGTACCATTGAAGCCCCTTCTTGTGCCCAAATTACACGAGTGAATTTGGGGCAAGTCAAGAGGTGATTTTTGCCAATGTATGGGCTGAATAGGCTCTCCCAAAAACTGTCATAAACAAGGCAGCCTACTGTTCTTGTCTTCTTGAAGGGAAATCAAGTGATCTATGTGGTTGCAAGTGTTGGTATTGACCTCTAAACATCAAGGCTTCATTTGAGAGTGATTAGAGAGGCTTATTCTTGAGTTTATGTACTTTTTTAGAGCTTGATTATGGGCTGGAAATTATTGTTATAAAACAAGGCTGAAGTGAATTAAAAGCCTTGTCAGTGCATTTCAAGAGCTTTTGCTTTATGTCTTGGAAGTAGTGGAATCTACCACTCAAATACTTGTATCTTGGAGTTTTTGTTCATTGGTATTCATGAAACTATAACTATTTGGGCATGCATTTGAAATATGTATTTGGGTTAAATCTGAGAAAAAATCTCTACATGTATTGGTCTAATAACCTCATAGACATTTGATGTAATCAAGTCAAAGTCTTTGATGCCATTCATGTATGCTAAGTATATGAAAAAGCTTGAGATCTTCTTCTCCAACTAAATTATCTCTAAAACCCAAGACTTATCAAACCCCATTCTTTTCTCTCTCCCCTTACCTTGAATCTCTCACTTCTCTTCTGCTCTAAACCCCGGTGGTAGACCTTCGACCCCGAACATGGCGACAGTGGTGAACCTGACGTGAAGGTTAGCTGCAGAAGAGAAAGTACAATGGGAGAGTCATCAAGTTCGGGAGGAGATGCCTTACAGTAGTTGGTTCGTCTGATGCAAGAGAACCAATAACAACAATTGCAATTTCAGCAGCAGATGCAACTGCAACAACAACGGAGGCAAGATGAAGAGTGGAATGATGTTGCTGCCATTAAAGCCTTGGAAGCAGTTGGGCAGGAGCTCAAGCATTTTTAATGGGCAAAATGTGTCCTCTTTTATCTGCCTCTATACTGACAAGATGGTCTTCTTTGGGGCCCCTCATCATGCTTGGAGCCGATACTTTGCCCATTTGGCGGTACATGGCCTCCAAGACCAGATACATGGTCTTTTCCAAAAAGATGCGGGATGGTCTGCATTTAAGAAGGCTCTTCGCCAAAATATTGAATTGTTTTTGAAGGCTACGGATCCTTTTCTTCAAGAGAAGATGACTGATTGGCTTGAAAATCCTGACTCTAAGACGGGATTGAAGACTGCTTGGGGTGATGTCACTGAAGTATTTAATATGATTTCTCGGAGAGAGCGGACGTGCCAAAGGTGGGGTTCTACCTTTGCACCATCTAAGTCCATAAAAGAGCATGTTCTTGTATCTCGACCTCCTGTTTCTATGGTCGAGCAACCAAGAAATCTTGTTGTTCCACCTCCAAAGAAGGATGTCATGGACGAGCTTGATCAAGAGCATGCGGGATCTCCATCTTAATCTAACGGAGATTAATTCCAAGGTGGAAAGGCTTGATGTGAAAGTGGAAGAAAGAGGACAGATAGCTGCCAAAAGACCCATACGAGAAGGCTTCAAAAGATGATGTATCTGGTGTGACACCCTACAACATGATAAGAGGGAGTGTAGTGCACTCCGTGAAGCTGAGGCGCAAAATTTAGTTTTTTGGAAGGATGGTAAAATTCATGCGACCGAAACTGGGCTTTCTCTTGAGCCAAATTTTGGTAACGGTGGCATGAAGAAAAGACTGGAGGATTTGGCAACAATAACCACCTAGCAACTGTTGATGCAGCTACCTATGGGCTGCAAATTGAGCCAACCAATGAGATTGTTAAAGCATGTAAAGCTGATGTAAAATCTAAAGTGTGGATGCAGGCCTTAGATCGCATGAAGCAAGGCAAGGCATCCAAAGATGATTTGACTACTGCCAGTCAATGCATCCGAGGAAGAACCGGATGGACCGAGCCGGTTGATTCATTTTCAACTTTTACTTGGTTGGCTGAAATCAATAGTCAAGAAGCTGTGGTAGAAGAAAAGAGAAGAAGATGTTGCCGGTCCCTCCTCTTTAGGGCCAACCAAATGTGTGATAAGAAGTAAACTGGATCAGCAGAAGGCTACTGAAAATCCACCACCATCGCCAGAGCATGTTATGGAAGATGCCCCACAAGCAAAGAAGACGGAAGGAAAGAGAAAAGGCAAACATTCCGGCTACAAGCTACAGTCTGAACATAGAGACTGCGACGGATCTCAAGAGGATCCTAGAATAAAGGATTCTTAGAAGCAAAATTGAATTTACATTGGGTGAAATTCTCAAAATTGCAAAACGAGGATTTCATGATGTAATAATTGATGTAATTAAACGGAAAAGACAATATGTTGGTGAAGAAACTGAAGAATCTGTGCATGCTTTTTTGCAAGCTCTTCATGTGTATTTGCAGGATGAAGAGAAGCAATCAAAGAATTGATTGTAGCCATAGAAGCCAAAGATGAAGACATCTATGAGGCTGAAATTGAAGAAGCTATTGAAGAGAATGTTATGGTGGGGTCTTCTCAATCCAAAGAGTAGCCCATGCATAAGAAAGAAGCTTGTCTTCACAACATGCAAGAAGAGATTGATGCTCATTTTATTCCAAGTAGTCACTACTCCCATACCCATTGGGCAAGGGCGACTACCGAGACCATTGTCAGGATTGGAGAAAAAGAGACTCCATGCATTGCCCTTATAGACCATGGTTTGGAGAGTAACATCATGTCAAGAAGTCTCTATGAGAATGGCGGATGGCCCATAGATGTGGACCCAGGATGGTGCATGAAAGCAGCCAATAATTCTTATGGCGATCTCTATGCGGCATGTCCTTATGTACGGGTTGCTATTGGTAATGTAAAAGATGAATTTCATTTCTTTGTTCAATATTCCTGAGCTATCCTATCATTATTGGTCAAGCTTTTATTTTTGAGTCTCACTTGGAGACAAAGGCCCTTGATGATGGTTCGGATAAGAAGTAAGGATAATGACAAAGCTGTCCAATTTTTTACTGTTTGTGTAAACCATCACCGGAATAGAGAACGATTGAGAGATCATCCTGTGCCTCCTAATGCTCGAGAATTCAAGGGTTTTCGGGTTGCATTGTTGTAAGTGGAGGCTATGGCAATGCTTCATGTCATAAAAATTTGCCTCCACACGTAAAGGGGGCTATGCCAAAGGCTGATTTGCAGGTATTTACAGCCAACAATGTGGGTTGTTATAAACAATTTTCAGCCCCATGAATAGGGCTAAAAGAAAGCATTTATGTCATGTGAAACGGGAGCTGAAGCAAGTTGATGTTTTGGCTGAAAATGAAGAAATTTCACGAGTATTTTATGGGCTGAATTATAATGATACATTGGCTGAAATACATGCAGCTGTTGATGCAAAAAATCAGGTTGAAAATCAATCCATACAGGTATGCACATTGGATATTTATGACATGATTCAAGAATTAATTGATCATGAAGCTTTTGGGTAGCCAAACAAGGATGAGGCAAGAGTAGAAACAAAGTACAAGACAGTTGACAAGAAGGTCAAGCCGGTGGCAACTCCGCTACCTCCCCAAAGTGAGGGACTGGCTAAAAGGGCATCCAAACGGCCAAGTCTTCGTGACTCCAAAGATATTGGTCACCAATTTACAGCTGAAAGCTTATGGGGACTAAAAATTTGTGAAGACTTTTTTCTCTTGCTAGCTGAAAAGCAAGCTTTTATGCAGATATTAAAGAAACATGGAAAAACTTTTTCATTTTAGCCTCATGAAATTGGTTGTGTGGATCCAAGTGTTGTGGCACCAATGGTGATTTTCACGGTACCACACAGCCCTTGAAATCTAAACCAATTCTGGTACCAAGGGCTCATTTGCCCAAGTTACTGGAGCTTTTAAATGAAAAGATAAAGATGCGAATATTGAAGCCATTTTTAGCTCCGTATTCTAACCGATGGTTTACCGTGCCTAAGAAGAATGGATCTTTGCGATTCATTCAAGATTTACAGCCTATCAATAAAGTCACTATTAGAAATGTTGGTTTGGGGATAATTGTTGATGAATTTGCTGAGGCTTTTGCAGGTAGAGCAATTTATTCCATGGGTGATTTATATTCGGGCTATGACCAATTTCAGCTTGCTTTGGAGAGTCGAGACATTACCACAATGAAGACGCCTCTTTGTCGCCGCATGTGTACTCTACCCCAAGGAGCTACAAAATCAGTGGCTCACATGATGAATGCCATGCCCAAAGTATTGAGAGATTATATTCCCCAAATTACTCTTCCTTTTCTTGATGATGTACCAATCAAAGGATGTGAAATTCATGAGAAGAATGAAGAGCTCAATGAGCTTGGATGCCGCAAGTTTTTTTCCGATCATATTAATGATTGTGCTCAAATCTTGTCTAAATTGGAAGAAGTCCATCTTACTCTTTCAAGAGCTAAATCTGTTTTTGGAGTTGAAGAAGTTCTTGTGGTTAGGCATATGTGTGGCCCATATGGTTGAAAGCCTTCTCCAATCAAGATTGATGCCATCAGCAAAATGTGGAAAATATGCGCAAATGTTTCAGAGGTGAGAAGATTTCTTGGAGCATGTGTTTTCTATCTTATTTGGATCCCACACTTCATTCATGTTGCTGAAAATCTTTATCAACTGTTAAGAAAAGGCCAAAAGGTTTATGTGGGAAAAAGAGCATACTCAAGCTATTCGAAAATTGAAGAAATTGCTGATTTCAGACCCCACCTTGAAGAGGGCTAATTTCTCTAATGTGGACAGCCTATCATACTCATGGTAGACACAAGTCCTATTGGGATAGGATAGGCTATTGGTCAAGATGATCTTGAGAACAACAAGTATGCAATCCACTTTGGAGCGAATGTTCTTAATGAACGACAAAGAATGTATGCTCACATTAAAAGAGAACTTTGGGGAGTTGTAACTGCATTGAAGTGTGATCGGGAGTACTTCATGGGTGCACATGTAGTAGTTGAAATAGATTGTCTTCCACTCTTGGGCATGATTGCCAACTGTTCCACTCCCAACATAGCTATGCTAAGATGGATAGCCTATATTAAATCCTTAAATCCTAATTTGAAACATATTGCAGGAAGAGATAATCCAGATGCTGACATGCTTTCACGTGCCAGATATAAAGATGAAGAAGAGATGATGGATGAGGAAGTAACAAAGTCTATATTTGTTAAAAATGATACTGTAATTGCTTGTACAAATTAGAAAACAGCAAGTACAGCTCTTCTTAATTATGGTACAACTATCATAAATATAGGTATATCATTAATTACAGCAAGTATAGTAGGAACTATTGCTATAACAGAATTTACAACAACAAAGAATGAAGAAACAACAATGGAAAGATGGTGGGCAGCTGAAAGACAGCATGCTCGATGCTTTGTTTTAGTTTGTTCTCATTTTATGGAAGAATATTATGCAGATGCTTGGCTGAAAATCGGCCAATACTTGAGCACTATGGCAAAGAAGGAAGATTGGACTGATGAAGAGTTCAAGAAAATCAAGAGAAAGGCTTATGGCTTCTTTCTCAAAGACGGCTACCTTTGGAGGCATGCGAAGAAGAAAGGAGGAGCGTATGTTCGTGTCTTAGGAGACAAGAAGACTCAAAGACAAGTCATGCAAGAATTTCATGAAAGCCTATTGGCTGGCCATAGAGGCATATGGGGCACTTTTTCCAAAATAAAAGAGAAATTTTGGTGGCAAAACATGTATAAAGACATTGAGCATTTTGTTGAGACTTGCCATGTTTGTCAAATGTACTCTATGGTTAAGCATAGAGATGGGCTTTAGCCTACCTTTCCTTTATCTATTCATTACAGATGGGTTATTGATTTAGTAACCATACCTAAAGGAATTTGGAACATGAGGTATCTAGTGCTTGCTAGAGAAGATCTCACAAATCAGGTGGAAGGAAAAACCTTGAGAACAAAGACCACTCAAGCTGTTTGTAGATTTTTACTTGAAGAAGTATTTTACAGGTATGGCTATGTTGCCAAAGTAACTACTGATAGAGGACAATTGGATGCTGATAAGGCTCGCCATTTCTTTGCTCAATTGGGAATCAATCTATCTCTTACATCAACCTATAAATCCTGAAGGCAATGGTAAGAGTGAAAGAGGTCATCAGCCGATTCTCAAAGATTTGGCAAAGTCTTGCAGAGGGAAGATGAAAGAATGGCCTAAAATGCTTCCATTCGCGTTATGGGCTGATAGAACTACCCATAGTGCAGTGATAGGTTATATGCCAGCTAAGCTAATGTATGGGCAACCACCTATTATGCCTATTGAGGAGTCTATTATCACATGGAGTATCTTGCCTTGGGATGAAGGCATAAATAGAGAAGAGCTGCTGATTTTGCGCATAAGGTAGCTTGAAAGAAGGCTAGAGGATGTCAAGATAGCCATTGAAAGGTTGAAGGCAACAAGGTTGAAGAATAAGAAGAGGTTTGACAAATGTCATCGACTCCGTCCAAGAGCTAGTCAAGAGAATAATTGGGTACTTGTCTACGACAACAGCCTCCTGGACAATTAGTATAGTGCTCATAGGAAGCTAGCCAAGCGATGGTTTGGACCATATGTGGTGAAGGTAGTACATGATAATGCTACTTACACTTTGGCTAAAATGGATGGGACCATGACCAATATACCAATAGCTGGCAAACGTATCAAGCTCTTCAAATGAAGAGAGTCTGCTACTTATGAGCTTGATGACTTGGACGTGAGCCATCTACTTGAAGACAAGGAAGAAGAAGAAGAGGATGAAGATGAAGATATGTTAGAAGAAGAGCCTCCTTAACCTACAATTTCATGAAGTGGCACATGCCGAAGGATGTGCAGGTTAGGAGGGGGTGAATGTCAAAGGGTTTTTTGTTCATGGCATAAAACATGGAGTTCTTATGTTTGCACAAGAACTTCATTAGGATTCACATGAGAAACTTTCATACATAAATCAATCATTATTCCCCTACATCTGTCTTAGAAGCCATTTAATCTCATATGTTCCTTTGTAACTTGACATGCAATTTTAAGTTTGTATCATGTAAATTGACAAAAATTAAGTCTATGAGGACCTCAACTTGATCAATTGGTGGTAATTGACAATTTACAGGTTATGACACATGGTTCATGAGGTGTATTTCCTTGGAAATCAAGAAGAGTGCCCAAAGTCCATTTGGTTTATATGGGACATGAAGTAATGGTTGTAAGAGACTTGTGTAACTAGTAAGTGACCTGTATGGTCCACTTTTTGTGTGGAAGAAGGAGAGGAATGCAGCCCGCATTTTTCGGTGCATTTTTCGGGCTTGCACACCTGTGCAAGATGGAGGGAGAGTTGAAGACCATGGTGAATGCTCCAAAGCATGCAAACACAGAGCAAACTGAAGATAAAGAAGAGATACAAACAAGGAAGGTGAGAGTCCTTTTTGCCCCATCCATTTGGTCACAAAAATGAGTGGTATGAGAGTCCATAAAAGGAAAAAAACAGAGTAAAAGTATTCAGCCTGCTCTTATGAGCGTCTTCTTCCATTCTCTTACCATATTCGTGTACCATTGAAGCCCCTTCTTGTGCCCAAGTAGTTGAGTGACTTTGGAGCAAATCAAGAGGTGATTTTTGCCAATGTATGGGCTGAATAGGCTCTCCCAAAAACTATCATAAACAGGGCAGCATAGGAGCTTGATTATGGGCTGAAAATTATTCTTATAAAACAGGGCTGAAGTGAGTTAAAAGCTTTGTCAGTGCATTTCACGAGCTTTTGGTTCATCTCTTGGAAGTAGTGAAATCTACCACTCAAATACTTGTATCTTGGAGTTGTTGTTCGTTGGCATTCATGAAATTGTAACCGTTTGGGCTTGCATTTGAAATATGTATTTGGGTTAAATCTGAGAAAAAATATCTACATGTATTGGTCTAATAACCTCATAGACATTTGATGTAATCAAGTCAAAGTCTTTGATGCCATTTATGTATGCTAAGTATATGAAAAAGCTTGAGATCTTCTTCTCCAACTGAATCATCTCTAAAACCCAAGACTTATCAAAACCCATTCTTTTCTCTCTCCCCTTACCTTGAATCTCTCACTCCTCTTCTGCTCTAAACCCTGATGGTAGACCTTCGACCCCCAACATGACGACAACGTGCTACGTGCGCTTTAGATACACTTTAATTTTTAATAGAAAATGAACCATCCGTCACAAAAAGCACGCACTGACAAAAAGCGCTTCACATCACCATTAATTTCTAATTAATGAATATGCATGGAGAGACCTAAGTCTGGGGATCGCAGTCCGGGTTTTGTTAAAAGCACCGTTTCACATTAATAAATTGTAACTAACAATTTAAAAATGAACCGCCGTTTTTTAATTAAGGTTTACAACCTAATAAAATTTCAACCATTGTTAATAATTTCTTAAAATCAACCCTTCATTAAAACCCTTTCCCTCACTGCACTTTTTTTCCTTTTTAATAAACACGCTTCGTGGGATGGGCACGCATAGTCCTTTTGGTTGATATTTTTTATCAAAGTTATGGTTATGTCTTGATTAGGTTTTTGAGGTATTATGGTTTGCTTGTGTGATACGATTACGAGTGCGGTTTGTAGTTTTCTTTTCTTTTTTTGCCTCATACGGGGTCTTGGGTGACTGCTTGCTGCATATCATGAAGCTTTCGGTCGCATATGTGTAGAGGTCATGCCAAATTTTTTCTAGGATGTGGGTTGTTTGGGGTGGTCAATTGGTTAGTTACGTCTGTGTGTACTTCTTTTGATAGATTTTTTTTAAATCGCTATTTGGTTGTTTTGCAGGCATTCTTTGTGATTGTCTGTGTTTGTGGTGCGGGTGTTTTCCATTTGAAGAATGGCGCCTCACGCTCCTCCTCCTGTCCAATATGTCCCATTGATCAGTAGGGATTATTCTTCCCTACTAGCTTTTGAGCCTATAGCAAAGGCAAGCCTTGCAACTTTTGTGGTTGCTTCACTCCCATTGATTCTAGACGATCCAGCTCTGTGTGATGAGTTTCTTGCGTCACACAGTAATAAATCGAGCTTGGTTCATGGTACTTCCATGGTATTGACACCTAGAGGGTTAGGGAAGGCTTTGTCTCTTCCCTACAAAGGAGAACCCTTTATTACAGCCAGACAATTATTCTCCAATGATGAGATTCTCAAGTTGTTACAGAAGCAGACCAAAGAGGTCCTGAATGTCAAGAAGGTGATTAACACTTTCGGAGTGTCTTTTTCCATGATCATTGATCCTCTTTACAAGTTAGTCTGCCAATTCCTCCAAGACAGGTTTATGCCTACCAAAACACCATCCCCCATTATTTGTCCAAGGAGCTCTTTACAGCTTCTAGGATGGTGTTAAAAGGGGTTGCCATTGATTGGAGTACTTACCTTCTTACGAAGATGGACCAACATTTTGTCAAAGTGACCAAAGGAAATGTTACCAATGTCACTTATGGTTCCTATTTATATGCTTTATTGACATATTCCGGCCTTACGAAGGGTGTGTGACCACCTCCTCCATCTGATCTAGTACCTCCCTCTCCACCTTCAGAGGTTTCAGAACCCATTGACATAGAGGATATTGATTTTCCTCCTCCATTGGTCATTCAGCAAAAGCGCTTGAAGCGTGTGGCAGATAAAACTCCCTCAGTCATTCCTTCAGTAACAGTTCCTGCTACCTCTGGAAGTGACCTTCCTGCCTACCTCACATGCAACAATTTATTCAGGGCACATCGAGAGGGTACTTTGGAAATATCAATTCCTTCGCTTAACAGTTTAGTATCAGGAGATGCCATTCCCTTCCTTTGTAATGACATCCAGAGTTCTATTGAACTCTTAGTGACAGCTTATGTTCAACAATTATATGCTTCTTTCTATGAAGAATTAATGCAATCCAAAGACCAATTGCATAAGGAAACCTCAGAGTTAGCCTCTGCTAAAGACACTCTTACTGATCTATTTAAGCAGATGGAGCAGTTTACACAAATGATTGAGACCCAGAGAGAAGAAATATCTTCTTTGAAGATTCAGTTAGCAGAAGCTCAGTCAGAGGTCACTAAAGTCTTGGAGGAGAAAGAGAAAATGTCCAAAGAAGCTCAAGAGTTTAAGACTCTTTTAGATGTGAACCTATCAGCTTTGCAGACTGCTCACCATACATTGGAATCACAAGCTTCCCAGATTAAGCAATTGCAGGATCAACTAGTGCAGTCACAGTCCATTCCTCCAAGCCCCAATGTTCCTATGATTCCTTCTATATCTCAGCAGGACTTGGCAGTTCTCTAGAGACATGCCACATTATGTCCATTGTTTCAAGATAAAGTGAAAAGATTGCAATCTAGGATGGATTTATTATGGTCTACATTTGAGCACTTTCAGGAGTATGTTCCTCCGGACCATTCCTTTTTTGTCCACTATCAGTTGTAAAAGTTGGCCTTCTATATGAAGCTTTCAACGATGGATCTCCCTCTTCCAGAGGATGGTTGAAGTGGGGCTTGGTCTTTTGATTTGGTGACAGAAGTTGTCCATATGGTCTTTGAAGATTCCATGATGACGGATACCATGTTGCTATCTTATATGTATCTACAAGGTGATCTGTTAATTTCATATGATGTAGATCTGACTTGGTCTGTGGGGGATGTGGTCTTACAAGCTACCTTATATGTCAACTATTTGGAGTTGAGGATAGATGACATGTTCTAGTGCTATTCTTCTAAAGTGTGGACACTTCATGGCATTCAATGATTGATTCTATGGTCCTGAACCAACGTCAAAATACAGCTTCTACTTATGTGCAAAGCACTAACCAACTGAGGGTGGATCTCCTAGCTTATCTTTCCAAGAACCATCCATTTGATTCATCCTTCTTTGATGCCTACCATAGACGATTTGTTTTAGGTCCCTCTATTCCTAGCCTATTGTACTATCAACAAATGGCCCATCGCTATGATGCTTATCTTTCCCTTTATAAATCCAACTTAGCAACTATCTTACCTCTCCTTTTTCAACCTCAGGGTTTTCCTCAAATTCCTATATTTACCTATTGTTATTTCATTGAAGATTGAGTCTTTTCCCCTTCTCCGCCATGCCCTTCTCCATCTATCCATATACCTTCTACTTTTCCTACTTATCAATTGACACCTTTCCTAACTGATTTACTTAAATTTTCAGCCACTCCTTCTTTAGCTTATTCCTCATTTTATGATTTTTCCTACCTATTTCTTCATCCTCTTTTACTTATTCCTCTTCCATCTCCTGCCACTTCTATTTCTCAACCCCCTTAGTTGGTTAGTGGGTACGAAGGATTTGATTAGCAAATTCCGAGAAGAAGAGGATGGAGCTCAATTGATTCTCTCACGGGACCTCAGATTAATTGGCCATTAATTCCAGGGGATTGGACAATTGCTAGTCAAGCATACTACAATTACCTCCATTTTTCTCACCAATATTCATAATCTCTAGATCCTTCAGTGAGATTCACATCCCATTTTGCTTGGTACCTAGCATATATGCATAGGCATTCCCATAACGATAAAAAGGCCATTCCAAAGCTTTGTATGAATGTCAATGTGAACATCGATTTCCAACAGTTGGATGTCCTATATTTTCATGCCCTTTGTTTACCTAGCAGATACCTTGTTTTGCTAGAAAGGATGTGCTGCCTTCAGTTCTTTCAAAATCCTCCCAAGAAATTTGTGGATGAGTCCTTATCCATGGATCGTTTTTGAAATCACCAAGCCTTCAAAAGGGATGACTTTCATTGATGCCTTTGCAATGTATTTTGGACGATTCTTAATGATATATATCTCTTTTTAGAGGTGTCATTCAGATGGTTGTGTTTGTGTGTGTGTGTTGTAATAATCTTATGTGATGAGTTCGTGCTGGTTGAATAATCTGTTCGAGAGCTCTTTCAAACTCTTCATTGTGATAGTGGATGGCAAGCCTATGATGGAAACCTGAAGAAGAACCTCTTATATCCTTTACAAATTTGTTATGACTTTTTCTTGTTTATTAGATGTGTTAATGAATAACGAAGTTTTCCTTTAGTAGTATTTTTTTTCTAGAGATACAGGTGATAAGTTGGGGTCGTGGTTTGGAGTGATTATTGAAGATACTACAATAGATCAAAATTGAGCTCTTTAGTGAACTTATATTCTTCTTTTTCTTAGATTGCGAGGATGCTTCCTTTCTAAGTGTAGGGATATGTTGAGAGTGGAAAAAATCTGAATTTTTGATTGATTTTTGTTGTTTCTAAGGTCTAAACAATTGATTTTTGATGGATTTAGAGTGATGTATGGTTATTAATGGAAGTGTTTGAGAGTGTTTTGGATGGCATTGATTATATTTTAGAAGTTTATGGTGATTCTTAGTGGAAATATGAAGGTGTATGATGTTCTGATAGGTTCTGTTGAGGTTCTGATACCTTCTATATGGCTTCTGTTTTGATATGATTTTCTTTTGTATGAAGCATGGATTGATGATTGATGAAGGTTGAAATATTTTGAAAGCTTATTGAATAGTTTTTGATAGTTTGGAATGGTTTTAGTATGAGTTATAAGGATTTGATGTTCTCTGATAACCTTCTATAAACCTTCTGTAGAGCCGCTGTATCTGTTCTGTTCCTGTTCTGTATTGTTCTGTAGATCTTCTATAAGTGTTCTGCAGAATGTATGTATGACTTTGGAAAAGTTTTCTAACTTTTGGAAAGGATGAATTTAAGTTCAAAAGATCTAAAACAAATGGAAGAAGCAGCTGCTGATGACTGAAGAGAAGACTGAAGTGATAGTGATAGTAGTGAACTATGAAGAGACACTGTAGTGGCTCTGGTGCCTCTTCACATCAGACATACCTCTTGGGAGGTGCATCCACGACCTAAGAAGGATTATTGAGAGTCATTATTGAGTATTGTAGTGAGGAGATAATATACTATTGAGAGAGAGAGAGAGAGAGAGAGAGAGAGAGAGAGAGAGAGAGAGAGTCAGGGATAGCCAATTCTATCAAAATAGTGTAACTGTATATGAGAGATCAAGAGAGAAAACTATGAAGACATTGAAGATGAATACTATGTGATTGATTTCCATTCAAAAATGGTGTATTCTTTTATGTTCATTTTTCTATTGATGGATTCTATGAAGATGTTGAAGATTATGGTTGATTCTATTAAATCTGTGGGAGATATCTACTATGATGCTACGTGAAGAATTGCTGTTTTCTTTGTTTTGGTCATCAAAAGAATGAAATAAAAGCTTGTTGATGTTACAAGATAGATTTTCTTGTAGTAGAATCTCCTTTTCCTTGGTGTTTCTCTTGGGGCTCCACCTAGTTTTTTTCAAAAAACCATGAGATGTCATGATGCTATCATTCGATTTTATATTCATACTATGAAGACAAATAAGATCCCATAACCTCATTCATTCAGGAGTCTATATGCAAGACATGACACGAGAGATTATAGGAGATATGGAGATGCTACCAAGTTCAGAATCACTGTTTAATCACAGTTTAGTCACATGTAATGATATTGAACTCAAGAGGAGTAGAAAAATTCAAATAACTTTGTGATTATGAGTAAGAGGGCATGTGATATTATGTAGGGGATGAGTAAGGAATTTGTGGGACTTTCTTGTAGGATAGGAAAGGTAGGAAAAATATAGAAAAAGGGCATCATTTTAGCAAAACATTTAGGTGAAAATAGGGTAGATTAGGCTTGGAGAAAATGTGGAGAACAAGGGGCTAAAGAATCATACAAATTGGAGGATTTGGTGAAGATCAATAGGGGTAAATACCCCTGGACCCTCAAGGTATGGTCTAAGATAGCAAGTGAGTGAATTTGTGGCTTGTATACATCACGGGAAATAGGGTAAAATAGAGTATTCGGATTGCATATTGTTATCGTGAATTCACAAATTGAATATTTGAACACAAGGATCGATATTAGATGCATATGCTTGTTTACGACATGTATGCTTGAAGTATATGAAGAACCATCTTTAGGGTGATTTTGGGGCAGCATAAAGGTGGAATCCAACATGAAAGTTGTCGACAATGTGCAAGATGTGAGATACAATAGGATTGAATTCAAGTGAAGTTATTCAATAGTTGATGCAAAATATGAATATGATTTTGTAGGCACAACAAGTACAATAGTAACAACAACAACAAACAATGCATGCATTTGCAAAATTAGAGTTGATAATGGGTAAATACTATAGAGCACGAGATGAAATTGTTTAACAATAATATATACGTATATCTACATTTGTATGCACTAAAGATGGAATTCTATGGGGTGGTTGAAATGTCATGGAGCCAATATTTTGTATGACTTGTTGTGTAGGAATTAAAAGCATAGATTACACAATTGTATTTATAAGATGCTAATGGACATGTTCATCCGAGTTTTCTATAAACTAGATTTCTACCACAAAATTAGGCCAAAACCCCTATCAAGAGCCTTACCCATAGCTTAAACCCGACATCTTATCACTTTGGGTTTACTCTTCAAGCACTAGGTATACTACATTGCACTCTTTATGGTCCCACTGAGAAGTGTCATTTTGGGTGCTTTCTCTCTTGGGTCTAATGATGTATTCCACGGATCCCAAAGTTGGGTGTATTCTAGGGTGGAAAATTTTATGGTTTGGTTTTCGTTTTTCTTACAAGTTTCTATTTTTGGCCAAAAGTCGGGTATATTCTAGGGAGGGTTTCTCAATCTCTGATTTTTTTCATAATTCAAATCAATTTCTATCTTCATCCAACAATTAAATTTTTAAAATTTGAAGTTTTAAGGTCAAGTCAGTGATTCATTGGATTATACATCCAAGCTCCATTTTTTCAAGAAATTGCTGAGTATTCTCTCCTTTTGTACCATGAAATTTGACAAAATAATTAACCATTAGAAAATGGTCTTAAGCACAACGATTCAAAAAATCTCAAACAAAATCAATTTTCAACACTTCTCAGTGGGACCATAAAAAAAGATGTTTCACGAGTGGTGTTCAAAGATAATCCTCTCATACAACCCGAAAACAAGAAGATAAGGAGTGCCAACATATTTATTGACTTTGTTCAAAGATAGAATCTAACAATAATAATTGTTTGAGATACAAGTCAACCAACGACAATGTTGCCTCACATAAATGTAGAATACAACACACACAAAGGAATAATAAATACCCATGTCATAAAATGTTGTCTCAATTTGTCCATATATTCGCAAATCCATAAGACTTGTCACTTCCACAAAGTTCAAAGACTCAATGGTATAGGCACTACTAAAAAAAGAAACTTTTTTTTCTGCAATCAATTTAATTCTTGTGTGGCTCTCTTGTCTTCTCAGTCAAGACTTGAACAGAACAAAAAGAAGAGCCCCCGTATTCTAACCCTTTAAGGATTTATATAGTTTTTTCCACCTCTCAACACAATATGGTGATGATTCACATGGTGAAAATGTATGAAAGGATGTAATTTGTAAGAAACATTTGCATTGCATAGGAATACTTAAGTCAGCTCCCATTATTTTGCGAATGGTGTTCAAAGATAATCCTCTCACACAACCCACAAAAAAAAGGATCGCCAATATATTTATTCAATTTATTCAAAGACGAAATCTAACAAGAATAAATTTTCAATACACAAGTCAACCAAAGACAATGTTGCCTCTAGTGGACATAGAATATAACACACACAAAGCAATAAAAAGTACCCATGTCATAAAATGGTACCTCAATTTGTCCATATATTCCAAAATCCATAAGACGCCATTTTCACAGACCTCAAAGGTTCGAATGGTATATGCACTATCAAAAAAAGAAACTCTCCTTTCTACAATCCGACGTAATTCTTGTGTTGCTCTTTCTCTTTTCAATCAAAACTTAAGCCAAATATACGGTAGATGTGATACCAACCATCAAAAGGAGGAGAAATGTAGAGAGAGATGAACTTGAGACTAGTAAGGCTGATGAAGAAAGAGGAAGAAAAATTAAAAAAGGGAAAAAGAACAAAGGAGAGAAAAAAAACTAGGAAAAATTATCATGCTTCTAATGCCCCTTTAGGAGAAAGGAAAAGTGACTATGATCTAAGCTAGGATTATGTGGGTAGAAAAGTAGATATAACATTTTCTAAGTTGATGGAGTTGTGTCCGAGGATGAGAGGATAGTCGAAGAAAATAGTAAATCCAAAAGAGAGAGAAAGAAGAAAAGGAACATTAAGAATTTTGAGTGTAGAGGAGTTACTTGATATTTGTCTTATGGTTGATGTCTAGTATAAAAATCAAAATTTAGGAGAGGCATATATTGATGGAGGACCACGAGTTAGTATATTTTGGACTTCAAATAATTGCAGGATCTAGATTTTGAATTGGACTTGCAAATCATGCTAAACTAAAATGTATATGAATCATTGAGAATGTGGAGGTCAAGGTGTATGAAGTAGCTATAAAAATAACTTGTCATTTTATGCTAGCTTGTTTGGGTCCTTTTTACTTATCCCAGGTGTAACTTTGCTTAGAAAAGTAAGCACAATATGGGATTGGGGAAGAGGAATAATCACGATTTATAACTATAGAGATATAGCAAAGAAGTTTGATATGGCTTCAAGAAAGTAGCTGGTGAATGAGGATGATAGTCAAGAAGAAGAAGAGGAAGAAAGTGATAGTTCTGAGGAAGATGAAAGTGAGGATGAGAGTTCAGAAAGTGACTCAAAGCTAAAGGTTTCATCAATAGTAATAGAGAAAGTGAATGGAAAAAAATCCTTAAACACCAAAGAGAAGCCAAGAATACATTTTTGTCGATCAATAAATTTGAGAGTATATGCATTTTTAAAAAAAGATAGAATACTTCTTTCAATAAAAGAAAAATGACTTTTATTTTTGCTAAAGGATGAAGAATTATCATATGAAGAAGAACTTTCAAATAATATAGAAAAATAAAATATAAGAGTTCAAGTTATAAAAATAGAAAAGGAAGAAGTTCAAGAGAGCATTATGATTAGAGGAGATGAAGAAGGGAAACTAGAGGAATTAAGAAAATTGATGGAACGACCTCAATTTTCAGCACAAAAAAGAGATTTGTTGGAGAAAATGTTGAGTCTTGACTTGACTGAAGGAGAGAAAAAATAATACCTAATAGTTATCAATAAATATTGAAATCTCTTAAAGGCTCAATAACAAAATTCAGTCCAAGAAATGTAACCAGAGGCATAGATTCAAAATGTTACAACTATGAA
The DNA here is from genome assembly GCF_053477565.2 of Lygodium microphyllum. Taxonomy (NCBI): domain Eukaryota; kingdom Viridiplantae; phylum Streptophyta; class Polypodiopsida; order Schizaeales; family Lygodiaceae; genus Lygodium; species Lygodium microphyllum. The sequence goes on from NC_141156.1 coordinate 914,965, forward strand.
GCCTCAATTATAAAATTTGAGCCTATGAAGGCTCAAATTTTAAACTTGAGCTTAAATAAGGATTTTCATGTCTCTTGGATACTCAATTTTGAAATTATGATTGAGACTTTGAGGCTCAATTTTGAATGGAGCCTATGTTAGAAAATATAGGCTTCGATAATACAATTGAATCTAAGAAAACTAAATCGAGGCATAGATTCAAATTGAACCTACAAAGAGGGAAATTAGAGGCTCAATTTTAAAGTGGATGATGTATTAAGGAAAAAATCACAAAAGAAAAGATAGCTGAAAACAAGCAAGTGCAACTACATTAAAAATAAGTTAATGAAACTATGTGAGCAAAGGATAAAATGTCACCATAAATAACTAGCAAAATGTGAGGTGTGGGTAGATGAGTGATCATTGTCATAAATAATTAACAGTACATACATAGGTGTGGGTAGATGATGAAGTGTCTCCTATATGGTTGTGGGATAACATTAGGAAGTAGTTTCAATGTTTGAAGTGTAAATAATGATGTATAGGCTTGACATTAGATGTGCATCCTATGTGGTTGTGGATAACATTAGAAAGTAGTTCCAATGTTGAAAGTGTAAATAATTATGTATGGGCTTAACATTGGCTGTGTTTGCACTATTAATACATGAAATAAAACATGTGTAGACTTGCTAGGATGGAAGGAGATCTTGCTTTAGGGCCATGGAAACTTAAACAAAGTCTCAAAAAAGGTGTGGAATGTTGTTCTAAGTGTCATTATGCTGAGTCTTTGGTGCCTACAGAATAACATCATACTTAGTCACCTCAAAATGCTCTATGTCTCCCTAGTTAGCCTTTGTAATAGCATATTTCATGATGCATATGTTAAAATACGCAGGATCTAGAGCATGGCTATGGTGGCTTGTAAGCATAGACTAAAGTCATGATGACATTGACTGAAGACCACAACTGTTACATAAGTGAATTAGGTTCCAAGATGGAAGCTTGGACTCATAAACACAATCTTGTGTAGGACTGACAAGTACAAGACTAACACTAAATGATAAAGAAAGGCATCATAGTCAAGTACAATGCTTTATAGTTGTTGGATGGGTACAGTTTTTCCTTTATGTGCATATGGGATAACTGCAGCCTGCATGTCTTCATCCCAAACTGCCTCATACAAAGAGGCTACATTAGGTGTGATTGCTAATATCTCAACACCCCTCCTCAATCACAACCAGAAAGTACGAAGTGTGTAGAGGCTTTAGTGAAAGTAACACCTGCAAAGTGTGGGCACACCAAAAATGTGGCAAAACACCGAGGCTATCGTAGAAAAGGCTAAGTGTGGGTACCACAAACATGATGGTCATCCAGAGGCTGTAACAGGGGCCTTACAGAGGCTGTAGTACAAGGCTACATGAGGAGTTTACAAGCTTATGATAAAGACATTGGGGCTAGACATTAGACGGCTAAAAAAGTAAGTAACAAATAGGATCGAGGACTAGTAGGCCCTTGCAGTTTTTAGCATTACTTTTGACATAGATCTTCAATTCATTGTAGGTCTTCTTGTCGGAGTAGTTTAGCTTGCTCTTTTTGATCATGTACTTGCTCTTCACTTTTCTTGCCGCTTCAGAGTCTTCATGATTTTTGTACTTCTTCTTCTTATTCTTTTTCTCTTTGATCTTTCCTTTATGGTCATCATTTTCATGGACTTTGCTTGCATTAGTCATCTGGTTCTTGTCTTTATGGTCCCCCTCAAGCAAAGGTACAATCTTTGAGGCAACAAAAATGGCTTCAAAATCTTCAAATGGATTCATTAATTGCTCTTTGATGTAAGCAACTTCATGTGTTCTTGTAAGTAGAATAGACATTTTTCGAGTGTAGTAAAAATGAGTAACAATAATCATGCTACTTCCCATGAGTGGCATCCACATAAAAAACTTCATGCTTGGCATTCTTGTGTTAAAGAATCAGCTTCAAATGTCAAAGAATAACCGGCAATGAGTTGATCTTTGTATGTGTCAAAAGACACAAGCAATGGCAGTGTAGTATCAAAAGATACTAGTTTGAGCTTTGATGTTTGTTACTTGAGTTTGACTTGATGGTCTTCAAAAAACTTCCAAGCCTTCAAGATCTTCCAAACCAAATCTTCCCTTCCTTGATTTGATGCTAGTACCTTCAAACCTAAGTGACAGGGCCTTCAATGTGGTGGAATCAGTGAGTAGATGAAGTAAAAAAAAAGGAGCTTCAGTGAAAGTGAGCGATGGCAGATTAGGGTTTTCAAAACAAGCGACTGGCATTTTGCTTATTACTGCTCACAGAGGTAGTCATTTGACAAAATCCTCTGAGAGGGAGTGATTTCAGATGTATAGCTTCAAAAGCCCTATGATAATGATCAATATTGTTGCGTGTGCGGACTCAACGAACTGTACGATTGGAACCACACGCAGATCTGTCAACGACGTTGAATTTTCACAATGTTGGGCTTATTCTGCATTAATCACGTTGATTTCTATGCCACGCTGAAGCACCTCAAGTAGAGGAATAAATTTTTAGAAGACAGTGTGAAGAGTTATCCCCTCTATTGCAAGATCTAGCTCCTCAAAGTTGGCAGGGTCTATCTGGCTATGGCAGACACACAGGGCAATAACTATGTGGAATCACAATATTGAGCTTGAAATGGCCTAATGTTGAGCTTTGAGGTGATACAGAGGAGATCCAGGAGCAGGGTTATAGTTCTCTAGAAGAAAGCTTGTCAAGACATTGTCTGGTTGAAGAGATCTAAGAGCTTGAAGCAGGATAGGTGTAGGGTGGCTATGGCTGCCACAAGGTCAAATGGAGAAGGAGTAGGAGATGAGCTCCTAGACTTAACATGAGATAGACTAAGCTCAAGCTGAGCTAGATGAGAGTAGAATGGAGCTGGAGAAGTAGTGCCATGCCTGACTGGGATCTAATACCATGTTAAAATACGTGGGATCTAGAGTATGGCTATGGCGGCTTGTAAGCATAGACTAAACTCATGATGACATTGACTGAAGACCACAACTGTTACACAAGTGAATTAGGTTCCAAGATGGAAGCTTGGACTCATAAGCACAATCTTGTGTAGGACTGACAAGTACAATACTAACACTAACTGATAAAGAAATGCATCATCATGTATTCATTTCATATGAAAAGTGGTAGTCAACTACAATGCTTTATAGTTGTTGGATGGGTATAGTTTTCCCTTTCTGTGCATATGGGATAACTATAGCCTGCATATCTTCATCCCAAGTTGCCTCATACAAAGAGGCTACATCACTACAAGAGAAAGGCCCTATAGATACATGCTGTATACGCGAAATAGCGGGCGCGTTTATCAGTTCGTTTATCAGCGCGTCTATTGGCGCTAGTATATAAAACACATCTATATACTCACGTTTTTAAACGTGCTTATAGATGCAAAAATAAACACACATATTTTTTATTTCTCATAAAGTTCCTAAGTATGACCAAACATCTTAACATCTAGTATTATTTCGAGTTTTGAAACTTGTTGTGGGTCTACAAACCAGGGCCCATTTGATGCTCAGCCCACCTCCACATTGTCATCTTCAGCCCACCTTCAACTTGGAAGCAATCCAGTACCATGCCAGATGAGCATTCATCAACCGAGCTTCATTCTTCTTCACATGCAAGAATAGCCCTTTGCAGGAGAGAGAGGGAGGAGAGAGAAAGACTAAAAAATGAGATTTTTAAATCCTCCATTAAAACGGGCAAGCTTGCAGCCATCTTGTTCCTCTCCCAGCCCTGATTGAGAATCTCCCTCTCTCTCTCCAAACAGGTTTGAATCGGAGAGGCAACGAGCAAAAATGAGGAGGCGCATTGACGCTTCCCTCTGTTTGACAGTTTTTGCATTAGTTTCAAGGCTTTTATTAAGTCTAAGGTTTAAAACATTAAAATAACCGATTCATCTTTTTGTGTTCACACTGTCTAGCAAGTGGATTTTTCAATTCAACAAATAGTATCTTTTAGCACATTGGGTCTTTAGCCTCTTATTTTCTATACTCCGGCGTGTAAAAAGGAGGGAGCTGAAGAGCGTAATGACCCAAGGAGAGCAAGGCATCGGCCTCAGGTCCTGTCTCGGTACCCCAAAGCCTACCAAGCCCTCGCAAGGTGACACTTAATCCTTTTCTGACGCTCACTTTTATTTTCGATCCAACCTTCTTTTATTCTTATTTTCTAGCTAGGTGCCACCCCTAGGAAGACAAGGCATTGACCCAGAGTCTTGTCTTGTCCCCAGGAACTTACCAGGCCTTCGCAAGGCAATAAACAACAGCTCAAAATTTTTTCTTTCTTTCCATTTCTATTTTTATAGGGGTTAGAACCCCTTTTTACACACCTCCGTATATTTTTATCTTTCGGACATTCATGGTTTTTTTTTCTTTTGGTTATTTTTAGCAAGCTTCTCTAACTATCTCACAACTAACAAAAACTCCTAGAATGGATGCCTAGAAAGTCAGCAGAACAGGGTCACTAGAACTCCCACCTAAAACAGGTCTTACAATGCCTGACAATGCCTTGTAGGAGACAATGACTACTCAGACCTCCCCCAGACATACAGATCCTAATCCTGGGACTTCATGCCTTGATTGCCGATCCTCAATAAGAAAAGAAATCCCCCACAAGTACACATACACATATAACGTGAAAAGACATGTACTCATAAAGGAGAGATATCACCTAGATAGGGCCATAAGAAGCTTTAGCACGACAAAAAGGCTCCCTCCAAGCTCTTCTTTTAATCTATCTGGCATAGGACTAAAATAGAAAACTATTAATTGCACCCGCACTAGATAGACAAATGGCCCTCTTGGCCTAATGAAATAGAACATTTCACTGCAAACTAACTGGCCCTCTTGGCCTAAAATGGATAGTTCATTCTAATCCATGAAATATATTATCTCCTTGGGATATATAACACATCCTATCAAACTAATCAAGATACCAAGGATAGCATAAAATAGGAGGACTAGCCTTATGCAACTCATGCGAGTCAGCTAAAAGCTTGATCTACGCTCTTTGTAGACCCACTAGCCCAAGCCTTTCTACTGATATCTCAGTAATAATGGCCATCTCTTCTTGGGTACTATGAGCTGAATGAATGACATCATTAGGTCGATATATCTCATGCCCTTGGTCATCATTCAAACGGATCGCTTGTCCCAACTTTCCAATAACTCCTCCTACAGGGAGAATCATGGATTTATGATCATTCAACTCTTCTCTAATTGGACCATTACATATGTCAATGATACGATCCAAACTAGACAGAGCTTCAAGCCTAGATCCATCACATAGATGCATCTCAGGGCGGCGGTCCCTATTGTCAGATGTCGCATTATGGCCTTTAGTCGCATCCTCTTGGGAATCCATCAAAGCATGTCCACATGCAATTCTTGGCCCTTCATCTGACACACCAACAATATTTTTAGGGGTTTTGGGCCTCCAAACCCATCTCATATTCCTTTTCATATTCTTAGATTGCCTCACCTGCCCAGATTGGTCCAATGGACTCACTGTGGATTTATCACCATTACCAGATGGCCTAATAGCCTTATGTCTTCTGTTTAGTACAAGTGGACCTTTGGCATGCCGCATCTTCTCTACACGAGATGTCTTTACTTGCCTTTGTCCACTCTGCAACAACTACTTAGCCATAGGAACCATGCTTTTACTAAAAGGAATAGCATCTACTCGAAAGCATGATTCATCTATAAATTGGAAAGGTCTCTTAAGAGCCTTACTAGGAGCACAACTAGAACCACTCATAGAATGCTCATCTAAGCTCATAGACCTAATGATTCTATCAATTCCACCGTCACAACTACCTCTCATGGAAGTGTTGCAAGCCTTGATGGGACTTACTGGACTTGGAATCTTTTTATCCCCAGGGGATATATTATCCTTACTATTGCCATTTTCTACTTGGAGATTTTGGCTACCAAGGTTCCTCTCATAGGCTGCCTTGGTATCAACAAGTGAGCTGTCTCCTTGTAGAAATGGTTGGAAGCTAGGATGCACTTGTACTGAGCGGGAAAAACTCCAAAAGTTTTCCCAACATCTATGAATATGTCCCTCATAATCAATGGCATGCATCTTTGCTTCCCTTAACGACTTAGGATTCCACAATCCCACTTGGATTTGCATGTTACTCTCTAAGCCACTCAAAAAGAGCTCACATAGCACATCACTTGGCAATGCAATAGCTCTTCTTGGCCAAAGCCTCAGAATATCATTAAAGGCTCTAGCGTATTCTTTAACAAAAGATAGGACTCTTGCCTAATTTGCATCAGCTACCCTAAAACTTGGGTCATAGGCACCTTCTTCTCATATTCATCTAAGCATCGATCACTCAACTCCTCAAAGGATTTAATAGACCCCCTTGGGAGGCTCCAATACCATTTTCTAGCCTCTCCCTCTAGGGTACTTGAGAATATGAGCATCCGATGAATATCATTGAATCCACTTGCAATGTAAGTTAGGCCATATTCTCGTAAATGCACCATCGAATCCTCATTAACCAACCCATGAAACACTAGGAGATCCCTATAAGGAGGAGGGCATTTAGTCCTTTCCTTCGGGATCAGCACTGGGCCATCAAAATCCTCGTAATCATGGCCTAACCCTAATGTCTTAGGGTCTCCAACCTCTTCCATTTCCACCTTTACTGGTGTAGGGAGGTTAATATTATCCTTAATGTCCCTTTCTGCCAACTCATAAAGTGGTCTAGGGAGACCTATAAACACCATATTGGGGAATATGGAAATTTCCCATAAGTTTGGGACACATGGTCAAATCTTTGGATTTGTCATAACTTGAATATTATAACTCCAAATTGAGCGCTCTATAGGTCAATAGATTCCATTTTTCAAGTGCTTTCCAATGATAGATCACATCATATGGTTTTGAGAAACTTATGGGCATGTCATCCGATTGCCACCTTTTCAGTATTCAAAAAATGGGAATTGAGAGATTCCCAAACTCACTAATATTGTGTTTATAGCTCTTAGCATGTCATTCTGATCCTTTCTTAGAGGATCTTCCATATCTTGCCCCTTCCTAGCTGCCCCTCATCAAAAGCAGACTTATCCTTAGCACTTAGAACCTAGGGACCGTGTCTTTTAAGCAACGATTTTTCCTTTACATCTAGGGCTTCTAACATCCTTGTGATACTTAAAATTTTGGCACGATGCTCCACCACATGGGATGTTTCAGCCATAACTGCACTCCACCGTGTGTCGAGTTTTTCCCATGGCACTACAGCTTTAGCATAATCACTTGTTGATGCCATGACCCCCATAGCTTCTAACATACTTATTCCATGCCCTCTAGGTTGATGGGTGGTTATACATGATTTCTCTTGGGTAGAGACCACACCAAAAGGCAAACCTCAGCCCATGCCATCGCATTAGAGGATGGCATAACCACTAACTGGTTACTCTTCTCATCATCTAAATTATATTCTGTAGAGGACTCATGCTCTACATAACTAACTAAGTCCATTAGTAAGTTTTGTATAGGGAAAGCCAAGGTTTTCCATCCTTGAACAAACCCCATTTTATGGTTAACTTAGCATACTCCTAATGGAAATTATAAACATGGGTCACTTTACAACCTAGATTCAGAGACCGCCACTTATAGGTAGCTCCTGGCAGACGCACCACTGATGGGACCTAAAATGAGCCGACACTGGCTAAGGCACTAGTCGGACCTCATGCTCTCAACAAACAACCCCACTACATGGCCTCGCGGACCAAGAGCATCTGTCGAGAGATACACTATTCTAAACACTAATTATTGCACGTTTATAGTCTGTAATCCAATGGATGTTCCCTTTCCCGTCTCCTGAGAGGGAGATTATACATATATTGGCATTAAATGCCACACATTACACACACAAGGGCACCCCACCGACTGATTGTCGCAGCCCTACTGCAGCTCTCCTACATCTTGGGGATTGGCCCCTTGATGCGCTGCTTCCACACATAGACACATTTGAAACAAACTCCCCTCTTAGTGCCAATATATTTAACGTTCTAGGAATGCACTTATCCTCACTTATCCATCCCCTTTTGACCCACCATCTAGACCTACAACTAGGTTGCTCACTCTCTCTACGTGGGTCAAGTCCTAGAGAAACCAAGTGCTATGTATCCAGGAGCTTGTAACTGATACCATTTAATAATGCTTAATGCAAATGTGTATATGATTAAGTGCTCAAACAATTGGAAAATAGTCTCGTGTATTGTGCAAATCTATTCTTTTCATGTTTACACACACTAACGTATAATTGCTAAGATGAGAGAAGACACCGAGCCTTACACTTGTGCTGTACTTCCCTTTTTTTTAACTTAACGTCATCCTATATGAATAATGCAGCAAATACATCAGATTTTGTATTATATTTCAGCACTCAAACTTTCCTCCTCCCCTACCATTTAGAGTTTTGCTTGTGGTGATAGGTAAAAGGGTAGTTTCATATGTATTTCGCAAGAAATAAGCAGTAAATACTCACAAAAACATATAAATGGGGATAAATTAGGCAAATCCTCATGCTTTATTCTCATTATACACTCACAGACACATCCATAATTTTCCTCATCCGTTTACTATTTTTTCCCTTTTAAAGATCATTTTTTCCTTATTTTTTCTTATTTTTTATAATTAAAAATAGAAAAAAATTAGCATTATTTCGGAGTTGTGGCTCTTGATTCTTTAAACATCAACCATGTAGATTTTATTTGTGTTTTGTTTCATGCTTTTCCCATTTTAAGTCCAAAAATCCCATATTTACTCTAAAAACCATGCTTTTCGGATGTTTTCCATTTATTTTCCACACTTTCAGTGTATATTTTCTAATTTTTTTATTTTAAAAGACTAAAACCAATAGCAAACAACATTTCCATCAATTTTTAGCCCATATGAACGTTGCTAACATCATCAAATGCAAAAAAAAAGCCATTTTCTTTGTAAAAATATCATGACCGTGTATTTTTTATTATTTCGAGTTTTGAAACTTGTTGCAGGTCTACAAACTAGGGCCCGTTTGATGCTCAGCCCACCTCCACACTGTCATCTTCAGGCCACCTTCAACTTGGAAGCAATTCAGTACCATGCCAAATGAGCATTCATCAAACCGGGCTTCATTCTTATTCACACATAAGAACAGCCCCTTGCAGGAGAGAGACGGAGGAGAGAGAATGACTAAAAAAATGAGATTTTTAAATCCTCCATTAAAACGGGCAAGCTTGCAGCCATCTTGTTCCTCTTCTTGCCCTGATTGAGAATCTCCCTCTCTCTCTCCAAAACAGGTTTGAATCGGAGAGGCAACGAGCAAAAATAAGGAGGCGTATTGACGCTTACCTCTTCGACAGTTTTTGCATTAGTTTCAAGGCTTTTATTAAGCCTAGGATTGAAAACATTAAAATAAGTGGTTCATCTTTTTATGTTCACACTGTCTTGCAAATGGATTTTTCAATTTTAAAGGCCCAAATGAACTCCGATTTGCAATTTGATTGGACAAGCGGCTTCATGGCATCGAAGTCCATCAATCTGGTCACTCCCATGTACTTTACGGCTTCCCAATCCGGTAGCTACTTTATAATGCCGAACCTTGCGAGGATTAAATGGAGGGTCAAACAACCTCCGATTGACGAACCGAGACTTGTATTGGATTCCTGATGTCGAAATGCATCTATGAAAAATCTAGCTTGGCCATCTGCCACCATTTGATTTTTCATGAAAATTGGCTCTTTAACACCTCTCGGGCACTTTCTGGCTCCAAAACGAGCTTCAATGCTTCAAGAATGGGTCCAAATCGGGTCCTAAAATCCAGCTCTTATAAGGTTGTTTGAGATTTTTGCAGGACGTCTGATCATCACATGGATGATTTAATGGGCAAAGGTGATTTTCCAAAGCCAACTATGGAGAAAAAATTGGATCTAATCATGATGCAGCTTCAAGAAGAGTGAAGAGCACGTCAAAAATTGCAAGTACAACTGGCTACACTTCAACAATCCCCTATTGATCAAGACGGAACGTAACCTGAAGATGTTATTCGACGTACGATTGATGCGACACTCGATGCACAGTCTCTTAGGAAAGAGTCCAAGATAAGTAAAAGAAATTTCAAATTCCATACTTTTAATGGGCAATGTGACGGCAAAACTTTTGTTGCTTTCATCGGTAAGTTGTTTGACGACTATTTTCATGAAGAGCAATATGCTAAAAAAGATAAACTTAAATGTGTCACTAACCATCTAGCAAATTAAGCATCATTATGGCGGACTGTTGTCCGCAAGTGTTGATTATCCCTCTAGTTTTGGGAAGCCTTTCAAAATAAATTTTTGCAAAATTTCCTTTCATCTCGATTCCATGAAAAACCTATCAAATAATGGGATTTCTTGTAACAAAGAGATCGTGAATCGATCCCACAATACACTGAGCATTTCTAGAGTGCCTTAATTCAACTTTGAATGCTTGAAAATGTTATTGAGACGATCCACAAGTGCAAGTATATAACTAGTTTGCTTGGTCACTTCTATGCAGAAGTGAATATGTTCAAGCGAAGACTTTGGAGGATGCAATTTTTTTAGCACATAATACTGAGGATAAAACTCGTGGACGAGAAAAGCGACCGCAACAATTTTCGATTAATGGTAACTTTGGTTCAAAGCAATTCAAATCTAACTTCCGAAGATTCAATCAAAATCACTTTATTCCTTCTTCTTTTTGTAAACCTTGGACTCGACCTCTTACTTTACCATCAAATACAAATTCAAACCCTAAGCCTTCTCTCCAGCCAGATCCCAACATACCCAAATTTCCAACCCTTACTAATAATGTCTTTAAAGCAAAGCTTATAGTTTGCTACAAGTGTTATCAACCTGGACACTTAGCAATGAATTGTCAATCCAAGAAGCAAGCTATTCAAATCAATCACTTGGGAGCAACTGATGACGAGGACCATGAAGATATGCCTGACTTCACTGGAGATGATGATGATACCGATGATGCTTTAGATACTTTACAAGGTATGCCAAATTATTATTCATTATTAACAATGGAATGTTTTGTGCATGGTCAAGAAAAGATTGTTTTGCATGATGATGGAAGCATACGATTTTATTTTCGCAAAGTTGGTAAAGGAATTGAATTTACATACTAATCCAACTCATTATCGCATAAAGGCTGCATTCTTAGGCACTAGATACAATGGTACATAAGAAGTTCACGATTTAGAAATTAAAATTGGTGATTATATTGAGCGCAAAAATTTCTTGGTTGTACCTTTGTAAGCCAGTGATATTATTTTAGGAATGCCTTGGTGTCACAAGTATAATCCTAACATAGATTATTCCACACATTCCATGAAAATTCATTTTAAAGGAAATCAAATCACATTACATAGATTGCATACCTTTGATAAATTTTCAATGCTTAGTCACACACAGGCTAAACGTGCATTGAGAAAATGTAGTAAATCATATTTAGTATGGGTGAATGAAATTGAAGCTAAGGAAAATTAGATGCATCCTATGCATGCACAATTTCTTTCACAATTTAAAGATTGTTTTGCCGCTAGTTTACCACCAATACGTCCTGAAGACCATAAAATAGACTTAATTCCAAGTTCTCAACCACCATGTGAAGCACATTATAAACACAATCAGATTGAACAAAAAAAAAAATCCAAGCACAAGTTGAAGAATTGTTGAACCGAGGACTCATTAGGCCCAATAGTTCTCCTTTTGGTACATATATCCTATTAGTTAAGAAGAAAAATAATACATATAGGATGTGTATTGACTATCGTGTTCTAAACAAGATCACAGTTAAGAATATATATCCAATCCCTAGGATAGACGACCTCATGGATAAATTACAAGGGGCCACTACTTTTAGCAAGATAGATCTCAAATCTAGATATCATCAAGTATGATTGGATACACCTTACATTTTTAAGATTGCATTAATTTAGAAATCAATTTGGTCATTATGAATTTCTTGTTATGCCTTTCGGTTTGACCAATGCAGTAGCTACATTCAATCATATGATGAATCATATATTTTTTAAGTATTAGAATTGTGTGATTGTTTTCTTTGACGATATATTGGATTTTAGTAAGAATGAAAATGAGCATTGTGAACATTTATCTTTGGTTTTTAAATTATTGAAAGAGAATCAATTGTATGCTAACCCTGACAAAAGTAAAATTTTCCAAACCCAGATTGAATACTTAGGTCACACTATTTATTTTGATGATATTTTCGTGTTAATCCTAAAAATATATAAACAATTTTGAATTAGCCAATCCCTAAAAATGTGCATGAGTTACATTCTTTCTTAGGTCTTGCTAGCTTTTATAGAAAATTTGTGATAAATTTTTCATTGTTTGCATTGCCTTTGACAAAATTGTTAAAGAAATGTGTTGTATAGTGTTGGTTTGACAACTAGCAAAAGTCTTTTGATTTATTGAAAGATACTTTAACACATGCACCTATTTTGCAATTACCAAATTTTACTTGTCCATTCTTTCTGGTAGTCACTGATACTAGCGGATCAGGAATATGAGATATTCTCATGCAAGATTCATATCCCATGGCCTGTTCTAATTGCAAACTTAAACATTTTGAATTGAAGTATTCCACCTATGATAAAGAATTGTTAGTTGTAGTTCAAGCTTTATGTCAATGAAAACATTATCTAATGGGATCTAAATTTATGATTAAAACTGACCAGCAAAGTATGAAACATCTCCTTAGTCAACCACAAATTTTTGACCTTCATATAAAATGAACTGCTTTCATTCAAAGTTTTCATCCACTTATCCAGGTAGAGAGAATATTGTTGCTGATGCATTGAGTAAAAGACCAAGTATCCATAATATTTTCATTCTATCTTTTGATTCCCTTATTCTTATAGAGGATACCTATGACAATGACCCAAGTTTTCAAGCTGATTGGAATAAATTAGTTGCTAATAACTGGATTCGAATTGATTCTTTGTCTTATTCTAATGGATTTATATTTTTTGAGACAAGATTATGTGTCATTGTTCAATTTAGATTATTTGTGTTGCTTGAAATTAATTTTTTCTCCATATCAATTCCATAGAGGTATTATTTCTACTTTAAGAACATTTGTTGAAGATTTTTACTAGCCACAAATGGAATCTGATATTTCTAACTTTTTTTTTAGTGTTTAATTTGCCAAAGAGTCAAGCGACACCATGGTAAGCAATATGGTTTGTTAATGCCTTTACCAATTCCTGACCATCCATGGGAACATATTTCAATGGATTTTATAACTGATTTGCCTAATACACAAGATAATCATGATATGATTTGGACTATAGTCGATCGATTTAGCAAACAAGCATATTTTCTACCATACAAGAAAACATTAACTACATCTCAAGCTGTATTATTATTTTTGAAAACTATTTTCACTAACCATGGTTTGCCAAAGTTATTATTTCTTATCATGATTTTAGATTTTGTAATACTTTTTGGACTACTTTGTTTGCTAACTTGGGTACTAAGATTGATTTCTCGTCTGCATTTCATTCTGAAACCAATGGGCAAACAGAAGCTACTAATAGTATAATTCTAGATCTCTTGCATGCATACACAAGTTCAAAACCACAAATATGGGATACACACTTGCATCTACTTCAATTTGCATATAATAATACACCACACAGCTACTCAAAAAGCACCTTTTGAAATCATTTATGGACATAGATTGCCTACACATATCACATCATTGTTAAATAAAGTTAAAGTTTCTAATGATATTGCCAATAGACATGCTACTATGTTTGCTCAAGTTAAAGACATGATTGCGAAAGCCCATCAATCATACACTAAACAAGCTAATAAAAAAATAAAAGCCATGAGTTTCAACGTTGATGATTATTTTTGGTTATGAATTGAAAATAGAAGATTACAAAGTGTTGAGAAACACCTTGTTGTTAAATTAGTACCTAGATTTTATGGACATTTCAAAATAATTCACAAGATCAATGACAATGCATTTAAATTAGAACTACCTCAACACTGGAAGATACATAATACTTTTCATATCAGTTTATTACGCCCTTTTAGAGACCAATTACTTATCCACCCTATCTATGAAAACCCTCCTTTGTTAGAAGAAGAAACTAAAATCCTTGAACCCGAAACTATTTTAGACACTAACTTTATGATCACTAGAACTAATTTGAGATATTCTAGATATTTGGTTAAGTTTAAAAATCATCATGTTGAAGAAGCCCAATGGACACACACTCGCGACCTAAGTACATAACCCTCACTACTCGCTCCACATTGAGCTAATAGCAATTGAGGACAATTGCTATCCCACTCGGGGGTATGATGCTAGGAGGCATATTCCACTGTGGATTTTGTAAGGTTTTTATTCCACGATGAATTCCCTGAGGTTTTTTGGTGGATTCCGTAAAACTATATTTATTCGTTGGGGCTAGTACACAAGGTGGATTCCTTGTACAAGAAGTTGACGGGGACGCATGTTCTTTTCAGGTGTTAGATTAATTTAATATGTATGTGGGTGATTCCATAGCGAGTGATTCCACAAAATACATATCAAATTAATAGACGTTTATGAGTTTAGAGTACACTTGAAATAAATTAAGATTAAGATAGAGTTTCAACCTATTTAATTATTTTGTAGCTGAAGACTGCTAGGTATTCACTTTTGTGGGTTTTATCTTATTATTTTCTAACAATTGTAAATGCTTCATTTGATGTGTAGAGCATGCAGCGTGGGTGTAGCATCAAGCAAATGCGTGAATTAAAAATGCCTAGAAGAAGTACTGTTTTTTATGGGCACACGCCTTACCACTAAAGGCGTAGCACCAATATTTATTTAAATGTGCTTATTTATTAAACCGCTTAACAAACATTCATTACTTTGTATGCACATAAGTGCTCGATTTAATATTTCATTATTTGGCATTGTATTTGGCCACAATCCACCGACTTTTGGATGCCCAAACATCTTACTTTATATTTAGGCAAAAGCAAACAAAAAGTATGTTGATTGTAAAGAGGGCTATTTTTTAGCTTGGAGATAAATAAATCTATAAATACATGCCTTGTGAAGCACTCACACAAGACATGGGAGGAGATTGCACCCAATTTGTATTTTTATCTCATGTCGTGCAAACTCTCTTCTTGCTTTTATGAAGCTTTTGTAGAGTTATTTGTTCTTGGGGATCTTCTACGTGCAAATACAACATCCGATTTGCACACCACTTTGTTTGGTCAATATCTCTTATTTATTTACTATTACTTTATTATCTTTATCATTCCTTGCAACCAAGTTGATTGACAAAGCATTCGTCCTTTATTGGAGCAACCGCAAGCACACACATCATAACACTACACACATGTACTCGTCACACACTATGTCGCATAGGGTGCTTGTGCAAGAGTAACATGTCAAGCATTACTCATTGGAGAGCAGCATGTCAAGCGTCAAAGTAGTCAAAGGGTTAAGCTTTTAAAGAGAGCTTACATGCACACAAGCACATTGCTTTTGCGTTGCAACATTGCCTTCCAGACAAAGTAAGAAGCGAGAAAATAAACTTGCTACTTCATTTGATTTTTAGTTTAATCAATATCACTAACAATATAGCTGATAATTGAAATCAATGATAGACGATAAATGGAAGAACTAATTGATGGCACTAACACTAATCAATGGCATGACACACAAGCATATGTAATTGACACTTAGACACATGACACACAAACACACATAATCAATACTTACCTCAACTCTAGCTCCTCTATTGGCACACTACACACTGTCAACTTCTAGGCTAGAAGTTTCCAAAAAAAGTGTTTGTTTTAGCAAGAATTATGCATAGGTCCTTTAGTTATGAGGAAATGATGGAATATTCTTGACATTGATGGGCTTTCCAATGAGTTCTTTATTACTTATAAAGATTTTCTTGTTCCTTAAGTTGTTTTAGTTTGGGAAAAATCTTTGAGCTTAGGCATCCTTCTTGTCTAGTTAATATTAGGGTAATAAAGCTCATACATAAGAGGGGGGGATAGATAACCACTTTCTAATTGGAGACCAATTACTTTTTTGACTTGTCTTTATACGGTTTATTCATTGACCCTAGCTAGGAGACTAAGCCTTGTGTTGGATGTTCTCATCCTCATGGAATAGAAAGGGTTTATTTATGAGTCTACATATTCTTGATTGTATGATCACCCTCTAAGAGGCCTTTGAGCATCCAAGGGATTCTTAGTAGGATATTGATTTTTTGAAAGTTGACTTTGACAAGGCATATGATGAGATAGAGTGGAACTATGTGCTATAGTTCCTTACAAACATGGGGTTTAGTAAAATGTTTATAAAGTTCGTGTATGTCCTCTTTGGCAACATCTACACCAGGCTAGCTATCAATCGATCACTTACCTAAGCCTTTCCCTTGAGAAGATCCATCAAGAAAGGGTGCTCTCATTCCCATCTTCTTTTTGATATGGCCTCAGACATGTTGGGATGGCTCATTGGGGAAGCTATGGAAAAGAAGACTCTATTGGAAATAAAAATTATTGGTTACTTAAAGTCACTTTATATGCAATAGTATGTAGATGACACAAATGGAGCAATGAGGAATGATCGTCTAGCAATTAAGACATTCTTGGAATGTTTAGAGCTCTTTTGTGTGGCAAGTGGTTCATTAATTAGCCACTCAAAGGCCCCTTTTTTGTTCTAACAAGACACCAATTGGTTACATCTTAAGCATAATATGTCAATAGCTTCAAAAGGGTCCCTCTATTTTTAGGTTTTTTGGAATTTCAATGGTTTCAATTAACCTCATAGGAATAGTGGTAGTGAAATTATGGACAATTTTGGGAAGAATGTCTCTAATGTTTTGTAATTCTTATCCATTTTAAGAACAATCATTAGGAGCACTAGAAACATCCCCATTTAAAAATTTGAGTTTTTGGTGTCTTGGCCCTAGGTGCCCAAAACTAACAATTTTCGGTAGTACAAACGGGTCATAAAATGTAATTTGGGGCATAATTGCTTCCATTTTGTGAACGTTGTCTTAGAGTTTGTGCAAGAGCTGCAGAACACAGAGTTCAAGGTACAGCAAGGAAAGAGGCTAACAAGAAGATCTCAATAACTCAATTTTTGATGCCAAGATCATTATATTGCTTGTCAAGTACATTACAAAAGGGGAGTCAAAAGAAATAATGCAGCATGACAATCTGTCCACAGTTTACAATAAGTGTATGAACTTGGTTTCAGGTAAACTCTCAATGGCTATAAGAGTAAAATAACCCCACAGTACAGAAATGGGATCTTCTTCAGAATAGGCATAGCAGCAATGCATGCAACCACCAACAAAGACTGTAAGAAACTGCGTCCGCATTGCTCTTTCTCCACCACAGGGATTAGTTCATCGATGTGTTTCTTTGGGTCAAACAATGTCACATTCACTAAAGCACTTAGTGTGTCAATACCTGAAGCCAAGTGAATTATGCAGCTCTTAAGCTCTTTTAGGACCAATGGTGATGGCTATGGATGATCAACAGTAGTCTACAATGTTGTTCAGTTCACTGAAGTGTGCCTACAGTAGGACTTACATCTTTGAAATAGTTTCAAACTCAGTGGATGGAGTACCATAAAAGGGCACCACTGCATCAACTTCAGACACCAGTATAACACTTGTTAGTGAAAAAGATCCTCCCTTACAGAATTCTGTTACTCCAATCATAGGGAGCAATTTACAGATTTAGCTATATCCTTGACTGCACTAGGTCAAACCAATTTAACCTTCAAGTGTTGTGCCTCTTCTACATCCAGACCCAACTTTCACGGTACAGGTCTTAAATCAGAGATCGGTAGCCTTTGGTGGCAATTGTAGCAGCATGGATTTTGATTCCCCACGCTTAATGTTTACTTTTCTCGAAACCAGGATGATGGCGCCACGGATGACAGTCGCAACCTCCTTCAGCAAGATTCCACAGCATTGCTTACATCATCTTTGCCACCACTTCACAGTCTTATCTCAGGACCCCTTCCTGGTAAACAATCCTCAAACAGTGACATTTTATCGATCTCTCTAGAAAGGAAGCTTACAGTTCGAGAGCTTTGTTCTCTTCCAATGCTTACGAAGTTCCCTGAAGGTATTCCTCTTAGCATGAATCACGCAAAGGTTGGTGTCATCAAACAGACCTACAAGATAAGTCGTAGTAGCATGCAAAGGTTGGTGTCCTGTTTCGACAAGCGCAGAATGATCTTTGAGGAGGGAGTCGAAGGTATGACTATTCGGCTGGACATGTTCCTGCTACATTTGATGGCAGAGGTGGAAAACGAGGTGCAAATCTTTGAGGAGGGAGAGAAAGCTATGGTGGTCCTTTAATGAAATCTCGCTGGGAAGGCGAGGTGTTTGACGGCAGCAAGGTTCAAGTTAATGCTGGAGATCCTGAGCCGCAGAGAAGAGGAGGAACGGGCAAGAACGGAAGCACAGAACACACGTTTACAACCATCAGCCATTAGTATCTCAATTTTCCCCCCCATAGGCAGACTTCATCGATATTCACTGATCGGCCTTTCCTTCTTTTGACTTTCCCTTCAGCAGCTCCCCTATTTCACAATGATTCCAGGCATGGACAAAGATATCGCTTATGAGTACTTCGTGAAGGCATACTGTTGCACGAATTTTATTCCACACGCTGGACAAGGCCAAGGAATAGCAACCAATCTGAGAGAGATCGTCCCCCCCCATATGCTGAGTTTCCTCAACCTCTCTTATCCTCATCCATCCTGCGACTCCTCCGCCTTCGTATGCAAAGCACCCCCTTTCCATTGTCTTCTGATTCTTGCTTTCCTCCTGATTCATGAATCTCCTTCGTCTTTTTCTTTTTTGATCTCTCTTCCTCTGTTTTTAGTGTTCCATGCCGTTAACTGCGTGCAAAATACGAGGAGAAAAAAATAGGGCCTCCCAGCATCATTCTAGCCATCGAAATAAAAAACCATTCTTCCCCTCCAAAACAGCCTGCTTTTTTCCCTCCAAAAGCAGTTTAAAACCCAAATATAGGTTTTCTTTCTTCCTCCTTGAATAACCTTTTACACCTTTAGCTTTGACGCTAATCTCCAATTCTGCCAGTTTGCTCTTTGAAAAATCCAAATGGGGATCAGTGCTTAGTTTTAGCTAACCTTCAAGACCCCTTTTACTACTTTTTCTGCAACACCATCCACCTCTGAGCCTTTCTTTTAGGGTATTTTTGGAGTCATCAATTGCCCCATTAACAGACAGCTTTGTGATGGGTGATCTACGCACAACTGCAACTTCGGCCTTGAAGATTGGATGGCAAAGTATTCCATCGATGACTGCACTTTTCTTGGAGTTCATCATTAAAATTATCAGCTTGATAATGTCCTTTGGAATCATTATTCATATTTTTCTAACGCACACACATCATGCATCCAAACAAAATCATACATACGCACTAAGGGAATATATTCATTGGATGCGGATTATTGAAATGCATCACACAAACAATGAATCACACGGAGAAAATAACACAAATGCACAACAAAAGAAATGGAGGTGTATACGACTCGGATGCGCAGCAGCACGACATCCACCCCCTCTAAACCTGCGCATCCTCTGGATGTGCCAACTATCCAAGATCGTTCAAATCCACAAACAGGTGAAGTCCATCATCTATTTCTAGTAGACCTGTTTCTCCATCAGCTTCATCATCTATGTTCTCTGTTTCTTCTGCTTGTCTTTCTTCAACCTGCTCTTCTTCTGTCAATGCTTCAAGTGCATATTCTTCATCTTCTCTTCTCTTGAAAATCTTGACTCGTTTTCTAGCAATAGGCACCCTCAATACTGTTCCATCTAATTCAGCCAGCTCATAGGTACCATTGTCAAAAACCTGCTTCACTTCATACGGTCCAAACCATCTTTGAACCATTTTTCTCATACTACTATGCTGATTTTCTAGACTACTGTCGTAGACTAGAACCCAATCTCCTTCTTTTATGGCTCTAGGCCTCAAGCGATGCCTTAAATCAAACCTGTCCTTATTTCTGAGACGGGCTGCCTTCAAACGATCAACTGCTAACTGCACATCTTCTGTCCTTCTCTCTAGTTGACGAATCCGAAGGGCTAGAAGCTCTTCCCTTGATAAATTCTCATGCCATGGAAGAACACTCCAAGTGAGAGCACAAATTTCTGTAGGCATGACAGGTTTTTGCCCATACATCAACTCTGCAGGTATGTATCCAGTAGTCACACTATGTGTAGAGCGATCAGCCCACAACGCAAAAGGTAGTAATCTCGGCCAATCCCCAATCCGACCTCTACAAGCTTTTGCCAATGCTTTAACTATCGGCGGATGTCCTCTTTCACTCTTGCCATTTCCCTCTGGATTATAGGCAGTAGTAAGAGCCAATTTAATCCCAAGCCGTGAGAAGAATTCTCTAGCTTCATCTGCATCTAGCTCTCCACGATCAGCTGTAATCTTATCTATACATCCATACCTGCCAAATATTTCTTCCAACAAGAATTTACATACTGTAGTGGTGGTCTTTGTCCGCAAAGATCTACCTTCAACATAGTTTGTAAGATCCTCCCTAGCCAAGACAAGATATCTCATCTGCCAAAGTCCCACTGGCAAAGTAACCAAGTCTACCACCCACTTATAATGCATACATAGTGGATAAGTCGGATGCAACTCATCACGATGTCGCACTAAAGAGTAAAGTTGGCAGTCCCTGCAAGTCTCCACAAAATGAGAAACATCTTTGTACATCCCTTTCCACCAGTATCTTTCTTTGATTTTCTCATAGGTAGCCCACACACCTCTATGTCCAGCCCATGAGCTCTCATGAAACTCTCGCATAATCTATATTTGCATCGCTACATCACAAACTACTCTCAAGGGCAAGCCTCCTCTCTTCTTTGGATGCTTCCAAAGAAAACCATCTTTCAAGAAATACCCATAAGCCTTCCTTCTGATTTTCTTGAATTCATCATCTGTCCAATCAGCTCTTCGAGTCAATGAACTTAGATACTGTCCAATTTGCAGCCACTCGTCAACATAAAGTTCTTCAATAAAGGCTTCAATAGTAGATACATGACAATCATGAACAAGGACAGAAGCAGCAAACTCTGTCTCATCATCTTTTGCAAGCATTGACTCCTCATCCTCATATCTCGCTCTAGATAGCATGTCAGCAACTGGATTATCTTTCCTTGCTATGTGTCGAAATTCTGGATTCAATGATTTGATATAGGCAATCCACCGAAGCATCGCTATATCTGGAGTCGAGCAACTAGTAATCATGCCAAGCAAAGGCAAACAATCTGTTTCCACAATAACTGAAGCTCCAATAAAATACCCTTTGTCACACTTCAGTGTAGTGACTACTCCCCACAACTCTCTTTTGATCTGCGGATATCTCCTCTGTCGCTCATTAAGAACTTTAGCTCCAAAGCGAATAGCATACCTATTTCCATCAGCATCATCCTGTCCCACATCCCAACCTATGCCAATAGGGCTAGTATCAACTGTCAACATGATCGGCCGTCCACACTGATAATCCGCTTTGTGTAGAGTAGGAGCTGATTGCAACAGCTTCTTGAGCTTACGCATGGCTTTTGAATGCTTCTCATCCCAATGAAATTTCTGCCCCTTTCGAAGCAGCTGATAGAGAACATCTGCTATATAAGCAAAATGAGGAATCCAAATCATGTAAAATACACAAGCTCCCACAAATCTCCGCACCTCTGAAGTAGTCGAGCAATACTCTGCAATCCTGTTTATGGCATCCACCTTTGCAAGAGAAGGCTTCCTGCCATAATATCCAACCATATGCCCAACTATGATGACTTCATGAACACCAAAGACAGATTTCAGCCCTGAAAGTGTCAAATTTACCTCCTCTAATCGTGTCAATATTTGCTCACAAGCAATCAAGTGGTCAGCCACAAACTATCTACATCCATGCAAATCAAGACTTTCATTCTTTTCTTCTTCTGCACAACCCTTAATAGGCACATCATCTAAAAAAGGCATGGTATACTGCGGAATATAGTCTCGTAGAACTCTATGCATAGCATTCATCATATGAACAACTGAGTTTGTGGCACCTTGAGGCAAGGTACACATCCTCACAAGACCAATAGGTGTCCGCATAGTAGTAATATCCCTGCTTTCCAAGGCAAGCTGAAACTGATCATAACCTGAATACAAGTCACCTAGAGAATAGATGGCTCGTCCTGCAAAAGCCTCAGCAAATTCATCCACAACTGGACCTGTTCCCACATTCCTGATTGTCACTTTGTTCACGGGCTGCATATCCTGAATAAATCTCAAAGTACCATTCTTCTTTGGTACAGTAAACCACCTGTTAGAATAGGGTGCAAAAGAGGGTTCCAAAATCCCC
Source organism: Lygodium microphyllum (assembly GCF_053477565.2). NCBI lineage: Eukaryota > Viridiplantae > Streptophyta > Polypodiopsida > Schizaeales > Lygodiaceae > Lygodium > Lygodium microphyllum. The sequence continues at coordinate 937,441 of NC_141156.1, forward strand.
ATTTTAATCTTCTCATTCAGCAACTCTATCAGCTTTGGCAAGTATGCTTTAGGCACAGGTATAGGACGTATATTCCATGGTACATGAGGAACAGTGAAGATGACCATAGGTGCAACCAATTCGGGACTAATGCAGCCAATTTCATGTGGAAAGAAAGCAAATGCCTTACCATGACGTCCAAGCATCTCTCTAAAACATTCTTTTTCCACTGGAAGCAAGAATTCATCATTTCCAATCTTCAATTCTGCAAGAGTTTCAGCTGTAAACTTATGTCCAATATTTGCAGGGTCCCTCAACATAGGCTGCTTCATAGCTTTTTCAATCTGTTCATCACTATCAGAAGGAAGCGGGCCTGCAATCGGCTTAACCTTCTTATCAACTGTTTTATATTTTGTGTCAACCTTGGAATCATTCAAGCACTCTTTTCTTTGCTGCAATTTCTGCAAATTTTCAGCAACTTTCAACTCTGTTGACTGAAAAATTTCAGCCTTTCGCTCTATGGACTGCATGGGTGCAGCCTAAAACTCTGTATGTAGAAATTTTTCTGCATTCAACTCTGTTGGCTGAATGGATTCAGCCCTCGGCTCTATGGACTGCATAGATGCATCCTGAAACTCTGTATGCAAAAATTTTTCTGCTTTCAACTCTGTTGGCTGAATGGATTCAGCCCTCTGCAATTCTGTTAGCTGATCAAGATCAGCCATAAATTCAGTTTGCTGAGTTTTCTCAGCCTCTAACTCTGTTTTCAGCATAAAACCAGAAATTTCCTGAAACATATCCAAGGTTTGCACAGGTATGATCTTTGAACCCTTACATTCATCAATTTTCAGCATTGCTCCCATCTCAAATAATGTATCTGCATAAGACATCCCTTCATACAATCCATCTACATGCTCTTCTGCTTGCAAAATACCTGCATTCTTCAACTCTTTCTCCTTACGACCAATGTACTGCCTAGCAGCTCTAGGCAAATCTGAAATTTTCTAATAACTCACTGAACTATCTGAAGAAATACCAACAAAATTATTGGAGAAAGACTGGCTGCCAGGAGGCGAGATCTCCTCTTTTCTCCACTCTGTACCATTGGCCTCTCGCAAGACAGCGGTACCTAATGAAAATCCAACTTCTTTGCAGGTAGTGGTGCCTCACGTAAGGAGTCCCTGTTTCTCGGATGATTTACCCCAACAGTCATAAACTGAACAGCTCGCATACCATCTTTACTGCGTATCCGCGCATAAGCTGACCCATCATCCATCACTTTCGTTTCCATTCTTGCTTCTGTAATGAAAGGCTGTCCAAGAATAATCGGATAAGAGCAAGAATCCTGAACAAAGCAATGGTAATCCTCTTCAACATTACCGATAGAAATTCTGATACTCGGACAAGCAGCATACATATCACCAGAAGTATTATTGGCGGCTCTCATGCGCCAGCCATGCTCTACATCCATAGGCCACTTGCCACTCTCATAAACACCTCGAGCAATAAGATTAATCTCAGAACCATGATCGACTAAAGCGACCAATGGAATTTGTTTCTCTCCAATCCTTACCACTGTCTCAGTGGTCGCTCTAGCCCAATGACCGTGAAAAATGGCTGGGAGGAATGAGAATAGGGGTATCATCATCTTCATACTGCATAGGCTCCACTATTTTCTCCAATTGTGGATTAACAGAATCATTCTCAACCATCACTGTATCATCATGCTCTTTCCCAAGAGCTCAATGCCACAATCCCTGTAAAGCAGGTCCTTCCATCGCATGTCGTTTCCTCCGCAAAAGATCCTGCATCTGATCCTGTATTTCTCTTCTAGCAATCCCAAGAGCCTCTCCAACAGTAAAAGTGACTTCACTATTCAAAATTATTTCATGAAAAATCTTACTCATATCCGTTTGCATATCAAGGTCTGACAAGAGCCTGAATCTTGGCTCTTTTCTTAGTTGCCTCTTTTCTTTCTGCTTGTCTCCCATTGGTTGATCAGAACATGTTTGAGCTGGAGAATTTGACATAGGTGGAGCTGTAAGAGGTGGTGAAACAAAGTCACCCCCTCTAGTCTTTTTGGAGGAGCTAGGACCCTCCTCATCTCTTCTTCTCTTTTCCTCAACCATGGCATCTAAACCCTGCGTTTTAGCCATATAAGCAAAAATAGAATACCTGTCAACAGGAGAATCCCATCCTGTTTCTCCTCGGATGCTGGAGCCCACACAAGTCATAGTAGATGCCTGAACTTTCCCTCTTCTCGCTGTCTCCAAGGCAGAGGACCATAAAGCAGAGTCTCCATTAGATTTCTGCTCAAGCTGGACTCCAAAAGCTGAAGCATCTCCTCTAACACTCACATAAGCTGATCGCGCAGCCATATCATCAACAAGCTTCTTCATACCTCCCTTACCGAAGTTCGTGTCAAGAGGAGTGCCAGTCTCTGTCAGCCATATCTTCCCATCTTGTCCCCAGAACACTACATTCTTCTTACATGCTTCCTGAAAAGCATCACAATCTCTGCAGTGTTGGTGCTCTGTACTATCACACCAAATACATCGTCGCCCTTTTCTTTGACCAGCTGGAAAAGCAGTCGCTGGAGCAGGTACTACAGCAGGTACTGACATAAGTTGCTCCTTTAACTTACCAACTTCAGCTTTGACTGCTTCAATCGTCAAATCCGCCAAGGCTTTAATAACATCATCTACAGATAAGGGCACTGGAGCAGCAGGAACTGGTGGATTCACAGCAGGAGGAGTAGGCTTAGGCAAAGAAGTTGCAGCAAGGGTAGAAGAAGAAGTCTCCAAGGATTTTTCAGGAACTGATCTTGTATTATGATGCAATCTTACTCTCCTGCGCTACTTCTTAACAAGAGCATTCACAGCATCAATGACATGTCTCCACTCAGTCTTTAAACCTGAATCAGTAGCTTGATCTTCCAAAATATCATCCAACTTTTCCTGTAAACCAGCATCTGCAGCTTGTAAAAATAACTCCACGTTCTGCATCTCCAAAGCCTGCTGTTCAGTCCCATCCAACTAATCATAACGGCTTTCAAACTCTCGCAGAAGAGCGGTAACAGAAAGTCCCTTATTAGGCATAGAAACCCATGCTAAAAAATTCCTGCGATTCATAAGACCTGTATCCTCCAGGAAATATTCATCTTTTAATGCCTTTTTAAATTCAGCCCAACCTGCATGTGCTTCTTGAATTTCTGCAATTCGACCTTCAAGAGCGCGCACCACGATCCGCAAGAAGTAGCGGCTCCAAACATCTTGAGAAACCCCAAAAAACTTCATCTTTTCTTCATACAAATGCAGGTAAGTTGACACTTGCTGGCCATTAAACTGCTTCATCTCCTGTTGGACAGCTTTCAAGGCATCCATAGCATCACTGTCTCGTTTTGCATGAGCTTGCTGCTGCATATACATGGTAAATGACTGAAACAGGTTCTTCATGACATTATCATCTGTCATCTCTTCTTGCGAGTCTCCCATCTTGCTGGAAAAAAAATGACGCAGCACTTTCACGTCGGGTTCACCAGAAATGTCTTAGAATTCATGCAAGAGCTGCAGAACACGGAGTTCAAGGTACAGCAAGGAAAGAGGCTAACAAGAAGATCTCAATAACTCAATTTTTGATGCCAAGATCATTATATTGCTTGTCAAGTACATTACAAAAGGGGAGTCAAAAGAAATAACGCAGCATGACAATCTGTCCACAGTTTACAATAAGTGTATGAACTTGGTTTCAGGTAAACTCTCAATGGCTATAAGAGTAAAATAACCCCACAGTATAGAAATGGGATCTTCTTCAGAATAGGCATAGCAGCAATGCATGCAGCCACCAACAAAGACTGTAAGAAATTGCGTCCGCATTGCTCTTTCTCCACCACAGGGATTAGTTCATCGATGTGTTTCTTTGGGTCAAACAATGTCACATTCACTAAAGCACTTAGTGTGTCAATACCTGAAGTCAAGTGAATTATGCAGCTCTTAAGCTCTTTTAGGACCAATGGTGATGGCTATGGATGATCAACAGTAGTCTGCAATGTTGTTCAGTTCACTGAAGTGTGCCTGCAGCAGGACTTACATCTTTGAAATAGTTTCAAACTCAGTGGATGGAGTACCATAAAAGGGCACCACTGCATCAACTTCAGACACCAGTATAACACTTGTTAGTGAAAAAGATCCTCCCATACAGAATTCTGTTACTCCAATCGTAGGGAGCAATTTACAGATTTAGCTATATCCTTGACTGCACTAGGTCAAACCAATTTAACCTTCAAGTGTTGTGCCTCTTCTACATCCAGACCCAACTTTCACGGTACAGGTCTTAAATCAGAGATCGGTAGCCTTTGGTGGCAATTGTAGCAGCATGGATTTTGATTCCCCACGCTTAATGTTTACTTTTCTCGAAACCAGGATGATGGCGCCACGGATGACAGTCGCAACCTCCTTCAGTAAGATTCCACAGCATTGCTTACATCATCTTTGCCACCACTTCACAGTCTTATCTCAGGACCCCTTCCTGGTAAACAATCCTCAAACAATGACATTTTATCGATCTCTCTGGAAAGGAAGCTTACAGTTCGAGAGCTTTATTCTCTTCCAATGCTTACGAAGTTCCCTGAAGGTATTCCTCTTAGCATGAATCACGCAAAGGTTGGTGTCATCAAACAGACCTACAAGATAAGTCGTAGTAGCATGCAAAGGTTGGTGTCCTGTTTCGACGAGCGTAGAATGATCTTTGAGGAGGGAGTCGAAGGTATGACTATTCGGCTGGACATGTTCCTGCTACATTGGATGGCAGAGGTGGAAAACGAGGTGCAAATCTTTGAGGAGGGAGAGAAAGCTGTGGCGGTCCTTTAATGAAATCTCGCTGGGAAGGCGAGGTGTTTGACGGCAGCAAGGTTCAAGTTAATGCTGGAGATCCTGAGCCGCAGAGAAGAGGAGGAACGGGCAAGAACGGAAGCACAGAACACACGTTTACAACCATCAGCCATTAGTATCTCAATTTTCCCCCCCATAGGCAGACTTCATCGATATTCACTGATCGGCCTTTCCTTCTTTTGACTTTCCCTTCAGTAGCTCCCCTATTTCACAATGATTCCAGGCATGGACAAAGATAGTCGCTTATGAGTACTTCGTGAAGGCATACTGTTGCACGAATTTTATTCCACACGCTGGACAAGGCCAAGGAATAGCAACCAATCTGAGAGAGATCGTCCCCCCCCATATGCTGAGTTTCCTCAACCTCTCTTATCCTCATCCATCCTGCGACTCCTCCGCCTTCGTATGCAAAGCACCCCCTTTCCATTGTCTTCTGATTCTTGCTTTCCTCTTGATTCATGAATCTCCTTCGTCTTTTTCTTTTTTGATCTCTCTTCCTCTGTTTTTAGTGTTCCATGCCGTTAACTGCGTGCAAAATACGAGGAGAAAAAAATAGGGCCTCCCAGCATCATTCTAGCCATCGAAATCAAAAACCATTCTTCCCCTCCAAAACAGCCTGCTTTTTTCCCTCCAAAAGCAGTTTAAAACCCAAATATAGGTTTTCTTTCTTCCTCCTTGAATAACCTTTTACACCTTTAGCTTTAACGCTAATCTCCAATTCTGCCAGTTTGCTCTTTGAAAAATCCAAATGGGGATCAGTGCTTAGTTTTAGCTAACCTTCAAGACCCCTTTTACTACTTTTTCTGCAACACCATCCACCTCTGAGCCTTTCTTTTAGGGTATTTTTGGAGTCATCAATTGCCCCATTAACAGACAGCTTTGTGATGGGTGATCTACGCACAACTGCAACTTCGGCCTTGAAGATTGGATGGCAAAGTATTCCATCGATGCCTGCACTTTTCTTGGAGTTTATCATTAAAATTATCAGCTTGATAATGTCCTTTGGAATCATTATTCATATTTTTCTAACGCACACACATCATGCATCCAAACAAAATCATACATACGCACTAAGGGAATATATACATTGGATGCGGATTATCAAAATGCATCACACAAACAATGAATCACACGGAGAAAATAACACAAATGCACAACAAAAGAAATCGAGGTGTATACGACTCGGATGCGCAGCAGCACAACAACGTATGTCAAATCCTAGACTTAGGTGCAATCCAAGCCAATTACCTCGAGTAGGTGTATAAAAGTGATTTAATGGCCATTTTGTGTAAGTTTAGTTTTAGTTTTGTGAGAGAGCTTGCTTGAGTGCAGATTATTGCGATCAAGCATTCTTGAGCTCATATCTTCACGATCATGTATTTGATTCACCCCATATATATTAAGATTACATCTTGTATTGTCCCTCTTATGTTATGATGTGTGATTTTTTGTTTTGATGAAAGTTGCATATGCTTGATATGAGTGTTCTTGAATGATACTAAGTCAGATTTTGTATGATAAATGAGTTCTACTATTGTTCTATTCACATAGGAGTATTGTAGAGACCTAGAGGATAGTAAAGGCCATAAGATTTGTGCATCATTTGGACCAAGTTGCCCATCAACCTCTAGAAACGCATCCCAATGTTAGATGACTAGGACATTATCTAAGGGTTTGTAGCAAAATTCTAAGTTAAATTGGCACTTAGAGACACTTTAGCATCCAATTTAACTTAGTTGTGTCAATTTTTACAAGATTTGTTGTAGTGACTACACGCATCCATATAGTTACTTATGACTTCTTGGCTATCTTCTTTTCTACATAGCCACCTCCATGCACTATTTGGGTTAGCTACATCCTCCATTGACATTTCATATTGAGGATTTCTTGCTATGCTACACACATCCGTCATGGTGACTTGCAAACATTGGCACCATTGCCAAGGACTAGCACCACCTAGACTAGTTAGGATATAACTACCTAGCTTGTCCGAGACTAGACCAAACTTCCCTAGGTGACTGCCTAGTGTATTGTTTAGATCATTAGAATTGGACGTGGGTGTGGGACTCTGAGGATCTAGGACTATGGGTGAGTGTTGGACACTCTATTGGAATACATTAGGATAGAATAGGTGCATTGTGTGTGTGTATTGTGACTTGTGATGCAGAGGTGATGTGCATATGCATGTATGTAGTGTGTGTGATTATTCATAAATTTTCACGCTTTTTAAAGGTTTAGGAGTAGATAAGTGTTCGGACTTGTGATATTAGCCCAGTGGATTGCCTTTTGGAATTTCCTTACCAACATTCCTAAAGACTGGTCACAAAGGTTTGTGACCACCTAGCCCGCATGCAAGATTATTGATTTTTGGCTTTAGCCCTGATAAGTACCTGCCCATCCACCTAGGAAGGTAGTCACATTGGTCCTCATAAGTAACGGCCGCAAGCTTCGTTCAACGAGCACATTGGTCTGATTACATCAAGCCCATGTGCGTGTCGCGCGATAAGCCACAATCGTATGGCCCGTGAGGTTGTTGCCCACACTAGCCCTATAGAAACGGCCACAACAGCCCCGAAGTTACGTGGTTGCCTAGCATACTAAGAACTGAACTCCTTGGTCATAATGCAACTCCAACCGAGGAATATGGGCTCTCTAGCCTCCTGATCCAATGGCCTTGAAAGATAGCCGCATCAACCAAGGTTGTCGCTTGACAACTACCCTGGTCGCTCTCAGGCTAGTTACACACTGCCATTTCTCGCCCAATCAGCGCCCAATTGGTGGGCATAGGAAAAGTTGACTTGGACAGACACCACCACCTGCTTACACACTAGGCAGTGGACACTTTTTGTTATCAATAAGTGTCTGTCCATCTTCCGTCCGCAATTGTTTACACACCGACCACCACCTACGCACCAGACACTTCCTGAATCGCATGTGAATGAAGGGACGCTACAAATGTTGATCATCATTCTCATAATAATTATTATAAGATTACTTGATTAAACACTTTAAATTGACTAATAAAACTTTAAAAAAAGTCACCAATAAAACTAAAAGCATTATAAAGCTTTTGCATGTCTTGCTTTGTTCTCCATGTCTGATACTCGACGCCCACCATAGCTAGTCCATTCTATTTGCAATTGTTCCTTGTGTTGTAATTTTGTTGTAATTGTAGAATTTGTAATAATAACAAGGACTATGGATTGTAGCTTGACTGAGACAAGGGCCCTTGGAAAAATTTTATTCAAGTACAAGGGTGTAGTTATATGAGGAGTACACACTATAGCAAAGGCTAGTTTCTGTACAAATTATCCATTTTTCAGCTATGTTTGGAGCACACAGATTTAATCGTGTGTGTAGCTCAATGACATTTCAGTTATTAGGAAGTGTGGATTATAAAGAAATACAAACTGAACCCACAAAAGCACAACCACGAGTACAAGGGTGTAGTTATATGAGTAGTACACACTATAGCAAAGGCCAGTTTCTGTACAGATTACCCATTTTCAGCCAGATTTAATTATGTGTAGCTCAATGACATTTCAGTTATTAGGAAGTGTGGATTATAAAGAAATACAAAGTGAACCCATAGAAGCACAACCACGAGTACAAGGGTGTAGTTATATGAGTAGTACACACTATAGCAAAGGTCACTTTTTGTATAGATTATCCATTTTTAGCTATGTTTTTGGAAGCTCATTCACTTTCGCATCATGGTATCACTGCGGCCTACCCTCATCCTATGTGTGACAAATAATTTAGATTGTTTTTTGGTTAAAATCAACTGGTATGACTTGCCATAATACTCCTCACTAGCTTTCATGGCACAATACTGCTCACTAGCTTTCATGGTACAACCACCTAGAGAGACTTTGACTGTAGGTTTCTCTCCATTTTCAGTACCAACAGGTCCTCATTCATTGGGGTAAGGTAGGAGTAGAAGCTCAATTCAAAAAGGGAGAAGGCAAAAGTAAGGTAGGATTAAGGCAGGTCCTCATTTAGTAATAAAAAAGAGAGTAGGGGATTTGAACCTCTTCACCATGTTGTTGAGGCATCGCTCTACCAAGCTCTCTGCAGAAAGGTTGAAAGAGGGAAAAAATTTTAGCACACCACCCCTCTTTCCACCTACGCTGCAGATGCAAGGATGATTGAAAAATTAGAAAAATCACGCAAGGATGACTGAAAATTACTTACTTGTATGTGATTGTGCTTAACAGTATGGGCTGATTGTGTTAGAGGAGGGGCCTGAGTTTGAGGCATCAAAGCTGCCAACGAAGCTGATGCCTAGTGCTACTGTTGCAAATGTGATTGAGGTTGTTGTTGTTGTGCCAACTTCTCATGCAAGAGATTTCAAGGCAGATTGTTGTTGGAGTGGTAAAATCACCTACTATTGCAGACCTGATAGTGGTTGTTGTTGAAGGACTGCTTGATGCTGAAGCAGTGATGGAGTCTGCTGTTGCAAAGAAAGTTGATGTTGTTGCAAAGAGAGTTGCTGTTGCTGCAATTTCTGTTTGAAAATACCCAAATGCTACAACATAAAATTTGCATTATAGCTGTTTGTTGGAGCTGCAAGGGCTATTGTTACTACTATTGAAGTTATTGTTGCTGCAATTTCTATTTGAAAATAGCCAAATGCTACAACATAGTGTTGCATTTCTACTTGAAAATAGCCAAATGCTACAACATAATGCTGCATTAGAGTTTTTTGTTGGAGCTGCAAGGGCTACTGTTGCAATTTCTATTTGAAAATAGCCAAATGCTACAACATAGTGTCGCATAAGAGCTATTTGTTGGAGCTGCAAGGGCTGTTGTTGCTGCAAATGAAGTTGATGTGGTTGAAACTGTGTCTGCACAGCTGTTGCCGAAGTTGTCACACCTGTGGTTGTTGTTGTGGTTGTGGCCACTCTGCTAATGTGTTCAAGGTATTGCTAGGGTGTATATTTTAGAAGACATGGAGATTTCAGCATATGCCTGTCAGGGGTTGGAAGAAGGTTCGATGTGGAATTACTGAATTTGCTCTACACTCGCGATAAACCGTACTTTGCTCAAAAGCTCTTTCATGTTAGAAGACATGTTCTGACAATACCTTGCGATGAATTCAACTTTCCCTTCTACTGCTGCTGCTGCTTAATAGCCCTATGGCATGATACTTCCCAATGCCAATATGGCAGGTGACTATCCTGAACTCAAAGTTGGAGCTTGTTGCAGCAAACCACCTGCATTGCTTGCACTAGAGAGGCTTGAAGGCACTACAACAGAAGTCTACATGGCCCCTACAGTGAACATGCCACTTTGAGCATATTGAGAAACACACTACCATGCTTGAGGTTGAGCAAGGACTACATTTATAGGCTGTCCTTGAGTTCATGGAGGTTGCTACACTGGAAGGCCTGATAATAGCAGACTAGGCCTTTCCACCTACACTGCAGATGCTAAAGAAGTTTACTCACTGTTGTCTTCATCGTCCATCTCCTCTAGAGAGTCAGAATCACCAAAGACTGTTCTCACATTTGCATTCTCCCTCTCTCGAAACATGGCTCGAGCAATGTTGTCTCTTCGAGATGTCCCCCCCAAGATGGCTTGCTTCCTGTGTTGGCTCCGCTGCTTGAGCTCTTTGTATTGCTTATGTGGTACTTGTGTTAGTTAACGTAGCAACCTCTGCTAATACATTCCTCAAACTATTTTGTTGGTCCATGTCTTGACGAGGCACATTACTTTCTCTCTCAAGTTCTGTTGTCGCTTCATGTATCTATGCATCATCAAAACTATCTCCATGCACAATGCATATACTATGTAAAACAAGGCATGCTGCCACCATCTTTGAGACATTTTGTAAAAGCATGTCACATCTCTTTAACAATATACGGAATCACGCTTTAAGGATGCCAAATGCCCTTTCAATTGGTATAGGAGTACTTGATTGTATGTAATTCCAATAATAATGTTTCGGAGATAGCCCATCCTTACTACCCTTGAAAGGAGGAAGTATCCAAAAGCGTGCAGGATAAGCATAATCGCCTAGTAGACAGTATTGTCCCAAAGCTTTGTTTGTGCATCATTTTCCTACGTTTGAACATTGAAAAACATTCCAATCGTGCATAGAACCTGCCCAGCCAACGTCATAGTCCCAAAACACATGGCTGCTATACTTATTGGTGCATAGATCGAATGCCATAAGCGCGTGTAGTGAGCGTGAGAAGGTCCCCAAGAACAAAAGAACTCTACTTTTTGCACACAAATCAATGTAGAAAACTTGCACGACATGAACAAGAGACCAATTGGGTGCAATCTCCCCCCGTGCCTTGTGTGAGCGCTCCACAAAGCATGTATTTTATATATTAATCATCTTTAAGCTCAAATAATAGCCCAAATTACAAAATAGCATGCTTTGGCTTTTGAGTTTGCTTTTGTGCCAAATAGAAATAAAACTAATGGGCACCCAAGAAGTCAGGTGTACCCAAATACAATGTCCAAATACAAATATCTAAATCGTGCACCCATGCGCATACATAAATAATAAATAAATATCAAGCACCTTGATAAATAAGTGCGACAAAATATAGGCGCCATGCCTAAGGTATGCGCCCATCAAAATATTGACGATAACTTTGAATACACGCTATCCTCCAATGCTTTCCACTGCCACCACTGCTATCTCCAATACACACTATCCTCCAATGCTTTCCACTACCACCGCTGCTATCTCCAATACACGCTATCCTCCAATGCTTTCCACTACCACCGCGGCTATCTCTACACATCAACTGAAGCATTCACAATCGTTAGTAAAATAATACAATTAAACCGACAAAAGTGAATACCTAGCAGTCTTCAGCTACATAAATAAATTAATTGGTTAGAAATCAATCCTAACCTTAATTTATCACGAGTGTGCACTCTAAACTCATAAACGTTTATTAATTTAAATATGTATTTTGCCAAATCACCTGCTATGGAATCACCCATGTACACACTAAATTAACAAAATGCCCTAAAAGGATAGGCGTCCCCATCGACTTCTCGCACAAAAAATCCACTTTGTGTATGAGCCTCGGTAATAAAAGTTTACAGAATCCACCGTAAAACCTCACGGAATCCACCATGTAATATGCCTCCTGGCATCATACCCCCGGGGTGGGATAGCAATTGTCCTCAATTGCTATTAGCTCAATGTGGAGCTAACAGAGTGGGGAAAGCATTTAAGTCTCTAGCGTGCATCCATTGGGCCTCTTCAACAGGATGGTTTTTAAACTTGACCAAATATCTAGAATATCTATGGCCAGTTCTAGTGGTCATAAAGTCAGTATCTATAATAGCTTCAGGCTCAAGGATTTCAGTCTCTTCATCTAGCAAAGGTGAGTTTTCATTGACAGGGTGTACAGGTAATTGGCCTCTAAAGGGTCATAATAAACTAATATGAAAGGTGTTGTGAATTTTTCAATATTGTGGTAGTTCTAGTTTAAATGCATTGTCATTAATTTTGTATATGATCTTGAATGGTCCATAGAATCTAGGTGCTAATTTCACAACTGGGTGTTTATCTACACTTTGTAATCTACGTTTATCTATTCGCAGCCAAACATAGTCATCAACTTTGAAATTCATGGCTTGTCTTTTCTTATTGGCTTGTTTTTCATATGATTGCTGGGCTTTGGCAATCATATCTTTAACTTCATAAAAAATAGTAGCGTGCATGTTAGCAATATCATCAGCAGTATGAATTTTATTTGATAATGATGCAACAGGTGTAGGTAATCTATATCCATAAATAACTTCAAATGGTGCTTTCTTTGTAGCTATGTGTAGTGTATTGTTATATGCAAACTGAAGTAAATGTAGATGTGTATCCCATGTGTGTGGTTTTGAAATAGTGTAAGCACGTAAAAGATCTAAAATAGTACTGTTAGTAGCTTCTGTTTGACCATTAGTTTCAGGATGAAATACAGATGAAAAATCAATCTTTGTTCCTAAGTTAGCAAACAAAGTAATCCAAAAATTATTACAGAATCTAGAATCACGATCAGAAATAATAACTTTTGGTAAACAATGATTAGTAAACATTGTTTTAAAAAACAAGTGAGCTGCTTGAGATGCAATTAAAGTTTTCTTGCATGGAATGAAATATGCTTGTTTGCTAAACCTGTCCACAATAGTCCAAATCATATCATGGTTAGATTTAGTGTTAGGTAAACCAGTAATAAAATCCATTGAAATCTGCTCCCATGGTCGTGATGGAATAGATCATGGCATTAGTAAACCATATTGTTTACCATGGTGTCTTTTCACTCTTTGACAAACTAAACATTTAGAAACAAAGTTAGATACATCAATGTCCATATGTGGCCAATAAAAATCTTCAGTCAATGTACACAAAGTAGATATAATACCTCTATGACCTTGATATGGAGGACAATGAATCTCATGCAAAACAAATGATCTAAATGGAACTGTCACACATAATCTCTTTTCATAAAACATGAATCCATTATTGTAAGATAGTGAATCAATAGGAATCCAATTATTTGCAACTAATTTATTCTAATCAGCTTGAAAAGTAATATCCTGATGATAAGTATCTTTCATAGGAATAAGGGAATCAAATGATATCATAGAAATATTATGAATTGTTGGTCTTCTACTTAAAGTGTCGGCTACAACATTCTCTTTTCCTGGTAGATATTGTATAAGGGGATGAAAACTTTGAATGAAATCTGCCCATATAATAAACAATACCCTTCTTTAAAAGTTTAGTCAAAGGTAATGCAAGTAATGAGAAATTTCACACAAACTTTCTGTAGAAACTAGCAAGACCTAGAAAAGAATGTAACTTATGCACATTTTTGGGTATGGGCCAATTTACAATTGCTTCTATCTTTTTAGGGTCAACCTTAATACCTTCTTATGAAACAATGTGTCCTAGATATTCAATTTCTATTTGAAAGAATTCACTCTTTTCTGGATTAGCATACAATTGATTATCTTTTAACAACTTGAAAACTAAAGACAGATGTTCATAATTCTCATTCTCATTTTTATTGAATACTAATATATCATCAAAGAACACTATAACACAATGCCGATATTTTAAAAATATGCGATTCATCATTCGACTAAATGTAGTAGGTGCATTAGTTAAACCAAAAGGCATCACTAGAAATTCATAGTGTCCAAATTGTGTTCTAAATGCAGTTTTGAATATATAAGTTGTATCCAATCTTACTTGATGATAACAAGATTTAAGATCTATCTTACTGAATATGGCAAAACCTTGTAGTTTATGCATAAGATCATCTACCCTAGGAATCGGATATCTATTCTTAATTGTAATTTTATTCAGGGCACGATAATCAATGCACATGCGATAAGTATTATTATTATTCTTTACTAATAAAACAGGTGCGCCAAATGGAGAACTACTAGATCTAATTAATCCTTGGTTAAGAAATTCTTCTATTTGATTTTGAATTTCTTTCTGTTCAATTTGGTTATGCCTATATGGTGCTTTACATGGTGGTTGTGTACCAGGAATTAAAGCTATTTTGTGATCTTCAGGACGTGTAGGTGGTAGTCCAGGTGGTAAATCATCAGTAAAACAATCTTTAAATTGAGCAAGAAATTGTGTATGCCTAGGATGCATATGTTTTTTTTAAGCTTTAAAATTCATTCATCCAAATTAAATAAGATTTGCTACTTTTACATAATGTACGTTTAGCTTGAGTATGAGTAAGCAGTGGAAAATTATTAGAAGCCTACATACCATGCAATGTGATTTGTTTTCCTTGAAAGTAAATTTTAATTGAATGCGTAGAATAATCTATGTCAGGATTATACTGATGATGCCAAGGCATACCTAAGATAATGACATTAGACTGCAAAGGTACAACTAGGAAATTTCTTCGTTCAGTATATTCACCAACCATGGAGGATATTCTTCTTCATTGATTTATTTAATGGTGACAATGTAAGTTTTTGCCCTTCCCATTACTGTGCGACCATAGCCACAGGTAGCCCTAGCTTGCCCACTAGATTTTCCTTGACGACGATCTTCGCCAAGTTTGGGACATTCTCTTTTGAAGTATCCAAGTTTCTTACAGTAAAAACATTGCAGATTTTGGTCATTTCTTTGAGTGGGGACAAAGTCACTAATTGCATTTGCCTTCGACTTCTTCCGTTGGCATTGACTCTCTCTTTGCACCCTTTTAAATTGAGCTTTCAACATCCCTAGATTTTTTTCTTTGTGAGACCAGGGTCTGTTATTCCTGGATTTTGGTTGTGGACTTCTTAGGCAATGGGTCCCGCTCTTATCAACGCATTTTATAAATCTGAAAGATGCATTAATTCCAATCGAGTGTTCATTGGTGGATTTAGCCCATCAAAGAACTTAGAGACTTGTTGGGAATACTCATTGTTGGGGCATATATTAACAAGGAGAAAAAATTTGAGTAGTACGGCTCCAAAGACAGACCCAATAGCTTCAACTTAAAGAACTCATTCATCTTCTGAGTTTTGTATGTAGGTGGCATGTACATTCTTTGCACTGCTTTTAGCTTGTCCCAAGTTACGACTGCTTGATCTTTACACCACTGCTTCCACTAGAGCCTAGCTTTGCTAGTGAGTTTGAACTTGGCAATCATAGCTTAGTTTTGAAGTACTGTTCTTGTTGTACTAAGGTAATCCTCCATGGACTCAATCCATATTTCAACATTGGCTTCAACGGTCTTCCCTTTCCCATCAAATTCTAGTGGTTTAATTTGTTTGAGAAGAAACTTCTTCTCTTGTGCCTTTGTCGAGCTTAGTGCGGGAACAATTTCAAAGGGTTTTCTGTTCATGGCATAAAACATGGAGTTCTTATGTTTGCAAAAGAACTTCATTAGGATTCACATGAGAAACTTTCATACATAATCCACTCATTATTCACCTACATTTGTCTTAGATGCCATTTAATCTCATAAGACGTTCCTTTGTAACTTGACATGCAATTTTCAGTTTGTATCATGTAAATTGACAAAAATTAAGTCTATGAGGTCCTTTAACTTGATCATTAGGAGGAAATTGACAATTTACAGGTTATATCACTTTGGTTCATGAGGTGTATTTGCTTGGAAATCAAGAAGAGTGCCCAAAGTCCATTTGGTTTGTATGGGACATGA
Organism: Lygodium microphyllum; assembly: GCF_053477565.2. Taxonomy (NCBI): domain Eukaryota; kingdom Viridiplantae; phylum Streptophyta; class Polypodiopsida; order Schizaeales; family Lygodiaceae; genus Lygodium; species Lygodium microphyllum. The sequence continues at coordinate 953,459 of NC_141156.1, forward strand.
AGTAATGGCAGAGACTTGTGTGACTTGCAAGTGACCTATATGGTCCACTTTTTGTGTGGAAGCAGGAGAGGAGTGCAGCCCGCATTTTTCCACACAATTTTCGGGCCTACACACCTGTGGCAGATGGAGGGAGAGCTGAAGACTATGGTTATTGCTCCAAAGCATGCAAACACAGAGCAAAATGAAGATAGAGAGGAGATACAAACAAATAAGGTGAGAGTCATTTTTGCCCATCCATTTGGTATCACGAAAATGAGTGGTATGATAGCCCATAAAAGGGAAAAATAGAGACAAAGTATTCAACCTACTCTTATGAACGTATTCTTCCATTCTCTTACAGTATTCATGGACCATTGAAGCTCTTCTTGTGCCCAAGTACTTGAGTGACTTTGGGGCAAGTAAAGGGGAGATCTTGGAGGTGTATGGGACTGATTTGGACTGCTAAAACCTGTCATAAACAGGGCAGCCCACTTTTATTGTCTTCTTAAAGGGAAATCAAATGATCTATGTGGTTGCAAGTGTTGGTATTGACCTCTAAACATCAAGGATTCATTTGGAAGTGAATAGAAATGCATATTCTTGAGTTTATGTATGTTTTGGGGGCTTGTTTATGGGCTGGAAATTACTATTATAAAACAGAGTTGAAGTGAATTAAAGCTTTGTCAGTGCATTTCAAGAGCTTTTGGTTTTATGTCTTGGAAGTAGTGGAATCTACCACTCAAATACTTGTTTCTTGGAGTTGTTGTTCATTGGCATTCATGAAATTGTATCCATTTGGGCTTGCATTTGAAATATGTATTTGGATTAAATCTGAGATAAAATCTCTACATGTAATGGTCTATTAACCTCATAAGCATTTGATGTAATTGAGTCAAAGTCTTTGATGCCATTCATGTATGCTAAGTATATGATAAAGCTTGAGGTCTTCTTCTCCAATTGAATCATCTCTAAAACCCAAGACTTATCAAGCCCCAATCTTTTCTCTCTCTCCTTACCTTGAATCTCTCACTCCTCTTCTACTCTAAACCCTGGTGGTAGACCTTCAAACCCCCCACACGATGACAGTGGTGAACCTGACGTGAAGGTCAGCTGCAGAAGAGAAAGTACAATGGGAGAATCATCAAGTTCGGGAGGAGATGCCTTGCAGCAGTTGGTTTGACTGATGCAAGAGAACCAAGAACAACAATTGCAATTTCAGTAGCAGATGCAATTGTAGCAACAACGGAGGCAAGATAAAGAGTGGAATGATGTTGTTGCCATTAAAGCAGTTGGGCAGGAGCTCAAGCCATTTAATGGGCAAAATGTGTCCTCTTTTATCCACCTTTATACTGACAAGATGGTCTTCTTTGGGGTCCCTCATCATGCTTGGAGCTGATACTTTGCCCGTTTGGCCGTGCATGGCCTTCAAGACCGGATTCATGGTCTTTTCCAAAAAGATGCGGGATGATCTGCATTCAAGAAGGCTCTTCGAGAAGAATTCTTTCTTGAAGATTCTGGCCTCATGACAAAGAAAATCTTCACTGAATGGGTTGAAAGGCCCAATAAGGGACTAACTGCCACTGCTCTTCACTGCGAATTTGAAAGTAAATTTTCTTAGCTAGATCTTGATGATTAGCAGAGTATGGAGAGCCAGAAGATTGAATTGTTTCTAAAGGCTGCGGATCCTTTTCTTCAAGAGAAGCTGACTGATCGACTTGAAGATCCTGACTCTGAGACAAGATTAAAGACTGCTTGGGGTAATGTCACTGAAGCAATTAATATGATTGCTCGGAGAGAGTGGATGTGCCAAAGGTGGGGTTCTACCATTGCACCATCTGAGTCCATAAAAGAGCATGTTCGTGTATCTCGACCTCCTGTTTCTATGGTCCATCAATCAAGAAATCGTGCTGTTCCACCTCCAAAGAATGATGTCATGGACGAGCTGATCAAAAGCATGCGAGATCTCCATCTTAATCTAACAGAGATTAATTCCAAGGTGGAAGGCTTGATGTGAAAGTGGAAGAAAGAGGGTGGACAACTGCCCAAAGACCCATACGAGAAGGCTTCAAAAGACGCTGTATCTGGTGTGACAGCCTATAGCATGATAAGAGGGAGTGCAGTGCATTCCGTGAAGCTAAGGCGCAAAAATTAGTTTTTTGGAAGGATGGTAAAATTCATGCGACCAAAAGTAGGCTTCCTCTTGAGCCAAATTTTGGTAATGGTGACATGAAGAAAAGACTGGAAGATTTGGCAACAAGAATAGCCTATGCAGCTGTTGATGTAGCAATCTATGGGCTGCAAATTGAGCCAACCAATGAAATTGTTAAAGCATGTAAAGATGATGTAAGTAGGCCTTAGATCGCATGGAGTGAGGCAAGGTGTCCAAAGATGATTTGACTACTGCCAGTCAATGCATCCGAGGAAGAACCGGATGGACCGAGCTGGTTGATTCATTTTCAACTTTTGCTTGGTTGGCTGAAATCAATAGTCAAGAAGCTGTGGTAGAAGAAAAGAGAAGAAGATGTTGCCGGTCCCTCCTCTTTAGGGCCAACCAAATGTGTGATAAGAAGTAAACTGGATCAGCAGAAGGCTACTGAAAATCCACCACCATCGCCAGAGCATGTTATGGAAGATACCCCACAAGCAAAGAAGACGGAAGGAAAGAGAAAAGACAAACATTCCGGCTACAAGCTACAGTCTGAACATAGAGACTGCGACGGATCTCAAGCGGATCCTAGAAGAAAGGATTCTTGGAAGCAAAATTGAATTTACATTGGGTGAAATTCTCAAAATTGCAAAACGAGGATTTCATGATGTAATAATTGATGTAATTAAACGGAAAAGACAATATGTTGGTGAAGAAACTGAAGAATCTGTGCATGCTTTTTTGCAAGCTCTTCATGTGTATTTGCAGGATGAAGAGAAGATGAATAAAGGGATTCGATTGGAGGCAATCAAAGAGTTGATTGCAGCCATAGAAGCCAAAATTGAAGACATCTATGAAGCTAAAATTGAAGAAGCTATTGCAGAGAATTTTATGGTGGGGTCTTCTCAATCCAAAGAGCAGCCCATGCATAAGAAAGAAGCTCCTCTTCACAACATGCAAGAAGAGATTGATGCTCGTTTTATTCCAAGTAGTCACTATTCCCGTACCCATTGAGCAAGGGAAACTACTAAAATCCTTGTCAAGATTGGAGAAAGAGAGACTCCATGCGTTGCCCTTATAGACCATGGTTCGGAGATCAATGTCATGTCAAGAAGTCTCTATGAGAATGGCAGATGGCCCATAGATGTGGACCCGAGATGGCGCATGAGAGCAGCCAATAATTCTTCTGGCAATCTCTATGTGGCATGTTCTATGTACGGGTAACTATTGGTAATGTAAAAGATGATTTTCATTTCTTTGTTCAAGATTCCTGTAGCTATCCTATCATTCTTGGTCAACCTTTTATTTCTGAGTCTCATTTGGAGACAAAGGCCCTTGATGATGGTTCATCTTATGCTCGGATAAGAAGTAAGGATAATGACAAAGCTGTCCAATTTCTGACTGTTTGTGTAAATCATCACCGGAATAGAGATCGATTGAGAGATCATTCTGTGCCTCCTAATGCCCAAGAATTTAAGGGTTTTCAGGTTGCACTGCTTTAAGTGGAGGCTATGGCAGTGCTTCATGCCATAAACATTTGCCTCCACATGTAAAGGGGGCTATGCCAAAGGCTGACTTGCAGGTATTTATGGCCAACAATGTGGGCTGTTATAAACAGTTTTTAGCCATGAATAGGGCTAAAAGAAAGCATTTATGTCATATGGAACGGGAGCTGAAGCAAGTTGATGTTTTGGCTAAAAATGAAGAAATTTTAGGACTATTTTATGGGTTGACTTATAATTATACATTGGTTGAAATACATGTAGCTATTCATGCTGAAAATCAGGCTAAAAATCAGTCCATACATGTATGCACATTGGATATTTATGACATAATTCAAGAATTTGCTAATCATGAAGCTTTTGGACAGCTAAACATGGATGACGCAAGAGTAGAAACGAAGTACAAGATAGTTGACAAGAAGGTCAAGCCGATGGCAACTCCATTACCTCCCAAAAGTGAGGGACTGGCTGAAAGGGCATCCAAACAGCCAAGTCTTCGTGACCCCAAAGATATTGGTCACCAATCTATAGTTGAAAGCTTACGAGAGCTAAAAATTGGTGAAGACTCTTTTCTCTTGCCAGTTGAAAAGCAAGCTTTTATGCAGATATTAAAGAAACATGGAAAAGCTTTTTCGTTTCAACCTCATGAAATTGGCTGTGTGGATCCAAGTGTTGTGGCACCAATGGTGATTTTCACGGTCCCACATATCCCTTGGAATCTTACACCAAATCTGGTACCAAGGGCTCATTTGCCTAAGTTACTGGAGCTTTTAAATAAAAAGATAAAGATGCAAATATTGGAGCCATCTTCAGCTTCGTATTCTAACTGATGGTTTACAGTGCCTAAGAAGAATGGATCCTTGCGATTCATTCAAGATTTACAGCCTGTCAATAAAGTCACTATTAGAAATGTTGGTTCGGGGCCCATTGTTGATGCATTTGTTGAGGCTTTTGTAGGTAGAGCAATTTATTCCATGGATGATATATATTCGAGCTATGATCAATTCCATCTTGCTTTGGAGAGCCGAGACATTACCACAATGAAGATGCCTCTCGGTTTAGTCTGCATGTGTACTCTACCCCAAGGAGCTACAAATTCAGTGGCTTACATGATGAATGACATGCACAAAGTATTGAGAGATTATATTCCCCAAATTACTCTTCCTTTCCTTGATGATGTATTGATCAAAGGATGTGAAATTCATGATAAGAATGAAGAGCTCAATGAGCTTGGATGCCACAAGTTTGTTTCCGATCATATTAATGATTGTGCGCAAATCTTGTCTAAACTGGAAGAAGTCCATCTTACTCTTTCAAGAGCTAAATCTGTTTTTGGAGTTGAAGAAGTTCTTGTGGTTGGGCATATGTGTGGACCATATGGCCGAAAACCTTCTCCAATCAAGATTAATGCCATCAACAAAATGCGGAAAATATGCACAAATGTTTCGAAGGTGAGAAGATTTCTTGGAGCGTGTGTTTTTTATCTTATTTGGATCCCACACTTCGCTCATGTTGCTGAAAATCTTTATCAACTGTTAAGAAAAGGCCAAAGCTTTATGTGGGAAAAAGAGCATACTCAAGCTGTTCGAAAATTGAAGAAATTACTGATTTCAGTCCCCACCTTGAAGAGGTTTGATTACTCTAATGGATAGCCTATCATCCTCATAGTAGACACAAGTCCTATTGGGATAGGATGGGCTATCGGTCAAGATGATCTTGAGGGCAATAGGTATGCAATCCGCTTTGGAGTGAAGGTTCTTAATGAACGTCAAAGGAGGTATGCTCAAATTAAAAGAGAACTTTGGGGAGTTGTAACTGCATTGAAGTGTGATCGGGAAGCGGGAATACTTCATGGGTGCACATGTAGTAGTTGAAACAGATTGTCTTCCACTCTTGGGCATGATTGCCAACTATTCCACTCTCGACACAGCTATGCTAAGATGGATAGCCTATATTAAATCTTTAAATCCTGATTTGAAACATATTGCAGGAAGAGATAATCTAGTTGTTGACATGCTTTCGCGTGCCAGATATAAAGATGAAGAAGAGATGATGGATGAGGAAGTAACAGAGTCTATATTTGCTGAAAATGATATTGTAATTGCAGGTTCAAATCTGAAAATAGCAAGTATAACTATTCTTAATGATGGTACAACTGTCATAAATGCAGGTATATCATTAATTATGGCAAGTACATTAGTTACTGCTGCTATAACAGAATTTATAGCAGCAAAGAATGAAGAAACAACCATGGAAGGATGGTGGGCAGCTGAAAGATAGCATGCTCAATGTTTTGTTTTAGTTTGTTCTCGTTTTAAGGAATAATATTATACATATGATTGGCTAAAAATTGGCCAATTCTTGAGCACTATGACGAAGAAGGAAGATTGGACTAATGAAGAGTTCAAGAGAATTAGGAGAAAGGCTTATGGCTTCTTTCTCAAAGACGGCTACCTTTGGAGGCATGCGAAGAAGAAAGGAGGAGTGCATGTTCGTGTCCTAGGAGATAAGAAGACTCAAAGACAGGTCATGCAAGAATTTCATGAAAGCCTATTGGCTGGCCATAGAGGCATATGGGGCACTTTTGCCAAAATAAAAGATAAATTTTGGTGGCAAAACATGTATAAAGACATTAAGCATTTTGTTGAGACTTGTCATGTTTGTCAAATGTACTCTATGGTTAAGCATAGAGATGGGCTTCAACCTACCTTTCCTTTATCTATTCATTACAGATGGGTTGTTGATTTAGTAACCATGCCTACAGGAATTCGGAACATGAGATATCTAGTGCTTGCTAGAGAATATATCACAAATCAGGTGGAAGGAAAAGCCTTGACAACAAAGTCCACTCAAGCTGTTTGTAGATTTTTACTTGAAGAAGTGTTTTACAGGTATGGCTGTGTTGCCAAAGTAACTGCTGATAGAGGAGAATTGGATGCTGATGAGGCTTGCCATTTCTTTGCTCAATTGGGAATCAAGCTATCTCTTACATTAGCCTACAATCCTAAAGGCAATGGTAAGAGTGAAAGAGGTCATCAATAGATTCTCAAAGCTTTGGCAAAGTCTTGTAGAGGGAAGATGAGAGAATGGCCTAAAGTGCTTCCATTCGCATTATGGGCTGATAGAACTACCCATAGTGCAGTGACAAGTTATATGCCGGCTGAACTAATGTATGGCTACCACCTATTATGCCTATTGAGGAGTCTATTATCACATGGAGTATCTTGCCTTGGGATGAAGGCATAAATAGAGAAGAGCTACTGATTTTGAGCATAAGGCAGCTTGAAAGAAGGCTAGAGGATGTCAAGTCAACCATTGAAAGGGTGAAGGCAGTAAGGTTGAATAATAAGAAGAGGTTTGACAAGTGTCATCGACTCCGTCCAAGAGCTATCCAAGAGAATGACTGGGTACTTGTCTATGACAACAGCCTAGAAAATCAGTATAGTGCTCATAGGAAGCTAGCCAAGCGATGGTTTGGACCATATGTGGTGAAGGTAGTTCATGATAATGCTACTTACACTTTGGCTGAAATGGACGGGACCATGATTAAGATACCAATAGCCGACAAATGTATCAAGCTCTTCAAACGAAGAGAGTATTCTACTTATGAGCTTGATGACTTGGATGTGAGCCATCTACTTGAAGACGAGGAAGAAGAAGAAGACTTAGAGGATGAAGATGAAGATATGTCAGAAGAAGAGCCTCCTTAACCTACAATTTCATGAAGTGGCACATGCCGGAGGATGTGCACGTTAGGAGGGGGTGAATGTCAAAGGGTTTTCTATTCATGGAATAAAACATGGAGTTCTTATGTTTGTAGAAGAACTTCATTAGGATTCACATAAGAAACTTTCATACATAATCCAGTCATTATTCACCTAAATTTGTCTTAGATGCCATTTAATCTCATAAGTTCCTTTGTAACTTGACATGCAATGTTCAGTTTCTATCATGTAAATTGACAAAAATTAAGTCTATGAGGTCCTTTAACTTGATCAACAGGAGGAAATTGACAATTTACAGGTTATGTCACATTAGTTCATGAGGTGTATTTGCTTGGAAATCAAGAATAGTGCCCAAAGTCCATTTGGTTTGTATGGGACATGAAGTAATGGCTGTAAGAGACTTTTGTGACTTGCAAGTGACCTATATGGTCCACCTTTTGTGTGGAAGCAGGAGAGGAGTGCAGCCCGCATTTTTCGGCGCAATTTTCGGGCCTGCACACCTATGGTAGATGGAGGGAGAGTTGAAGACTATGGTGCATGCTCCAAAGCATGCAAACACAGAGCAAAATGATGATAGAGAGGAGATACAAACAAATAAGGTGAGAGTCATTTTTTCCCATCCATTTGGTATCACAAAAATGAGTGGTATGATAGTCCATAAAAGGGAAAAACAGAGATAAAGTATTCAGCATGCTCTTATGAACGTCTTCTTCCGTTCTCTTACAGTATTCATGGACCATTGAAGCTCTTCTTGTGCCCAACTACTTGAGTGACTTTGGGGCAAGTAAAGGGGAGATCTTGGAGGTCTATGGGACTGATTTGGACTGCTAAAACCTATCATAAATAGGGCAGCCCATTGTTCTTGTCTTCTTGAAGGGAAATCAAGTTATCTATGTGGTTGCAAGTGTTGGTATTGACCTCTAAACATTAGGGCTTCATTTGGAAGTGAATAGAGAGGCATATTCTTGAGTTTATGTATGTTTTTGGGGCTTGTTTATGGGCTGGAAATTACTGTTATAAAACAGGGCTGAAGTGAATTAAAAGCTTTGTTAGTGAATTTCAAGAGCTTTTGGTTTTATGTCTTGGAAGTAGTGGAATCTACCACTCAAATACTTGTTTCTTGGAGTTGTTGTTCATTGGCATTCATGAAATTGTATCCATTTGGGCTTGCATTTGAAATATATATTTGGATTAAATCTGAGATAAAATCTCTACATGTGATGGTCTATTAACCTCACAAGCATTTGATGTAATTGAGTCAAAGTCTTTGATGCCATTCATATATGCTAAGTATATGATAAACCTTGAGGTCGTCTTCTCCAACTAAATCATCTCTAAAACCCAAGACTTATCAAACCCCAATCTTTTCTCTCTCTCCTTACCTTGAATCTCTCACTCCTCTTCTGCTCTAAACCCCGATGGTAGACCTTCGACTCCCCCACACGAAGACAACGAGATTTTGATTTTGTGTTTGGGGTTGTATTTGGTTTCAATTTAAACTTTCGCATTAAGATTACATCTACAAATCTCTTCACAATTGATCTCAATGAGCAGATTATTTTTCATCAATAATGTGCAACAAGTTAGATAAGCATAGAATTCGTATTTATCCTTTGACCACCTCCTCATAGATGTATCAAGTTTGTTCTACATGTTACCGTCAAATGTGCATGATTGAGTTCACATGTGCCTCATGGAAGATGAATAACTTGATAATCTTCAAGTCCTCCAACCATTTTAGCCTCTTCAAATTGTTTTGAAAATAGGCAAACCGGTTGGCATCTATGTAGCAGTTAGCTATACTCTAAGTCCAATGCCTTTCCACATACAGTGGTGAAGGGTTGTAGAGTCGATCCAGGATCCCCATCATGTCGATTCTTCTACGATAACTTGAAGAATTCATAGCAAATCTGAAGATGATACGAAATATGAGGAACCTACTCCATGCCTCGTTGTATGTCTAGAAGCAACAACAATCTAGAAGTGAGTAAAAGAAAAATGTTCTCTAGTGAAAACACCACTTCACTCTTCTTGATTTATTCTTATCTTGATTGTGTTGTTTTGTTGGTTTGCTCTGATACCAGCTGTAATGTGTCTGGTCCTTGACATGTTTTAGTAGTCCATCTAAAAGACACTGCATGGCACTTCTACGGAATGTCACAGGATTTGTCGGTTAGCAGCTTCCCAGTCTACTGCACAACAAAATGTATCCGCCAACCCTATTAGGATCGACCTGAATCTTACCAAGATTCTAATGGTCAAGGCATTCCGCAGTCTTCTTGTGCATAGCATTTGAATCGAAGCGGACTCATATCACACTTGGTACAAAGAGAATAGGAAATGAGAGGGATCCATCGCTTGACCTCTCTACCCGTTGTCGAAGGGTTTTCGAAAGCAAAGTCGCGACCACAGAGGACCTTGACTAATTTCAGGATAGAAGATCAATCAAGCGAGATCATGATTCAATTTGAAAGAAGGTCACCTCAATTTCAGATAATGGCCCTATAATAAACTTGTTCAAGTCTTTTGGTCTCTTGAATGTGGCAAATAGACCTGAATGTATGCAATACTAGCTGCCCTTCACCCATTTGAATGCAACCCTGTTCAACATTAACAGCTTCAGCTTCATTAAAAAAAACAAATCTGATTTATAAACTAGCTGCTAAAAAACTAAAGTCCTTCACGTCCCTTTGATATGCCCTCAACCTTCTCTACAGTCTCCTCTGGTAGAACTTTTTTCAAGCAGCTGAATGCGTAAGTCGGGGTGTGAAATGGTCTGCCAGTTTGAAATCCTCTATCAGACTCTCTCTCTCTCTCTCTATGTCCGTCTATCTGTGCTGCCAGCACCAGGAATTCTTTACATCGGTCAAATATGTGGATGTATGCAAATTGATTTTTTAATGACAAAGGACGTGACCATTAACTTGCACGATGCCAATTTCATGCTACAACTATGAACAGACCCGTGAATTGTATTAGCATCAAACAACAGCACCTACAGAGAATCTCCATCAATGTTTTAGCTCATAAGTCGCAATGTTTGATCATCTTCATAAGTACAACCTACCACTCCCTCTCTGAATAAATTTGCCGAACCAAAGCAAGAGTGCAAGCCACTAGCCACATATTTGAACAATGGACACGAGAGGAGAAAGCCCAATGCACAATGCGAGAATTGAGAAGTCCTGGTAGGTCTTCATGAGCCAAGATTGTAAGAAAATTAATAAATCTGCATATTGATCTTCTACATAGACCTCTTTTAGAAGTCTGAACTTTATGTATGAGGAATAAATCTCAAGTTCTGGTCACGAAAGGAGTCCAGCAGGGGACTAGTGGCCATAGTTTTAAATGAGTTACATGCAAATTGCATTTGATGAGATCCAGGCATCCAATTTTTTTGCTTGCAGATCTCAGCTCCTCCTTGACAAAAATTCTTTTTAGTTCCTCTCATAGGCACAAGCAAACAAGCTGTTTTCGATTCTTGCCAATCTTGAACTCTAGTTATAAGAGGATGAACAGGCCCATCCACAGTTTTGCTCCAAGGGTAACTGTTATTGTAATCGAAGAGAAGAACTTCAATGCCATGCAAAGCACAGTCCATAGCATATCGAGGATTTTCCATCAATCAAGATTTGAGACCCTATAGATCTGCATATCTCTGATTTTGGGCGTGCATCACCAACAACTACCTTCGCAAGTAATGTTTTTCCTGTTCCTTTAGCAACATCATCCATCTGTACCAGAGAGTATTCCAATCCTTAGAAAATAGTAAGCAGATAGACATGAATCACTGTTCTTCTTCCCCATTCGAGCTTCCTTCCATCGGATACAAAGCAGGTCCCAAAAAGCCTTTTTTCTTCCCCTAGGCCTATAATACACCCCAGAAAAGTGGCCCCCTTTTTAACCAGAAATGCGGCCCAGCCACTCCCAATTGAGCACTCCCTCCATAGTAAAGTCCCCCAGGTTTTGCTGTGAAACAAGGATGCATTAGCCTCTCTTCTACCCTCACATTGCCATATTTATGGCCTGCTGCCAAAATGCACATCCAAATGGACCAGTTAGTCTGCACTGCAATAATAGAAGTCTCATTCTACCAAACTCTCCTGCCTGTGCAAGGAGGTCTATCATAGCCACATAATGCTTCAGGTCTAAACATAGTCCTGAATATGTATGAATACCATTGAGATACTCAATGCCTTTGTCAACAACACCAGAGTGACTGTAGACTGCAAGAAGTAAAAGGGAGGTGACTTTATCTGCATCTACACCTGCATGTCGCATTTCTTCAAACACCCATAGGCTTCTACAGAGATTACATTCGTGAGCATAACCAGCAATGCATGCATTGAATGAGACTATAGTGGGTGACAGAAGCCCATCAAACCTTGCTTGTGCTTCTTCTGTGCCTCCACAGTTTCCATAAGCATGAATGAGAGTATTCATTATGAGAGGATCTAGACGATAAATAACCGAAACTATAGCAAAATGAGTCTGCTTGCATATCTCCATATTTCCTGTTTCACAGCAAGCCCGTAGAAGACAAATAATTTTTGTATCATTCAGCAATATACAAGCCTCTTGCATCTTTTTGTAAAGATCTAGAGCCTTTTCTCCTTGATTCTGTTCAATGTATGCTAAAAGCATTGCATTCCATAAAACAACATCCGCCTGGGAAAACTCCTCAAACACCTTTTGTGCTTCTCCAATGCTTCCACACTTACCATACATACTCACAAGGGTGCTACCAAGAATCTAATGTTAATCCTTTGGAGCCAGCATCAGCATGCAATGCCCTGCCAATCTCTAAAGCAATAGTATATCCCTTCTCTGCAAGTGAACTACATGCTTGGAGGACACCAAGAAATGTTGGCTTATTGGGACTCATTCCTTCAACTAGCATTTGACTATATAGCTGCAGAGCCTTCTCTGCCTTACCCAACTCAAAATATCATGAGATCATAACATTCCATGCAACAATGTCCTGATCAAACAACATATCAAACATGCTCTTTGCTTCTAAAATGTTGCTACATTTACCATAGATACTAACAAGAGTGTTGTTAATATACCCCTAAGGGGAATAGAAAAATTGCATTCTTTGGGACTACATAGTGAAACCCCTAGATATTCTCAAAATACATGGAAAAAGGGGCTTGGATAATGTATGTGAATTCCACTTCTCTAATTTCCATGGAGTATTCCATGTATGCCATTAGCATGGACATTTGCCAAAGCCTATCCACACTAAGAGAGCAAGGATGGCCTACATAATGTTCAATCAAAACCCTTCGAGAAACAAGACCTAGAGAGCTTTGCCTCAATGGGCCACTAAGCAATTTGGCATAAAGCTAATAATGTTTCAAAGATATTTACTAGTGATTCTTCACACAAAGAAGGCAAGAGCCAAACCTCTATTATGGACATTGTTGTTGATAGGAACAAGGATCATATGCATGCTAACAAGGTCCTCCAATTTTTGGATCCCAATAAGGAGAAGATGTGTAAGCTTGACAAGAATGGAGGAAAGGAGAATCAAAATCTAGAGAAGTTTACAATAGTTGAGCATAAAGGCTTGAGAGTCTCCGTCATGGAGCTTGCTAGAGGGAGACAAGAGTTCACCAACTTGTATAAAGGATCATATGCATGCTAACAAGGTCCTCCAATTTTGGATCCTAATAATGAGAAGAGGTGTAAGCCTGACAAGAATGGAGGAAATAAGAATCAAAATCTAGAGAAGTTTACAATAGTTGAGAATAAAGGCTTGAGAGTCTCCATCATGGAGCTTGCTAGAGGGAGACAAGAGTTCACCAACTTGTATGTGCCTTTGGCTGAAGCAAACTCCTCATTGAAAATATACTGGATAAAGTCTTGCAAAAAATGTTTATTTTATCTTGGAATGCTTGGGAATTATGTTCTAAGGAAAGAGATCTTTATGAACCATCTTGGATAGATGCAAATGTGATATTTCTAGAGTATAGGAAGTCAAACTTGACTCCATTGAATCTTCTCAAATTAACATTGTAGGTTATGTATGCTTTCCCAATGTTTGTGAGAAAGGAAGGGGAGAAGTTTTAATATTTGTGAAGCAATCATTCTAGGTGAGGATAATCATCGAAGATACAGATGGTAATTTTATTGGGGTGCATGTACCAACCTTGAGAGAGGAGTTGAGTTGTATCTCAGTGTATGCAGGGTGATTAGTTTTTCTTATTTGGGGTTTGGAATATGATTACACTCTTGGGTGATTGTTCACATGGGCTTGGTAATATGATTGAAGAGGAGAAGGAGGCCTAGAGTGATTTGACAACTTTTGTGGGCTAGGTAGATGCTACAGACTTGATTTTGAGAAGGGATTGTAAATGTGTCACTTGGCATAATAGGCACCTTAATGAGACATGGAGAGGATCCCAACTACATCGATTCTATTTATCTCATAAAATTGAATGGGTATCCCAGACTTGAGGTATTAGATGCTTGTTGAACACATGGATTTGGGACACATCCCCAATATTTATACTCTTAATATGATATGTTCATGTAGTGCAAAAAAAGTTCCAACCCTTATCAATCCAATGTTAGCTTTATTCAAAATGTAAAGAAGATGTGGCTAGAAAGGGATACCTCTACTCACTCCCTATCCAAGAGCTAAAATAGGCATATGGATAAAGTCACTAGCTATTGCAAAATGTTTAGAAGGTAGTAGGCCAAGAAGGGGAGATTGTAGGCTATTGCTCTGAATACTGCAAGAATGCACTATTACAATCTTTGATGATGCACCCTAGTGATCAAATTTCCTTAAGGCTGTTCCAAGAAGTTAAGGCATTTATTAAGGATAATGAGGCACATAGGATAGCAAGTTTGAAGGTTCAATTAAAGAAAAATGCCTTATGGATGCAAGAAGCCTTGATATCAACTTATCTTAGTGCCTTGAAGTACAGGTAAAAGAGGAAGACCATTACTTTAATAGAAGATGATAAAGGAAGTAGACGTTATGATGATGCTGCTATCTCTCATGTATTTAGGAGACATTTGTCATCCATTATTGGTTATCCTTTTAACCCCCATTTGATTCGGAAAGGAGAATGGAGACATTCATCCAACATATGGACTCCTTTGCTGATAGTGATGTAGAATTGTCCCTATCAAGGCCCTTTTCTCAAGAAAAATTGTTATTTGTGGGTAAATCAATGAGCAAGGGGCATGCACCTAGTCCAAATAGGTTTCCTATAGAGTTCTATCTTGGTATGTGGGATGTTTATGCAAAGGATCTTTATAATATGCTGAATCAATTTAGAGTTTCTGGCTGCTTAACTAAGACAACTAATAAAGGGATCATTAAATCAATCCCAAAGTTGGTTGAGAGATTGAGGCCTAGCCATTAGATGCCTCTCACTATGATTAATGTTCTATATAAGATTATGACAAAGTCCATGGCTTATAGAATTGAGTATGTTCTTAGCTAATTTGTGCATAGTAAGAAAGATGCATTCATGATAGGCACATCCACGATGCTATTTTGAGTTTCTTATTTGGCATTGATAATGTAAGTCTCTCTCATAAGGAGGACTTTCTACTCCTTAACATGGATTTGTGAAAACCTATGACAAAATGTGCTAGGATTCTGTGTTGGCGATGATTGAGAGAGCTGGATTTGGGAGATAATTCAATCTTATGGTCCATGCCTTATTCTCAAATGCAACCACCATAGTATCTATCAATGGATATACCTCTAGCAACTTCACTTACTACAAGGGCATGAAGACATACCAACAGTTGTTTCCGACACAAATTGGCATAGTTGCTACTAGAGTCACTATTGGCATCACTATCTGCATCACAAATACTGATACAAATAGCAATTTGTGACCAAATATTGATGCAAATAGAAATTTTAACAAAATAGTGATGCTAATATAGCGACTATATACTGAGAAGAAAATAGAGACAAAAAACCAAGCATGGCATTCTGAGAGCAATCAAGTGAAAGAGAGAGGGAGAGAGCTCAAAGCACACACAGAGAGAGAGAGAGAGAGAGAGAGAGAGAGAGAGAGAGAGAGAGAGAGAGAGAGAGAGAGAGAGAGAGAGAGAGAGAGAGAGAGAGAGAGAGAGAGAGAGAGAGAGAGAGAGAGAGAGAGAGAGAGAGAGAGAGAGAGAGAGAGAGAGAGAGAGAGATGTCTCACTGCCATGTGCAAAGGAGGAGAGGAGCATTAAAGAGAAAAGGGAGAGAAGCCGAAAAGGTAAAGGGTTTCTTCTTTAAGCCTTTGAGGTATGTACATTGTTTCTCATCTCATTGTTTTTGTATTTTCTTCTCTTCTTTTAATCGTTTTGTTTGTGGAGAGATACATTGAGAGAGAGAGAGAGAGAGGGAAGGGGGGAGAGAAAAAATAAAGAGGGAGGGAGAGAAAAATAGAGGGGAGAGAGAGAGAGAGAGAGAAACAAAGAAAGAGGGGGAAAGAGAGAGATAAAGAGAGGGAGGGACGTAAGAAGAGATAAATAGAAAGAGGAAAGGAGGAAGAAAAAGAGAGGAGAGAGAGAAAGAAAGAGGGGAAAAGAGAGATAAATAAAGGGAGGGGCACTCAAAAAATGGATAGAGAGAGATAAGAGAGGGAGGGAGAAAGAGAGTGAAAAAGGGAAATATGTCCATCCAAGGAGAGAGAAGCAAAAAAAAACTAGAAAGAAATGTAGAGATAAAGACGGAAGAAGGGAGAGAGAGAAAGAGAGGGAGTGATGATTTGAGAGAGGGAAATATCTCAATCACCATTGTCCGATATTCTTGCACTCAGTGCAAACTTACAATTTGATAGAAATGTTGCTTGTCTATAGACCATATGTGATGCTTTAGAAAGTTTCAATCAAAAATCATTTATCAAGCGATCTTGGACTTTGAGTTAATGGTGAGAAAAGTGTATACCAATCATGCTTTGCAATCAAACTCTAATTGAAATAAACTTCAAAAATAACAAATATGCCCTAGAAATGTCCACAGGAAGGTACCCGTCCATCTCAAGAAATGCACCAATTATGGCTAGTAAGAAGAGCTCGTGGCCATACAGTGGAAGGAGTGTCCGAGTAGATAAACTCATTAGAGGGCACTCTACTAACTACACCCTCAATACTAGAAGACATTAGGGACCTTCCAAACCTTCCTAAAATGTTGGAGCTTGAGATGGAGGCTATGATCAATATGATACATTACTATCCATGGATAATAGGTCATCTGATCCATTAAGAGAGGAGGTGCCCCTATCATTATATGATGGGTTCCAAGTATCTCACTTAAAGAAGCTCTTGGCACTCCTAAGTATATAGACAAAGTATGAACAGAGTGATGAAACTGTGACTGAGTTATTGAGATACATACTACACTCCGTTGTCTTGATGTATAAATAAGAATAATTATTTATTTCTTTAAAGGTATTTGGATTTTTTAGACTACTAAAATGTCATATATCGCCATTTGAATTCACAATGCCCAAGTCTTGTAATGATGCATGAAAAGTGTTGTGGAAGCTTAGCATGAATTATAACAATAATCATGCATTTGAAAATTATTTTATGCTCTTTCGAGGAGAATACAAGTCCATGGAAACATGTCTAAAGTGTGGTGCTCATAGGTATCAACATGATCTATAGGGGCAAATCATCCCTTAGAAGGTTCTCGGATACTTTCCACTTATACTATGCATCCGTCACATGTTTCAAACGTGTTTCAAACATTAGCTAGCATAGTAAGCTTGACAATGTGGCATGAGAGCCAAGGAATCTTTGATTTGATCTTGCTATGGATGGTGTGAATCCATTTAGATTTTACTTGACTTCTTATAGTGTGTGGATAGTAATCCTTGTAAACTACAACATTCCACCATGGCTTTCTATGAAAAAAGGACACTTGATCCTTAGCTTGCTTATTCATAGGTACTAAAAATTCAAGAATATGGACATCTATTTGTGTCCATTAGTTGATGAGCTCAAGATTTTGTGAAAGAAGGAGATTATTGTAAAAGACATAAGCAAGCATATTGGAAGGTGGTTTGCTAACATATGAGACATTCTCATGTGGACCATGCATGACTTTTTGAGATCTTGAGAGTGCTCAGATAAATGAGCTTCTGTTCTCATTCAAATGTCTCATTTATATTTGTGTTGATTAGATATAGATATTTTGATAGGCCTAGCTACCTTACATTATCATGCATGTCTATTGTGTGGACCAGAGTTGGATCCTCCAAGGTCATGGACCGTGAAGAAGATGGTCTATCAGGGGCAAAAGTGCATTCTTGCCAGAGAGCCATGATTTGAGAATGAGTTTTTTTGGATGATCCCTAGCATAAATGAATTCCCAAAGATTGTGTGAGTGGAAGATGGTCCACAAGGAGTCACTTCCAAGAAGTGGAATATGATGGTTTTTAGCTTTCTATGAGTTGCCATATTGGACCCATTTATAAGTGATACATGGATCCAATGCGTGTTTTTAGAATGTTGGTAGCTTATTATGGGACCATATCACAAGAAAAAGAGATACCCTAGGGGCATGAATGGATTTGAAGGAGATAGGGAACATAAAAGGTACTTTGGGCCACAAACAAGCTGTGATGGTTGTGTGCAACTACCTTGTGCTTCTTGGGTCCTATACACTAAAGAGGAGTGCATGATCAAGCAAACTATCAAATCTATTCATACATCAACAGGTATGATGCGCTTTCTTAGGTTTGCATCTTTTAAAGATGACCAACTAATAGAACTAAAATTCCATGATTGTCACAAGATATGCTAGGTTTTTCCTAGCTTTGATAGTAAGTATATCTAGTAGATCATTACTTTATGTCGATCTATTGTTTATAATGCATTAAATCTCTAGCAATTTTGTTAACCCCAGTACAAAGAAAGCAAAATAAAAATTTAAAAGACGCAAGGCAAAACAGAAAAAGACAGCCAGTGGCGGTTGAAGAAATAGGAGAAAAAAAGGCTAAAAGTGCAAGGACATCCTTAAAAGTCCAAGGCAAGTGCAAAAGAGAAAAGGTGCATTTTAAATATAAAAGCGCACTCTAAATCCTTGTAAAAGAGCACTAGGCTCCCTCTTGTGCAATTTGTAAATGTAGACGAGTGTGATGAAGGCACAATGCAAATAGGAAGGGAATAGGAAATGAGGACCTAGGTTAAAATGGCCGGGAATGTAAAAAAGGGATGGGTGCCCAAAGGGGATTATGTTTAGGGTTTTGTATAAAAGGAAAAAAGTGAATGAAGAAGCTCATTCTTGTGTGTCACCAAAACTAGCTCTCCTCTTCTCTTCTTCTTCTTATTCTTCCTTTCTTGATCTTGTGCTTGAGAGAGGGAGTGAGTGTGTGATGGTAAGGGACCGTGGTGGAGAAGCTCTCCATCTTCTCCTCTCTTCTTCTTCTTCTCTTCTCTTCTCTTATCTCATGCATGGAAATGGGTGCATGTATCTTGAAGCTTGAGAATCGAGCTTGCTTGAGCTTGCACCTTGGATCATGGACCTATCCGAGTGCTTGAGGGAGGAGGCAACTCAATCAAGTATGGAGATAAGCTCACTACACTCATAGGTGTGAGAGCATGTATGGCGATATGAGAGGTAGCCATTGCACTTGTTTTGAAATGCTTGAAACAATAAGTGATCCATGGGACTTGGCAGTCAAGCGAGAAGCTCCCACATTTTGATTCCATTGCTGAGACTAATGGATTCAAGCATTGAGTGCTTGCATGCTCTGAATCAAGCATTGAAGTAGGGTTTGCCCCGATGAATCAGTGCTTGAGATAAATGAGGGAGTTGAAGAGGTATTCGATCTCTTTTGCAAGTTTTTCTAGTTTTTTGGATATAGACAAGTAGGTTGGTTTATTGTAAGTGGTTGCTTCTGATTTGAATGCATTTAGGTAAGGAAAAATCAAGAAATACAAAGAAATACACAATAGGGTGTTTGCTATAATGGCATGCCTATAACAGGAAAAAACCAAGGAAAAGAGAGCTTCAAGGCATTAAGGCAACAAAGAGAGAGAAGGGGGAAGTAATAGGGCAAGAGAGAAAGGGTTTAAGAAGCTAGGAGGGTAGGGGGAGAGCTCATTTGTAATTTCTAAGTTGAGGGAGAGATCTTGACAGAGAGAGAGGGCTACAGGACTGGAAACCATTTTGTGCTTGGCAATCTTCACCATCATGCCTTTGAGCCCCACAGGTAAGCTTTGAGTGTGCCTTTGTATTGGTTAATTTCTTCCAAGATCATAGTCGAAAGATTGATCTAGGTGCATGTGAGATTCAGTAAGATTTTCATCATTCTGGAACTTCTGCCTTCGAACAATCGGATTCCCAAATTGGTCTATCTGATTGCCTCAAAGTCATCCAATTTTCAAAATTGGATGCAAACACATCGTTCAATGGAACAACTCTAACCAGCTTAGACGGCCATTTGGACTTGGACAATCCCCAAACTTGAATGGCCCAAAAAATCAGACACTTCACTCAGACTCGAACTCGTATAGTCAGACTTGGACAGTCCAAAATTGGACAACCAGAATCGAACATCTAACTCTAGAAATCGGATGAAAAAACCTGCAAATGGGACAATAAAATAGAACATCAAATTTTGACAAACTTTGACATCACTGGACCTTGTAGAGGCCAATCCCTAGCTGTGGGACACCCCAATGGATCCCCAAGTGAGTGAACAAGGAAATAGAGCCAATTGACTCGAGAGCTAAGATCCAACAAGCAAGAGAATGACTGTGACACTAGCCCTCAGCCCCTCCCATATTCTAATAGAGACCCGGACTAATTGACCAAACTTGCTACCCCTCATATCACATGTCTAGGATGCTGAAGAGATTAGAATAAGCTAGCTAAAGTGCTTGTTAAATGCATGAAAGAATCAAGAAAAGTGTATGCTGAAATGTATTGTTTTCATTAGATTCACACACTGCATCAATTAGACATTTGACATGCATAGAAAAGTTGAAAGCCTGATTTTGCATAGTGCACTTTGAGAAGCACACCACTAGCATTTGAGTGCCCTTTACATTGAGGAATGCTTTAAATAACAAGAAACTCATACAATATATGATAAGTTGAATGAACCTACTAGTAGGAGGAGATCCCAGACATTGAATAGTGGCCAAGTATTTTAATCGCTGAACATTGAGAGACTTGAATTGTCAAGTTGTTTAGGGAGCAACAATGATAGCATGCATGATTAGGGATGTGGCTCTATTCAGTTTGATCAAATTGATCCATGCCCTAATTGCTTAATTCAGTAATATGTCAGGAGTCAGCACACCAACCCAAAAAATGATGAGCTTGACTTGGGAGAATTCCCAGTCAACACCCATCACAACTGATGACCTTGTATGATCTGTAAACCAAAATAGCACATCATGGTAGACCAATTGAGGACATATTAGCCAATCTAGAGGAAGAGAGAAGGTTGGCAATGAAAGAGTTGCAAAGCATGTCCACCTACAACCTAGAGCAATGAGCTCAAAAGCTGAGACAAGACATAGAAATGTGTGAGGTCCAACATGTCTTAGCTCTTGCCAATAGAGCCAAGATAGGACCAAATGCTAAGAGGGAAAGAGCCTTAGAGGTTGATCTTATACTAAGCGAGCTTCTCACAAAGTGACTCTTAGACAACACAGTTGCAGAGCAGAGCCGAGTAGCTCTAGCAACTACATTGCTAGCAGGAGTAGGAATCACCTTGAACTCTAGGAGCTAGACCAAGGTACCTACGGTTGCTAAGTAACATGACAAGTATCAACCTAACAATGATCCGTACATCTTTGTGGATTATTTTGAGAAAGTATGTGAGGTGAACGGCCTCACAAATCTTTCTCAATGCACACAAGCTTTTGAACTTTGCCTAGGAGACAAAGGATGGACATGGTACACTAGTTTAGGCAATATCAAATGCAATGACTTTAATAATCTCAAGAGTCTCTTCATTAAGAGATTCTCTGAGGTGGGATACTTTGATAACCTCATCATTAGATTGATGAATGTTATTCAAAAGGACAAGGAGGATATCTCAAACTATGTCACCCACATGCAAAGTCTCTTTAAGAGAATCCTAGCCATAGAGTGACCTAGTGAACAAGTGGTCTCCACTATGTTCATAAGCTAGATCCAAAGTGAAGAGATTTACAAGGCCTTGGTGAGCAACTCAACCCGCCAAAGGGATGACCTCCTCAAGGAGAGGAGCTAAAGACCCACAACTCGAGATAGTACTACCTCTAGAATTTCAGAAAGAGCTATGAATATTAGTGAAAGGTCTTAATAGAGCACCCAAGATAAGGGAAAGAGTGTTAACCAAAGCTAAGAGTTGGTGGACGTGAAGCTAGAGTTTGCTAGGCTCCAAGAGATGATGAGAAAGTCCGCATGACCTCATGTGCAATGCATGCATTGCGGAGGAAACCACTTTCCAGCCAAGTGCATGGGGGATCGTCCTAGATCTAGACCCTATGCCAATTGTAGTAGGTTTGGCCATGATGCAATGCATTGCCAATTACCGAGGTGATTGCGGTACTCATAGCCATACAATCAATCTTACTATCTAGGGAATGTACCACTACATTCTGGAAGGGAAGCTGCACTAACTCTCCCATCATCCAATTATCCAAAGCCAGATGTCCCTAGGATGGACATCAACTCGACAAGGATACCTAGACCACTCGGACCCATCATGACCCATCCATCAAGCGATGCTCCAATACATTATGTAGAGAAGTTGAATGAGGATGAAGCATATTTAAACCCTTACATCTTGTATAATAAAGAGGGCAATCCCATCCTGATGGATTTCAAATCAATGCCAGTGATGGCATTGGGCAAGGGAAAAGATAGAAACACAATATAAGTGAGTTTGGGAATCTCCCAATTTCCATTTTTTGAATAATAAAAAGGTGGCACCCAGATAACATGCCCATAAGTTTCTCATAACCATATGATGTGACCTATCTTTGGAAAGAGCTTTAAAAATGGAATCTATTGAGCTATAGAGCGCTTGATTTGGAGTTATAGTGTTCAGGTTATGAAAAATCCAAAGATTTGACCACGTGTCCCAAACTTATGGGAAATTCCCATATTTCCCAATATGGTGTTTAGAGGTCTAGGAGGACAGAACCAAGAATCCATCGCATATTGGACTTGTGGTCACCTAGAACACATCTCATCATGATGCCTTGAAAGGGAGCAAGCCAATCGAGAGAAGCCCAACCTGAGTTGCCCAAAGTGTGGGATCACACACTCATACGTTGAGTGCCCTAGGTCAAATCCATCCACTAGTTTGCCTATCATGCCATCTCTACCATTGGGATTGTTTGGAATTGAAACACTTGATGGTGAAGCCACACCAATTTTGTTAAACGTCATGACCCAAACACATGCAAAGCAAGCTAGTATTTCATTGCCAAGACCTAGGAATCTTGATGCAGCCTCAATAGGGAAGAGAAGCCGTAGAAGAAGGAAAAAGGAGGATGAGACAAGGATTATGCTTAAGACAAATAGTGCCACCAGTTACCAAAGGGAAAGCAAGTCATGGATGCAAAAGTAGAGACATCTACTTCTAAGACAACAAAAAAGGGAAGTGCCAAGGTTAGAGAATATCCCTATCCAGGCACCAATTAGAAGTGGTTGATAAGGTTACGGAGTGGGTGAGAGAAGCCCAAGTGCATCTAAAAGATGCGGAACCCATTATTAAAGATGAGATCGATGAACTCTCTAGTGTGAGAACACTAGTCTCATCTACTCATTAGTTCAGATCAAGAGACATATCCACACCCCACGTAACACTACATAGATAGAGCCAAGATGCCAGGTGGGAAGATTGCCTAAGATCATTGGCAAAAGAGTGTAGACCCTAACAAAAAGTAGGCAGTTGGAAACTTCCTCGACGTTGATATTGGCCTGTGTGACCCTACATTTGGGAGAGCTACTTAGGTAAAACTCAATTCTATGGCAAGGGTTAAAGCAATTGGTAGAACAATATGATGAGTTTGGCATGATCAACTTGCTTGACCACAATGCAATAACACACATATCAAGCTTGCCTAAGTCTTTGCACATGAATGCTTTTTGGGAAGGCATAGAGATGCATGCAGTCATGCCTTTCAATGCACTAGGAGATGCCACAAGAAAGGGAAATGTAGACACAAGAGAAAGAGTCAGTGTACTTAGCTATGTAGTCTTGTTGTAGACTTGGGGTAACCCACATGTGGAGATGGCAAGGTTTAATGCATAGGCTCATCAGTTTCAGCATAATGTATAGGCTGAACCCTCTTCTCTGTCTGCGAAAAAACAAAAGCATTCTCAACCATAACCTCATTCTCATCCTCATCCAACGCCCCAATCAAAACTCCCTGTGTATCAGTAGTAGGCAATGTATGTCTTTTCCTCTTTAGGACTTCTTGGAACTGATCTTGAAACTCTCTTTTTGAGATGCCCAAAACCTCAGAAATAGTAAAAGTCACCTCACTGCCAAGTATCTTGTCATTAAATATTTTCTTCATGTCCGTAGATGTCTCAATATCGGACATCAATCTAAACCCTGGCTGCTTTCTCTGTCTAGGCTCCTGACTCTTTTCTTTCTTTTTAGCATCTTCCATTTATCATTATCGCCCTGGTCTCAAAGACGGCCCTGCAGTAGGTGGAGTAACAAACTCACCCCCTCTAGTCTTTTTAGCTGCATTTGGATTATCTTCATCTCTCTTACGCTTCTCCTCAACAAGTACATCTTCTCCCTGAGACTTAGCCAAGTAGGCATAAATAGTGTACCTATCAACAGGCAAATCCCAACTTGTCTCAGATCTAATGCTAAAACTTGCACTAGTCAAAACAGTCTGCTGAATTTTCCCTTTGTTTGTCGTCTCCATAGCATAGGTCCATAATGTTGACTGACTCTCCGAACCTTTCTCAATCTAGACTCCATATGCAGAAGCATCTCCTCTAGCTGCCACATAAGAAGTATGCGCAGCCATGTCATCTACTAATTTCTTCATTCCACCTTTCCCAAAATTGGTAGCAAGCTGAGCTCTTGTTTTAGTCAACCAGATCTTGCCATCTTGTCCCCAAAATACCAAATTCTTCCTCCTTGCATCTTGAAAAGATTCACAATCCTTGCAATGCTGATGGTCTGTACTATCACACCAAATACATCTTCGATCTCTCCTAGGTGCACTAGGAGCACTTCTAGGTGCACTAGGAGCACTAGAAGAAATAGTAGGCGCAGTCGAAGCAAACTGCTCTTTCAATTTTCCCACCAATTCTGCTTTAACTGACTCCAGTGTCAAATCCGTTATGCCTTTGATTATGTCATCAAGAGAGGAAGGAACCAAAGGAGCTGAGGAAGAGAAGAAATGATAGGGGTAGAAGCAGACATAGGAGTAGAAGACGGCATCAGTGTCATAGATCCATTCTGTAGGCGGGTCTTCCATATCCGCCTCTTGGTCAAAGTCAAGACCACATCCTGGGCATCTTGCCAATCCGTTTTAAGACCCATAGGCTTCGTGCGATCCTCAAGAAGCTCTCCTAATTCTTCCTGAAGAGCTGGATCTTCAGCTTGCAAGAAAAGCTCAACTTTCTCAACATCCAATGCTCTTTGTTCAATAGCATCAAGCTGACTATACCTCTCTTCAAATTCTCGTATCAATTCTGAAGCAGCTTTGGCATGTAGACCCACTCTCGGAATGACCGCCATGTAGCCATCCCAAAGTCCTCAAGAAAATACTCCTCTTTTAGGGCCTTCTTAAAATCTTGCCAATGCAAATTTTGAAGGAAAAGATCAGTCACTTTTACCCTCAAGGCGGGTGTGACAAGGCGAAGAAAATATTTACTCATAAGTCCTGTTGGTACTCCAAAAAATCCCATCTTAATCTCATACGTCTTCAAATAAGCCGATACATTACGGCCATCAAATAGCTTCTTTTCATTTTCAACTGCTTCAATTGCCTTAATTGCGCTGATTACATTCTCTTGCTCCGAATATAGTTGCCTTTGCTGAGGCAACTGTTGTTGATGTAATTATTGCTGTTGCTATATATACAATTGTGTCTGCTGATTTTGAAGCTGCATATACATAGACATATTCTGCAAAATCTGCTTTAAATCATCTGTAGAAGTACTTGGAGCAGAAGTCGATGATGAAGCTGAAGTAGAGGACAAAGTAGGAATCGTAGAAGAGGCTGAAATTGATGCTGAAGTATCTCCCATCTTGAAATTTAAATACGACGCTTTTACGTCGGGTTCGCCAAAGATGTCGAAGGGTTTTCAAAAGCAAAGTCGCGACCATAGAGGTTCTTGAGAAATTCCAAGATAGAAGATTAATCAAGCGAGATCAAGCTATGCAACAGTAAACTCCATACTCTTCATATTGAATGCAAAGATTGTTGATTTAACATGCATCTATTCAATAAATGTGCTGTTCACAGCCTGAAGAGCTATTGAATCCAAGCACCACCGATTCCAGTAATCAAAGGCTAGTTTCTGATCAACAGTTATTCAACCCTACACGAGTATAACATACACTATGGCAATGCTTTATTGCTGGGTTCTATGATTCTGCAAAAGGCTAAGTTTGTCTCCAGCAAGCTCTCTAGCACCATAAGACACATATAAGATTCCTAGCAAGGGCTGCCACTGCTTATTGATAATATGTGTTCATGTCTTATAGATATCACATCCAGAATTTTACCAAAAAACTCAGAACAGGGAAAAACAAGAATTCACATAGAAGCAAGCAATGCTTGTCATTATACCGATGGAGAGAGCAAAACACATTCCCACATTGACTCTTGAATCCTATAAGACCAATTCACTTACTGCTTGCAGGGCACCTGTTTGGTTGTGATGGCATCTGAATAGGAGTTAGGGCTCTGTCCAAGTTCTCCCTCTTCCTAGATTGAGTTGATACTTTTGCCCAGGAGAAACAACCTCTATTTGAGGCTTACTTGACACCTGCGGGGTAAATTGCTTGGCATGGGCCACTGAAATGGCTGTTGCAGCTTCTGATGACTTAACTCGCTTCAGTTCCTTTGCTTGATAACACTGTGAGCAAAGGTTCATAGTGCTAGCACTCCATAAAAAATCCCACAATTATTGGTGCATAATACAGGTCCTTGAGGAGGCTGACAACCTGATTCATCCTTTTCTATCTTCCATCCTTTTTGTTCCATGATTAATGTACTATCACACTGATCTGTATATCAACAATGGATGAAGGTGAACTAGCCAACTTTTGCATATGATCTCTTCTGAAACTTTTGATTTGAGCACAGATCACCACAGGGGCAAGTTTCTGGAATACACTCAATGCTGAGCATGCGATTGTTTAGCTGATTGTGGTTGGCCTTCTTAAGGCCTTTGATGGCAAACAGTCCAATGCAGACTTCGCCATCAATCATCCACTTCTCAATTTTACAATTTGGCTCGCAGCTATCATTAATAAAGCATCCCAATATCAAACGAAATTTGATTGCCTGTCTGGTGACCATGATCTATATCTTGCTCCAGGTTGAGAGAAGTTGTTTTCTTTCTCAATCATAATCTTCTCACAACGCCCTGTCAGCACATTCAAAGGAATAGGTACTCTTTTCGAGTATCGTACTGGATCAAGGCGAGATGGGAAGTAGTTGACCTCCTCGTCCCTGTGCATAAATCCTGAAGAACATCCAAGAAGCGATTGAGTAAAAGTGCATCATACTCTACAAGCTTATCGCCTTCAGACACTCTCTCTGGAGCTAACTGACGCATATGTGCATCAAGGGACTTTGCAGAAAGTAAGGACTTTGTAGCCACTTGCCGATTAGCAGCGTCGCACAACCTGTAATTAAAGACAATAGCCACCAGATCAACAGATGTTGATCAAATAAGCGTAACAAACACACATTTTTGTCATCATCATCAAGCTGTAAAAGGAGCTAGAAACCACAATGGAATTCCCTGGTTCCAGGCTGTTCAAACTATCCCTAATTCATTGAGCTTTTCTAGATCACAATGGCCTTCTGGATTACCAATGTCTGGATCACAATGGCCTTCTGACCAGAAAAACAACCCTTCCCAAAAATAGTTTCCCTGCACATATTTTGGCATCTGGTGGGGTGAAAATGCAACAGAGTGCATCTCAGGTCCTGACACCACCTTCCAAACTCCAAATTACACCGATGACTTAGAAAATCACTACTTAGCAAATCCAATGATGTTTTAGGTGCACCTTCTTCTATAGAGCCTCTAGTGTAATGAGAAACAAACAAGCCCATCTCAGGGCCTGCATCATTTGCCGGTCCATTATCTGATGGTAGTATGGCTGCATAAAATGGGTTATAATATGAAACGGTTGGAAAAGAACCTAGAAGGAAATAAACAGGGGATGCTCCTTGCGTCACTTTAAAGCCAAGATAATTCAGTATTCCATGAGGATCTTTGAGAAATTCTGAATCTGGAATGAAGAAACCATGATGTTTGTGCATATGCTCAACACAACCTTCTATAGAGCCATCATGTACAGCATCACAAAAGAAACATTGGCTTACATTCCAAACACCCATCATCTCATCCTCAAGTAACACATTTCTATCCCCCCTGTTCTCTGCTGATTCATCAAGGCTCTCATAACTCATCACCTTGTCACCATCATCACCAATTTCCTCGCACTCGTCACTTTCATCCTCTTCTCTGATAGATTGCCCTTAGCCATGATCTTCCCATGCAAAACAAAATACAAACACAATGACTAAGTATGTACAAAGTAACAAATGTCACACACAACTTTTTGGTGGATTTCACACCTCGGATGCATAGCAGCACGACATCCACCCCCTCTAATCCTGCGCATCCTCCGGTGGGCCAACTACCCATGATCATTATCATCAAGATCCACAAACAGATCAAACTCTTCATTGTGTATTTCCGGTATATCAACAAGATTATCTGTCATATCATATGTCTCTTCTACTGGAGTTTCTTCTCGTTGCTCTTCTCTTGCAAATTCTTCAAATGCATAATCCTCATCATCTCTTTTCTTGAAAATCTTGATTCTTTTTCCTGCAATGGGCACTCTAAGCACTGTCCCATCCAATTCTATCAGCTCATATGTTGCATTATCAAAGACATGTCTATGGCCCAAACCATCTTTTCACCATCTTCCGAAGTGCAGTATGCTGATTTTCAAGGTTGCTATCAAAGACTAATACCCAATCTCCCTCTTCTATTGCTCTAGGCCGCAAGTGATGCCTGCTGTCAAACATGTCCTTATTTCTAAGTCTAGCAACCTTCAACCTGTCAATAGCTAGCTGAATATCCTCTAGTCTTCTCCCAACTGCCGGATCCGAAGAGCTAAGAGCTCCTCTCTCGTCAAATCCTCCTGCCAAGGTAAAACTGACCAAGTCAAAGCACAAGTCTCAGTCGGCATAATCGATTTCTGACCATACATCAACTCTGCGGGCATATATCCTGTGGTAACACTGTGAGTCGTACGATCAGTCCACAAAGCAAATGGTAGAAGTCTCGGCCATTCTCCAATCCGTCCTTTGCATGCTTTGGCTAATGCTTTCACTATCGGCGGATGCCCTCTTTCACTCTTTCCATTTCCCTCTGGATTGTATGCTATGGTTAGAGCCAACTTGATTCCTAGTTGAGAGAAAAACTCCCTAGCTTCATCTGCATCCAATTCACCGGGATCTGCAGTGATCTTACCCACATAGCCATACCTGCAGAATTTTCTTCCAGTAAGAACTTACACACTGCACTAGTGGTCTTCATTCTTAAAGGTCTGCCCTCAACATGATTGGTAAGATCCTCTCTAGCCAAAACAATATATCTCATCTGCCATAGACCCATCGGCATAGTAACCAAGTCAACTACCCACTTATAATGAATGCATAGTGGATAGGTCGGATGAAGCTCATCTAGATGATGCACTATGGAATAGATCTGACAATCTCTGCAAGTCTCTACAAAGCAAGAAACATCTCTGTACATGACTTTCCACTAATATTTTTCCTTGATTTTCTCATAAGTAGCCCACACTCCTCTATGACCAGCCCAAGGACTCTCATGAAACTCCCTCATCACCTGTATCTGGGTCTCTTTATCACAGACAACCTGCAAGGGTAATCCACCTCTTTTCTTGGGGTGCTTCCAAAGAAATCCATCCTTGAGGAAATAACCATATGCTTTTCTTCTGATCTTCTTGAACTCTTCATCTGTCCATTCATCTCTTTTGCTTAGTGTACTAAGGTACTTGCCAATCTGAACCAATCTCCAACATAGAGTTCTTCTATGAAAGCCACAATATCATAGACATGGCAAACATGATCAACCATAGCGGCTAAAATTTCTGCATCATCCTCTTCTGCAAGTAGTGTCTTCTCATCATCATATCTGGCTCTAGACAGCATATCCGCCACACTGGATTATCCTTCCCGGCTATGTGTTTAAATTCTGGATTTAATGACTTGATGTATGCAATCCATCTCAGCATAGCTATATCCGGAGTAGAGCAACTCGTAATCATACCTATCAACAGCAGCAATCTGTCTCTAGCACAACTGGGGCTCCAATAAAGTACTCCTTGTCACATTTGAGAGCCGTAACAATTCCCAGTAATTCCCTCTTGATTTGCGGATACCTCCTCTGTCTCTCGTTTAGGACTTTCGCCCCAAACTGAATAGTGTACCTGTTTCCATTTGCATCATCTTAACCCACAGCCACCTATGCCAATTGGACTAGTTTCAATTGTCAATACAATAGGCCTTCCGCAATTATAATTGGCTTTCCTAAGAATAGGAGCAATCTGCAATAACTTCTTCAATTTCCGCATGGCTCTAGTGTGGCTTTCATCCCAAAAAAATTTCTGCCCCTTTCGAAGCAGCTGATATAAACAATCTGCTACATGTGCAAAATGGGGTATCCAAATCATGTAAAACACACAGGCTCCAATGAATCTCCGTACCTCTGAAGTGGTAGAACAATACTCCGTAATCTTGCCTATAGCATCCACCTTCTCAGGTGAAGGTTTCCTGCCATAATACCCACACATATGTCCAACAATGACAACCTCATTTACTCCAAAAACAGAATTTTGCCTTGATAGTGTCAAGTTCACTTCTTCTAACCTGGCCAAAATCTTTTCACAAGCTGAAATATGATTAGCCACAAAGTACCTGCATCCCTGCTCATTTAGACTCTCATTCTTCTCTTCTTCTGCATACCCCTTAATGGGCACATCATCCAAGAAAGGCATGGTAAGCTGTGGTATGTCCTCACGAAGGACCTTATGCATGGCATTCATCATATGCGCGACAGAATTAGTGGCACCTTGAGGCAAGGTACACATCCTGACAAGCCCAATAGGAGTTCTCATAGTGGTTATATCCCTACTTTGCAAGGCCAGTTGAAACTCATCATATCCTGAATACAAGCCACCTAAAGAATAGATGGCACGTCCAACAAATGGTTCTGCAAACTCATCCACAACTGGACCTATACCAACATTCCTTATAGTAACGCTATTCACTGGCTGCATGTCCTGTATAAATTGAAGAGTACCATTCTTCTTTGGAATCGTGAACCATCTATTTGAGTATGGTGTAGATGAAGGCTCTAGGATTCCCATCCTGATTTTCTCATTCAACAAGTCAACTAGCTTTGGCAGGTGTGCCCTAGGCACTGGAATAGGTTGAAGGTTCCATGGAATATGAGGAATAGTAAAGATCACCATAGGGGCAACAATATCCGGATTCACACATCCAATCTCATGCGAGAAGAAAGCAAACCCCCTTCCATGTCGCTCAAGCATATCCTGAAAGCATTGCTTCTCTAAGGGTAGCAAGAAATCACCATTTCCAATTTTTAATTCAGTAAGAGTCTCTGTAGAAAATTTATGGCCTATATGCTCTGGATTCCTCAAAATTGGCTGCTTGGCAGCCCTCTCTATTTGCTAATCACTGTCAGGTGAAAGCGGTCTAGCTACCAGCTTCACCTTCTTATCCACAGTCTTGTATTTCATGTCAACCCTGGCTTCATTATGATCCTCTGCATTACTCAAATCTTGCTGGAAATCAGCAATTCTTCCCTCTGGTGGCTGAATATCCTCAGCCCTCTACTCTATGGACTGCATAGGAACAGCCCTAAACTTTGGATGTTGAAATATTTCAGCAGTAAACTCTGTTGGGTGGCTGAAAGTTTTCAGCCCTCTGTCTTTGTAGGCTTATCATAATCAGCCGAAAACTCTGTTTGCTGAATTTTTTCAGCACTCAACACTTTTTGATGAGTCACCTTAGCCTCTAACTCTATCTGTGACACAAAATCTACAATTTCATGAAACATGTCCAGGGACTGCACTGATACATTACTAAGACAACTCTGCATATCAATTTTCAGCATATTTTCCATCTCTGTCATTGTATCTGCACAAACCATACTATCATACATCCCATCTATATGCTCATCATCCTCTAAAATACCTGCATTTTTCAAATTTTTCTCCTTCTTGCATATGTACTGCCTGGCAGCTCTAGGCAACTTAGAAATCATTTGATAACTCATCGAACTGTTTGCTAAAATTCCAACAAAATTGAAGGAGAAAACACTGCTACCAGGAGGCGAGAACTCCAATCTCCTCTGCTCTGTACCACCGTCGTCTCATGGGACATTGGTACCTAATGAAAACCCGAATCCCTCACAGTGGGCAAAGGTGCATCTCGAAGAGTATCCCTGTTTCTAGTATGATTTACACACACAGTCATAAACTGGACTGCTCTCATACCATCTTTACTGCGAATTCGAGCATAAGCAGATCCATCATCCATTACTTTCGTCTCCATGCGCATCTCTGTAATGAATGGTTGTCCCAAGATTATGGGGTAAGAGCATGAATCCTGCACAAAGAAATGGAAATCCTCCTCTACATCTCCAATAGAAATCCTGACACTGGGACAGGCAACATACAAATCACCTGCAGTGTTGTTGGCGGCTCTCATACACCACCCATGCTCTGCATCCATAGGCCATCTATTACTTTCATGAACTCCACAAACTATGAGATTAATCTTTGAACCATGATCCACCAAAGCAACATAAGGCACATGTTTCTCTCCAATTTTTATCATTGTTTCTGCAGTTGCCCTAGCCCAATGACTCTGCGAAAAGTGACTGCGTGGTACCAAGATAGGCTCATTAGTTTCAACATAATGCATAGGCTGAACCATGTTCTCTATCTGCGGAAAAACAAAAGCATTCTCAACCATAACCTCATCCTCATCCTCATCCAACTCCCCAATCAAAACTCCATGTGTATTAGTAGTAGGCAATGTATGTCTTTTCCTCTTCAGGACTTCTTGGAACTGATCTTGAAACTCTCTTTTTGAGATGCCCAAAACCTCAGAAATAGTAAAAGTCACCTCATTGCCAAGTATCTTGTCATTAAATATTTTCTTCATGTCTGTAGATGTCTCAATATCGGACATCAATCTAAACCCTAGCTGCTTTCTCTGTCTAGGCTCCTGACTCTTTTATTTCTTTTTAGCATCTTCCATTTATCGTTCTGGCCCTAGTCTCAAAGACGGCCCTGCAGTAGGTGGAGTAACAAACTCACCCCCTCTAGTCTTTTTAGCTGCATTTGGATTATCTTCATCTCTCTTACGCTTCTCCTCAACAAGTACATCTTCTCCCTGAGACTTAGCCAATTAGGCATAAATAGTGTACCTGTCAACAGGCGAATCCCAACCTGTCTCAGATCTGATGCTAGAACCTGCACTAGTCAAAACAGTCTGCTGAATTTTCCCTTTGTTTGCCGTCTCCATAGCATAGGTCCATAATGCTGACTGAATCACTGAACCTTTCTCAATCTGGACTCCATATGCAGAAGCATATCCTCTAGCTGCAACATAAGAAGTACGCGTAGCCATGTCATCTACTAATTTCTTCATTCCGCCTTTCCCAAAATTGGTAGCAAGCTGAGCTCTTGTTTTAGTCAACCAGATCTTGCCATCTTGTCCCCAAAATACCAAATTCTTCCTCCTTTCATCTTGAAAATATTTGCAATCCTTGCAATGCTGATGGTCCGTACTATCACACCAAATACATCTTTAATCTCTCCTAGGTGCACTAGGAGCACATCTAGGTGCACTAGGAGCACTAGAAGAAATAGTAGGCGCAATTGAAGCAAACAGCTCTTTCAATTTTTCCACCAATTCTGCTTTAACTGACTCCAGTGTCAAATCCGTTATGCCTTTGATTATGTCATCAAGAGAGGAAGGAACCAAAGGAGCGGATGATTTTGGAGCAGAAGGAGCCGGTATCGGTCTTGGAACAGGAGGAAGAGGAGGATTAGAAACAGTAGGCACTGGCATAGGCCAAGAAACTGGCTGAGGAAGAGAAGAAATGATAGGGGTAGAAGCAGACATAGGAGCAGAAGACGGCGTCGGTGTTATAGATCCATTCTGTAGGCAGGTCTTCCATATCCGCCTCTTGGTCAAAGTCGAGACTGCATCCTGGGCATCTTGCCGATCCGTTTTAAGACCCATAGGCTTCGTGCGATCCTCATTCTTGTCATCATCAGCTAGAAACCACAATGGAATTTCCTGGTTCCAGGCTGTTCAAACTTGTGCCTAATTCGTTGAGCTTTTCTAGATCACAATGGCCTTCTAGATTACTATACTCTCCTGCAAGTTCATAACACTTCTGTGGGACCCGTCTCCTTCATGTCTTCCCCACGTTTTTCATGGATTTTTTTTTCCCAGGCGGCCTACAACATGCCTCTTTTTTGACCAAAAAAGTGGCCCTTCCCAAAAACAGTTTGCTTGCACATATTTTGGCATCTGGTGGGGTGACAATGCAATAGAGTGGATGGTCGGGTCCTAACACCACCTTCCAAACTCCAAATTACACCAATGACTCAGAAAATTGCTACTTAGCAAATCCAATGATGTTTTAGGTGCACCTTCTTCTACAGAGCCTCTAGTGTAATGAGAAACAAACAAGCCCATCTCAGGGCCTGCATCATTTGCCAGTCCATTATCTGATGGTAGTATGGCTACATAAAATGGGTTATAATATGAAACGGTTGGAAAAGAACCTGGAAGGAAATAAATAGGGGATGCTCCTTGCATCACTTTCAAGCCAAGATAATTCAGCATTCCACGAGGATCTTTGAGAAATTATGAATCTGGAATGAAGAAACCATGTTGTTTGTGCATATGCTCAACACAATCTTCTATAGAGCCATCATGTACAGCATCACAAAAGAAACATTGGCTTACATCCCAAACACCCATCCTCTCATCCTCAAGTGACACATTTCTATCCCCTCTGTTCTCTGTTGATTTATCAAGGCTCTCATAACTCATCAGCTCGTCACCATCATCACCAATTTCCTCATACTCATCACTTTCATCCTCTTCTCCGACAGATTGCCCTTTGCCATGATCTGCCCATGCAAAACAAAATGCAAACACAACGACTAAGTATGTACAAAGTAACAAATGTCACACACACAACTTTTTGGTGGATTTCACACCTCGGATGCGTAGCAGTACGACAACGTCCACATTGATGCATCGAAGTTTGCCATGGGAGCTATTTTATGCCAAACTAGTGAACATAATCTTGATTACCCGATGAGCTTTGCTAGCAGACAACTCATGGATATATGGATATGAATTACTCCATAATGGAGAGGGAATGCCTAGCCATGGTATTCCCTGTAAAGAAGTTTCATCATTATCTTTTGGCTACACCCTTTTTCTTCTTCATTGACCATCAAGTCTTGCTTTACCTACTACTGAAAAAACTTTGCGCTACAGGACTAGCTAGGTGGTTGCTTTTGCTTCTAGAATTTGACTTATCTATGGTTCTACACAAGGGTAAGGAGCATTACATGGTAGACCATATGTCCCACATACCCACAAGAGAAGGCACTAGATAGGGCATCATAGATGACTTATCTGATGCACACATGTTAAGCATGTGCAATGAGAGAGACCTTTGAAGGGTCGATCTAACACCGTATTGGGTAGATGACATAGTCCAAGTCCTAGAGTATGGATTTCTTGAGGAGAGATCTATAGAGAAGGCTAGACTAAAGCGTGTTATCCTTAAGATTCACTCCTATCAATTAATTATGGACAGCTCTATAGATAATAGGACACGATGGGTTAGTGTGAAGATGCGTGTGTGAGCATGAAATCCATGAGGTGCTTGCTGAAGCACGTGATGGTATTGCTGGAGGACACTTCAGCAGAGACACTACATCACCCAAGGTGATGTAATCTTAGCTATGGTGGCCCACCCTATTCCACAATGGTGCTAAGTTCGTGAAGCATTGTGACAAATGTCAAAAGACCAAAGTACCCATCCGTAAGGATAAGATGGAGTTGACCTGATAGTAATAGTGTGACAACACTTTGAAAAGTGGGGGATTGGCTTTATTGGGCCAATCATCCCCGTAGCGTGGTACTCGTAGGCCAAGTACATCATTTTATTGATAGATTGTCTCACAAGATGGGTTGAGCCACTAGGAAGAATGACACTAGGACCATGGCTAAGTTCCTTTGGAAGCAAGTGATCTCACAATTTGATTGCCCAATCGAGCTAGTTAGTGATCAAGGGAGCATGCACTTCATTAATGAAGTAATTGTCCATTTTCTATCCACATTCTTGATTATCCATAGAAAATCATCACCATACTAACCTCAAGATAATGGTCGGGCAGAATCCATGAAGATCCTAGTGAACGTCTTAACAAAGGTAGTCTCTGCTTCACGTAGTGACTGGAACAATAAACTCATGGCAGTGCTATGGGCCTAGAGAATACCCTATAAGATGACCATAGGGCAAACACCATTCAAGCTTACCTATGAAACCAAAACTATCTTGCTAGTGGAGTTCTTTGCTCCAAGCTTGAGAGTGGCAGTGCAAGAGAGATGGGATGGCAAGGAGGGATGGATAGAATGCTTGACAGAGCTATAATGCCTTTTTGAGACCTGACTCATGGCCACCCATGGGCTAATCTACAAAAATAGGGTCCACAATATTGGTCAAATTGGTAGCACAGAGCTTGATACCCTAGAAGGAGAGGGCATAGGCTTCTTCAATGGGACTCACCTCAAGAAGTACTATCCCCCAATGCATCCACTACACGAGCATCCAATAGTAGAACCCCCTGTAAATATAAGAATCGCCACCATCATTGAGATTGAGCAAGAGGGTGAGGAAGCAGTGGCATCTACCTACCAATGCTTATCAGTGATTGCCCAAAAGACACACATCTTTGACACACTCATTGATGAGGGAGCTAATTGTAATATCTTTACACATGATCATTGGACCCTCATTCGTCAGCCCCAACTACAGCCTATTAATGCTAAACTCAATGCATTTGGAGGATAATCCTACTCACTATTGGAAAAGTGCAAAATAGGGGTGTCTATTAAGATTGAAAACGAACTTATGATCTTCTATGTGATGCCTAACATCAAGGCCACCCATAAGGAATCACTAGTAGAACATGCATTCAAGAAACAAGCACACTGCAATGTCGACTATGACTCATAGCACATTCACATTGCCATTCACAATTTTTGAATAGTGATGGCTTTTAGCAAGGGTAACACAACTTCATCGTAGCATGTAGTGCCATCAGTAGATGAACCAAATGCATGATCTAAGGAGGGGGTCGCAACTTGTCCCACCCTGACAAGACAAATCAACTGCAACCTAAAGGAAACACATCCAAGATCACTAAGCAGCAGCTCAAATGGGTGCCCAAATGACAATTGTAGCCATCTAGAAACCAACCCTTAGGAACCTTGACCACATGACATCACATCCTATGCCTAGGAGGAAAAGCTAATGCTACCAAAGTTGATGAATAATCAAGCCGTGATGGGTATCCAAAGACTTATTACGTGCTCAAGGCTACTATGAAGGAAATAATTAGATTTGGTTGCCCAAGACTAAAAGTGGTATGCATGCCCTCAATCTAGGACCTCTAGCCCATCTCCACCAAGCAATGAGCTAGCTAGGATGCTGAGAAATCTATTGACTCAAAAAGCACCAAATCCATAGAACCTCAATGAGTCTATCGACTAAAGCTGCAACGAATTGGCCCTAGGCCACTAGCTCTAAACCAACTCAACCTAACACTTCTAGTGTCCCAACTGCTCCACATGCTGAGAGTAATACATCAACTGAGCCATAGGACCAATCCATTGTAGAAGTGGCTGATAGAAACCCCATTGAACAACCCAAAAGAGAGGCATTAGTAGTTGAGCTATCTAGCTCAACCAAAACCCCAACCTCCCATAGGCCTCAGACCCTTGTATAAGTGTAGATCTATCCTTACGTTGGTCGTGGACCTAGCCAGGATGAATACGGGGGACAACTTATTCACCTACATCAAACACTTGGATGCCACATTCACCACGCTTTCTAGGAACTATAAAATACTAGACTTAGGCCTCCTCGATGGGACATTAGCAATGGAAGTGTGCTCCTTCCCATACACTTGGCAGGACTATGAGTTCATGTTTGTCAAGATTCTGGAGGTAGCCAAGGAATCGATTGATAGTGAGATCTTTTTAGAGCAAGCTTTCACACAACGATTGATCACATTCTATCGTAAGAGCAAAGTCTTTGCAACAAGCTAGGAGCTAGAAGAGCTAACAAAGCTAGCCAACTCTAACTCTTCCTTTCTATGAAAATGGTAGAAACAAGAGAGCTACCAAATCATGACCAATGTCGATTAGAGACACACAATAAAAACCACTGAGTATGACCCTACCTATGTGGCTCCTACCTAGTTCCAAGTCTTTGCCATCATGTGCAAATGACCTTTAGAGGAATATGTCATGGCCCACCCCTATTTCAATCGAATCATCCTGATCGAGGAAGAACTGCATATTGCTAGCAGAATAAACTTCAGTGACTTCCTCATTGTTGTCCTGACCTACACTACACATGTAGGCATTAAACCTCATAACATCGATCATCACGTCCACTTAGAGTATAACCCAAACTTCTACGGTTGACTCATGACAAAGTATAGTACACCAAGCATGCGCTTAAATGCTTAAGCCTTCACTCTCCAATCCTAGGAAATATTTTCATCATTCCCAAGGGGAGGGGGTAAGATGTAAAATAAAACACGACTGAAACTTTAAAACTTCAAATCGGATTTCAAGAGAAAAAAATGATGAATAAAGGAAACTTATACTTCACGAAAATCTTTTATAGAAATCGTGCTTGGAATGTGCGGATTGCTTGAAGTATAAAAAGTTCGCATTCCTTATTGAAATGTTGCACCATTCCATGATGTTAGATCTTAAATTTTTTTTCTTTTTTGCAAAAAGTACTCTCAGATGAGCTAATTGTAAGTTGTGCCATAACAAGAACTCAAGATGGCAAGCCAACTTCCATTCTTAGAGGAAGAGCACAAGAGGTACCGACCAGCCAATGAAACACAAGTCTACAACTAGTTGAAGTACCGTGGAGCATCGACAATTTGGAAGAGTTGGTAAACAAGGAAGGAGTGGTGACACAAATAGTCAACTAGTGCAATCTTCGCAAATACATGGATAAGGTGGGCGAGAAGATCAACCATGATAGATGCACAGAACTCCTGAGAACCTTCAACATAAGAAAGAATAGTGGCACAGTAAGTGTTAGGAAGGAAGGCTCCCCTAAAAGAATAGAAGTTGTGCTTAGCCTGAAGATAGTGGAGAAGGCCTTAGGGTTGGCCAACACACAGGGAAGAGACCAAAAAGGGATGTTTATAGCATGTTGAAGATACTCAAGACAAGGGCTCACACCAATGATGGGATCTAGTAGGCATCCCTGACCCTTCCATCCAATTAGAGGCCAAGATGGTGCACACCCTATTTTCCAATCACTGATACAATATTCTCATGGCTCTAATTCCAGTGCTGATGCTTGAAAGTATTGTAGCATGGGCCCTAGATGAAATAAACCTGAATGCCTATGTCCATAAGACAATTGAATCATCATCCAAGGCATTATCATCAAACCAAAGACCTACAAGGGGAGACACTAGCCACCACAACCAGATTAAATGGGAAAATGCTTGCATCAAAAGCATCCCTGATAGGGTTTGGAGGTACTGATAACCATCATCCAAAAAGAAATGGGAGAGACAGGAAGGCAAGAAAAAGTAGGGGAGACTTCAGAGAGATCTTCCACCCATGAGCAACAGCTCTCCCCAGTTCCACAAAGCCCAACAACATCTTCGAAAGCAATAAATGTGGGAAACAAAGAAGCGAGCAAGCCACAAAAAGAGAAGGTAGAGCGAGCCGCAAGAAAGAAGGGAGTTAAACCTCGATCTCAATAGCAATAGGAGGAGTCCAATGGACTGTGAGTGAGCAAGGTGGGGAGGGTTTGATCCCATCATCAAGTCACGGGGAGCAAAATAAAATCTTGTTGAAAATTGGAAGCAAGAAGAAGAAGTAGGAAGAAGGGGAGGAATGCCTATTGAAGGCGAAAGAAGAATCCTGAAGGCCCCCACTTGTCATGGTCGCCACTACTACTACCACCCAAGAAACCATGGATGCCATAGTGGACCAAAGCAACGTGATGGCTTGAGTGCAATACCTAGTCAACATGGTGCAACATCTTAGACCAGCACCCAATGAAGGAGCTCCCATAATAGGGACAAAGAGAGCTATTTTCATGGATGCAAAATCTAGAAAGGATCCAAAGAAGTCCAAGGTTGAAGCATCCACAATGTCTATGCCATTGGCCATGCTAGCAACAACCAACTATGACAAGTATGTGTAGGAGCTCCTAGGCCACTTGAAAAGATGAAGAAAGACAGGAAGGTTGCCATGGCAGAATTGGGAAAAGGACACATTCATTGCCTACCAACTAGAGAAGACAAAGCAGATAACCATCTCTTAGAGGTAGGTGAACAACCTAAAGGAGGAATTAGAAGCAAGGAAGAAAATGGAGGTAGAGAAGGAAGAAATAAGTGCAAAAGAGCTACAAGTGAAAAAGATACAGGAAGAAATGAGGCTAGAAATGGACTTCTCAAGACTCATATAAGGATAAAAGGATATGGAGGAGAAATTTGAACAATTAAAGAACTTAGGAGAGGACCTCATCGAGGATTAGAAGAACACAAGCCCATTCAGAGTTCCAGAAGGAGAAGAGGCAAAAAGAACTATTACTGAAAGAACTGCAAGAGGTTAAGGCCCAAAAGGACAAGGAGTCAACTAAAAAGCTACTACATGAAGAGAATCAACTCCTTGTGACTCTCCAAGAGTAGGAAAGACTATAAGAAGAGCTAAATTGCCATAAACAAGACAAGGAAAAAATGTTGCCAATATGAAAAGAACAAGAAGAGGTGGTGACAACATTGTCACATTAGTTGCAACTAAGTCAAGGCAAGATGGAGGAGAAGGCCGAGGTCTAGAAAGAGAGAAACCTTGAAAGAGTCAAGGACTTTTCCAAATGCCTTGCCCTAGTAGGAGGAGAATCATGGCAAAAGGAAGGGCAGAAGTAGTGGAGGTAGGTCTTGATGTCCAACAACAGGCCTTTTTGAACACAATCCTATATGTGCCTCAAGCCGAGGGTGAAGATACCATGAAAGGGCTACAGAGGAAGCTAGAACTTACAAGACAAGCCTTGAGATACAGCCTTCATGAAAGAGCATTTAAAGAGAGCACCAGCCTACGCACAAAATAACAATGACAATACTTGAGGCAAGCGTTAGGCTCTTGACAAAGGAGCTAGAGGAGTTAGGGTTTAGAGAGCTAGAACAACTAGCTCAACCACCTAATGTAGCTCCAATGGAACCACCAAGAGAAGAAGGACCAGACTTTGAATAAGGCCAAGACAAAGAGGAATAACCACAAGTACCAAGCCGAGCACACCAGGTGCAAGCACACACAGAAGATCAGGGTGAGGAAGCCATCCTTAAGAGGGTTGTGGAAAGAAAGTGCATGTAAAGGAAGTAGGTAGAGCTAGCAAGAAGGAGACCCCAAGCAAGACCTCAGTAAGTTCTTGAGGTCCAAGCCCCACAAAGAGAGAAGTGCCACCCTATAAATTGGGCCCAAGAACAAGATGTTTGGGAGCAATAGAAAAATCAACACCAACCCTTCAAGTTCTCTTTCCACCACCATCCTCATTCTTTAGACAGAGTTTTAACACTAAGAGTGGTGGAGCAGGCGATCAAGTTCACACAATGGCTAGGGAATAGGTGGAGAGAGGAGAGAAGAGGACACCCCACAAGATGGCAAAGAGAGCCTGCAAATTATTGGTAAGTCAAGGTTTGGGAGATTCTAAAGATAGTCAACGGATATGAAGCCCAACCATAATGGCGATGACGTGTCTAGGACACCAACTTTAATGCTTGGATGGCCTTCTGCAACACCATACTAAATGAACACAATGACCCTACCTACATGCCATATCCGTGGAGAATAGGGATAGATTACAACCTGGAAATGCATGCTTCCCAAGGATCTATAATATGAATGTAGAAATCCCAGAGAAGTGCCTAATCTTTAATGAGTAGGGCATCTCCCATCCATCATGCACTTCCTTGACAAGTTCTCATCCTACAATGATCTCACCTTTATTACCACATGTAATTATCTTAGGGTTCTTAGGATTTTTCTCAAACAAAAGCCCATAGTGGAAGGGGCCCGACTCCCACCACTCTTTTTTAATCTAAATGTAGGTACTTATAGCTACGTGATGGCCCATCTAATGACGAGGATTGCACTCTTGCCTTCTTTTTGCATGGTCATCTTGGAATATATGAGTGATAGCCTCTTCACTAGGTGTAGCCATCCCTTCCTATCAATGATACCTCTACATGTATGTGTTAACATAAAAGGCTACTTGTAGAGTAGATCCTTCCTTACCAATTGCCTTAAGCCCCCTCAAAATGTAACTACTAAAGAGCATCAAGATGATGTCTAATGTGGTCCCTTCCGACGTATGTCAAAAAAAAAGAGGAAAAGAAAGAAAAAGAAAAAGAAAAGAAAAGAGAAAACAAAGAAAAGACCCACATGAGAGCTGAAAATACGAGTGGGTTGTCTCTCACCCTCCTAGCCTCCAATCCTCACTAAGAGAGCTAAAGAAGGGCACCACCTACACAAAGTGAGGATGGGCTAGGACATCCCTTTCTGTAACGTGTCCCCCCTGTCCACTTGCAGGACACGTCTTAGAAGCCCATCGGGAAGAGAGTCTAAAAAGCGTCGCCCGGCACTCCCAAGGAATGTCACGGGGTTTGTGATCTAGGTCTTCCCGAGTCTGCCACGAAGCGGAAGCATTCCGACCGTTCCCACTTAGGACCAACCTGAATCAAGATTTTCCTAATGGTCAAGTTTCTAGAAGGTAGCTAGCGTCGAACTACTTTACGCAGAAACATCAGGGTCGAAGTGGATTTATACTGCACTTGGTTCAGGGAGAATGGGAAATGAGAGGGATGCGAAGCTTGACTTGTCTACCTGTAAGGCATAGTCCCATTCCGTTCCCCTAAAACAGTATAAATCGGGACTCTAGCTCTCTAGATTCTAAGTCATTGTTACCTTGCTGTCAATTCCGTTGAGAAAAGTTCCCGGTCAACTGGGACCACCCTTCCGTAGGATGGACCCAGGGTCACATCCACCACACTTTCCTCAGGTTGCTTTAGCTATCTAATTACCTACCACATTTAGTTTGACAAGCAAAAACAGCTTCCTTAATTAACCAATTAATCACTGGTTCCTTCACGTAACTTAGGCACTGACATAGAAAAACAATGTCAAGCAAGTTCCTTTTCAACATTTGATCTTTATTTATCAGTCTTTGGAATACATCAAATAATCCAGCCCGAAGGCTATTCGGCCCAAAGGTTATTCCAGCAATCCTCAGGGATCGCTATTCCAAGTTCCGCCCATTGACTAGTATGCGGGCCTCGAGATCCCATCTCGAGTCACGTCGCCCTCTTGTGCAGGATCCGGAGGCAAGGGATTTACGGCCAGAGCCCCCACTGGCACCCAGGCGTCATCCTACTCCAAGTAGTACCCACGAAGAGACCTCTCACGGCAGGTTCGGTCCATGTACCCGGGGCAGCTAACAACCCTCCAGGCTTTTAACTTGAAGCATTAGTTATTTTTTCGGTATTAGTTCCTTGAGCAAAGAAGTACAAATAGTGCTCCTAAGTGTACAATCACGAGCATTCCGGTGGTCCTTTGTATGGCCAACTGCTAAGGTGTGAATCCTTCTCTCTGAATACATCCAGCATTCAATCCGGGATCAATCGTGACTTGGAAAGATCCCAAGGGTTTCATAAGCTAAGTTGCTTGTTTACCCTTTATCCTTGGGTTAGGGTTATACCCTGTTAACCAAAATTATGA
This sequence comes from Lygodium microphyllum, assembly GCF_053477565.2. NCBI lineage: Eukaryota > Viridiplantae > Streptophyta > Polypodiopsida > Schizaeales > Lygodiaceae > Lygodium > Lygodium microphyllum. The sequence goes on from NC_141156.1 coordinate 997,159, forward strand.
ATACCTTAGGTTTCCTTATATTAAGGTCAATAAATCCTGGGCAACCTTGTCACCCTAACTTGGTTGGTCAATTGCTTTCTTGGCAAATTCGTAACTCCCCTAACTTGGCAAATCAGCCCCAAGGAATGATGATGTAGCAAGATGACTACTCATCCTCTAGAAAATTAGACTTGTACTTAGAACTTGCCAACCTTGTTCTAAGGAGTGGCAATACTATTTTGTGATTTAGGCACAAAATCATGCGGCATTGCAACTTGTTGCACGAGATAGGTGTTGCACCTAACTTGTGGGATTATTTCTCCCACCACACGGTATTCCTTGGTCAAGAATACCTTTCATCAAGATGTAGGGTTTGGGAGTCCTCTTGACCCAATCCAATCCCTAACCCTACTAGGCCAATAACGCTTTGGCCCTAGGGTTCCTAATTTCCTTACGGAGGTCTAGCATTTGGTCATCCAATCACTAGGGTGAGAACCCTAGATCATTCTTGTACGGCTGATCTGACCACCCTAACATTTTCGAGAATGTGGGTAGGATCTTTGGGATCGAAAATATTAGGTTGACAACCTAAGTGCAATACTAGGCAGAATTTTAACGTAACTTAACCCTAGCTAGCACTTTGAGGTGATCGTCATATGCAATCTAATCGTACCTTTATGATTTTCATGTAAGCTACTCAACTATATGTGGATTACTTAATTGATCCAACCAACCCACGATTTAAGATGATCTTTCTTTTAAAGATGCAAATACATTCTTCTAAATTTGCAAGTACTTTTTCCCTAAAAGATATAGGTAACTGGCCATGCGAGTATGTAACTTCAAACCATAGACATTTTTCTTTTATGCAACTTAGAGATCATTCTTTTCCTTGCCCTATACTATAATGATTGACATTCAGAGCTAACTTGTATAAACCCTATTTTGATGCAACGAAGTCAAAGCTTTAATACTTTTAATGAAGATGCATTCAAATTTTGATAAAGAACTCTACGCTTGAGCGAATGCCATGAGTCCATCATTGAGTTAGTCCTTCCTTTAGCACTTAACCCAACCTAGAATGTAATTATCATCGCATGCAATTTGCAAGGTTCATAAATCTTTTTTCCTTTCAATGCAACCTTTTAGACAACATTTAACATCTGTCTACGATTGCCTTAATCGCGAGGCACAACCAAGAATTTATTGCCTAAATACGTTATTTGTTATATTCCCTATCCTTTGCGAGATGCAACAAGGATGCCTTTGCAGAATTCTGTCTTTTTACTTATTCATCATGCGTTCAGGATTGCATCTTGACCATGGAAGTGCAAGCAATCGCAAATGCACGACATGCAACTAAATTTTGTAATCAGGCAAGCAAATAAATTTCCCAATGTATTTAAACTTGCCTACAAGAATTAAACATACATAGTACATCCTTTTTGTAATGTGTCTACCTGTTTCCTTGCAGGACACGTCTTAGCAGCCCATCGAAAAGAGGGACTAGAAAGCTACGCCCGGCACTCCCATGGAATGTTACGGGGTTTGCGATCTAGGTCTTTCCGAGTCTACCATGTAGCGGAAGTTTTTTATCCATTCTCACTTAGGATCGACCTAAATCAGGGATTCCTCTAGTGGTCAAATTCCTAGAGAGTGACTACCGTTGAGCCCCATGTAAACTACTTTACGCAGAACATCAGGGTCGAAGCGGATTCATGTTGCACTTGGTTCAAGGAGAATGGGAAACGAGAGAGATGCAAAGCTCCGACCTCTCTGCCCATAAGGCATAGTCCCATTCTGTTCCCCTAAAACAACATAAATCGGGGTTCTAGTAACCTAGATTCGTGCCTCACTATTCATTTTCTTCGAGAGAAGTTTCTTGATGTCCAATTCGCTTGAGAAAATTTCTCGGCCAATTGGGACCACCCATCCGTAGGACGGACCCATGGCCACATCCTCCGCACTTTCCTCAGGGTTGTTTTAGTTGTCTAATTACCTACCACATTTAGTTAGACACGCATAAAAAAAACTTCCTTAATTAGCCAGTTAAACATTAGTTCCTTCACGTAATCTTAGCACTTGACATAGAAAAATAGTGTCGAACAAGTTCCTTTTCAACAGGTTATCTTATTATCTTTGGAATACATCCATATAATCCATCCCGTAGGCTAATCCATAATCCATCTCGAAGGCAATCCATAATCCACTCGAAGGTAATCCATAATCCGTCGGAAGGAGATCCAGCAATCCACATGGATTACTAATCCAAGATTCTACCCGTAGACTAGTATGTGGACCTTGAGATCCAATCCTGAGTCGTGTTGGCCTCTTGTGTAGGGCCCGGAAGGCAAGGGATTTACGGCCAGAGCCCCCCTGGCACCCAAGTGTCCTCGTGCTCCAAGTAGTGCCCAACGGAGAAGCCTCTCGCGGCGGGTTCGGTCCACGTTATTGGCGCGACTAACAACCCCCTTGGTTAGGGTTAGGCAAATAGTCAGGGGTAACTGATGTTGCCTCTCCCTTCAGTCCTTCAACCTGAAGCATTAATTATCTTTCCATCTTTAGTTCCTTGAGCAAACAATGCTAACAGTGCTCCTAAACTGTTACAAACACAATCAATCCAGTGGTCGTTTATTTGGACAAATTGCTAAGGAGTGAATCCTTCTCTCCAAATGCATCCAGCATTCAATCCGGGATCAATTGCAACTTGGCAAGATCCCCAAGGGTTTGTTTGTTTACCCTTTTGTCCTTGGGTTAGGGCCATACCCTATTAACCCAACTTAACCAACACCTTAGGTTTCATAAATTAACAATAAGTCTTGGCGAGTGTGTTGGTCTTTGGAGCCATCATTGACATAGTGTGTTTGGACTCCGGGTTTTGCCTTTGCCCTTACGCGGTTTGTGAGTTCCCTCCAAGTTTCAACAATCTGGTCCGCTTCTTCCTCATGCAGGAATACCTTTACAATTGTGGGTTATAAGCACCCGGGCCAAAACCCGCGTGCACAAGGCCTAAAGTAGCCTTATCCTTAGAAGGTTCTAAGGAAACTTGTGTGACGTGGGAGGAAAAAGGGGGTAATGATTAGAGGAGAGGCCGGCAACGGAAAAGGGGAGGAAAGTAATGATTATAGAGATGATGCTAGGGAGTATAGACGGCAGCCCAGCGCCGTATGCGGATCGTGGCGCAGTAGGTGACGAATGGCAATGTCAGCGGGAGCACGCACGGTAGCCTCCTCCCTTCTTCACGGCAACGTTCCCCTCTCTCCTTCCTGTATCCTCCTCCCACTTGACCACAGGGGGGTCACGTGTGAGATGACGACGGCAGCGGCAGAATTGTCTGATCCCCCCCCACTTGACCACAGGGGGGGGTTCTTATAGCTTTAGGGGGGGGAGATGGTAGCCACCACGTGACTTAAGCATGCCCCTCCCTCCTCATGTTCCCACACACGACTCCACCTTAGGCCATTCCTCCCCACACTCCCTCTCCTCCAACCATGCATCGCTTGGGGAAGGGATAATAATTAAAAAAATTTGACTTAAATTTATCCAATTGCCCCTTCAAAAAGGGTGTTTCCCCACTGCTTTTACGGTCTTCAACCCTGGCCTCGATTTCATAATGCGGAGGCCTCATTTTTGCGCATGCGGGGTACGGATTAAGCTGCCAATAATTACGATGTGGGAGATAACCTTGCATAGGTTTTACGCGGCATTCGGGGAGTCAAGTTAAATAATATTTTTGAGTGGAAATATTATATTCTCTCCCCCTTGGAGGAATCGAGATGTCCTCGTCTCGAGAAGAACTGGGGGTATTGTTGGTTGAGAGTGCTTTCATCCATCCAAGTGGCATCCTCCTCGGGATAATATTTCCACTGGATGAGGCATTCTCTCAAGGTTCTGGATCTCAATTGTCTCTCCCTAATATCTATGAACCTGTCAGGCCGTAGCTCAAGGACTCCTTGGATAGGCATTACAACTTGTTGATAATCAAGTACATGGCTAGGATTAGGTACATACTTCTTCAGTAGGCTGATATGAAATACATTATGAACATTTAGGTTCTCAGGGAGTTGAAGTCTATAAGCATTGGTTCCTAGGCACTTGAGGATCTTCTAGGGTCCACAATACCTTGGACTTAGCTTCTTGCATTCACCTAAGGAAAGGGAACTTTTCTTTGGGCGTATGCAAATGAAGACCATGTCTCCTTCAGTGAAGGTTCTATCTTGACGTTTCAAATCCGCGTATGTCTTCTGTCTATCCTTGGCGGCTTGGATGTCCTATCTTATTGACTTCATTTGGTCATCCATATCTTCCAGCATCTGCCTTGAAGCTTCAACCCTCAAGGTTGGATCTGAGAAGTTTAAAGGACTTCGACAGTCGTGCCCATACAATGGTTGAAAAGGGGACATCTGAATGCTTTGTTGATAAGAAGCATTGTAGGAAAACTCAACCACTGGCAAGTATTGAATCCACTTTTTTGGTTCATGGCAACAATGTGCCCTTAGCATATCCTCAAAGACTGGGTTGACTCGCTCCGTTTGACCATCGGTTTGGGGATGGTAAGCTGTACTAAAACAGAGTTGATAGCTTCAAAGATAGCTCTCCAGAAGTGTGATGTGAAGAGAGAATCACGATCACTAATGATTCTCCTGGGCAACCCATATAGTTTGAATATCTCCTTGATGAACAACCTTGCAATATCTGAGGCTTTATAGTTTGTCTTAGTAGGCATAAGGTGTGCAACCTTAGTGAGCATATCAACCACAACCATAATAGAGTTGTATTCTCCCTAGACTTGGGGTAGGCCAACAACAAAGCCCATACTAATAAATTCCCATTTCATTTGGGGAATGTCAAGTGGTTGCAACTTTCCTGGCATTTTGACATGTTCGGCCTTAATACGTTGACAAGATAAACACTCCGTGACATATTTGAGAACGTCACCCTTAAGCCTCTCCCAATAGTAGCTCTTTTTGACTGCATTGAGGGTCTTGGCATAGCCAGGATGTCCCGAGAAAGGGGAATTATGAGCTTCCCAAAGTATCTTTTGCTTGAGTGACTGGCTTGCCGGTATACATAATCTCGTTCTATAGTAGACAAGTCAACTATTGATAGACAATCCTGATACTTAGCCTATAGCTTCGGGTCTTGATTCTTGATAGGTATCTCCCTTAGCATCTTCTGATAGGTTGGATCATGGCATGCTTCTTCTCTAGCTAGCTCAAGTATTGGGTTGGTTGGCATGGATACCTTGGTGGCTAGAGATCTAGTTGTTGATGGATCTTGCAAGATTAGAGAATTAAGGAATGCCTTGCGATTGAGTGCATCGGTAACTACATTCTCCTTTTCAGGCTGGTATTTGATTTCAAAATCATACTCCTCCAGCACTTCAATCCACCAACATTGCCTCACGTTGAGCTCGTTCTGGGTAAAGATCCACTTGAGACTTTTATGATCCGTCACTAGGGTAAACTTGTTATCCAGCAGGTAGTGTCTCCAAAGCTTGAGAGCATGGATGACAGCTAACAGCTCTAGATCATGGGTAGCATAATTCTTCTCATGGATCTTCATTTTCCTTGAAGAGTATGCTACAGGATGACCTTCTTGCATAAGCACACATCCTAAGGAAAGCGTGCTAGCATCCGTTACTACTTAGAACTTCTTACCAAGATCCGGAAGTTTCAGGATAGGTGATGATACCAAACTTTGCTTTAGACTATCAAAGCTAGATTATTCGACAGTTGACCATACAATCAATGTTTGCTTCTTTAGTAGATCCATCAGAGGTGCTGCCAATCAAAGCATAGTTTTTGATAAAGACCCTATACCATCCTGTCAATCCAAGAAAACTATGTATTTCCTTGACAATTGTTGGTATTGGCCATTCCAGAACATCTCTGACTTTGGCCGGATCCACTGAGATTCCTTCCGCTGACACGATGAATCCCAGATATTCAATCTGACGTTTGAAGAATGCACACTTCTTCATCTTGGCATAAAGCTTGTACGCCCTCATTGTCTCAAGGACAATGCGAAGCTAGGGTTCATGATCTTCTTCCTGTTTGGAGTAGACTAAGGTATCATCGAAGAAGACGAGTATGAAGTCATCAAGATATGGCCTAAAGATATCCTGCATTAACCTGTTGAAGGTGGCAAGTGCATTTGTTAGCCCGAATGACATGACTAGGTACTCAAAGTGTCCATATCTTCTGTTGAATGTCGTATTTGGGATATCTTCTTCCTTGATCCTTATCTCATAGTAACTGGACTTGATATCAATCTTGGAGAAGATCTTTGCACCTTGAAGACGGTCAAGAAGTTCTTGGAATAGGGTACTTGTTCTTAATGGTTGATTGATTCAACCCTCTGTAATCAATACACAGCCGAAGCATTCCATCCTTTTTCTTCTGGAATAGCACTGGAGCTCCCCATGGCGAACTGCTAGGACAGATGTAGCCCTGATCTAATAGTTTCTTGAGTTGCTCCTTCAGCTCAATTGCTTCCAGGATGGACATTCTATAAGGCCTCTTTGCAATTGGCGCAGCTCCCGGCACTAGCTTGATTTCATGATCACCTTCCCTTTGAGGCGAAAGTTCTGTCAGCTCTTCAGGAAATACGTCTACGTACTCCTTTAGCCATGAGGGTTCTTCACTAGAATCCTGGTTCTGATTTAGCTTATTGAGCTTAATCAAATAAATAGGTAGTCCCTTTCTAACTCCCTTTATTATCCGAGATGCTTTGGCCAATTGAATTTTTGGCTTTCCAGCCTCTCCATGAGTTGTGACCAACTCCCCTTCAGAGTTTTGAAAGGAAACTTGACCCTTTCCACAATAAATGTGGGCGTCATTAGGTTTAAGCCAATCCCTTCCGAGCAAACACTCATGGATACCTAGGTTCATGACCCTGAATCTGACCGAAGTCGACTTTCCTCCCAGGAAGAATCCCACATGTATACTTCAGCTTTTAGCCAAGAGTCCAAATCACTTTACTTCTTTATCAATATTCACAGTCAAGACAATCATTGATAAAAATAAGTCTTATTCCATTCATATGGGCATAGCCCTTTCAGAGTACAATTATTCTTGGGGCGATGGAACAAGCTGATACATTAATTCGAGGAGAATAAAATGTTGTTGCATTCAGCTACTGGAACTGAGTAATAGTATGGATTGGGGTCAAAGATTTTCAAGAATTGATAAGTCATTGGAAGATTAGGGTATCTTTTCCTTTGATATACATTCTTCTCATGACATCCCAACACCTTAATTCTGTCACGCAGGGATTAGTCGAGTCACTTTCTGTACACATATGCGTTCAACTTGACCCGTCAATGTAGAGTTGCGTTTGCATGAGCCTCAACAAAGACGAACAGCTTCATGATCTTTAAGTCCTCCATCCACTTGAATCTCCCTCAAGTTGGTTTGAAGGTACGCAAGTCGATGGGTAGCTATATAATAGATCCCTGAAACACCCATCCATCTCTGTTCCATGAACAAGGGTGATGGATTGTAGATTTGGTTTGGGATATTCATCATATCGAGCCTCCGTCGATAATCTGAAGCATGCATCGCAGTCATAAACATGACCTGAAACACCAAGAATCTGTTCCATGCTTCATGACTCTGCAAGACAGCATCGATAAGTAAGGAAATGTTCTTAACATCAACATTTGCTTTACTTCTTCCTATCAAGTTTTCTTACAAAGACAAATCCTTCATAGGTTCGCTCTGATACCAACTGTAACATGTCCGCCTGTTTCCTTGCAGGACACATCTTAGCAGCCCATCGGAAAGAGCGACTCGAAAGCTCCACCCGGCAGTCCCATGGAATGTTACGGGGTTTGCAATCTAGGTCTTTCCGAGTCTGCCATGTAGCAGAATTTTTTCGACCGTTCCCACTTAGGACCAACCTGAATCAGGGATTCCTCTAATGGTCAAATTCCTAGAGAGTGACTACCGTCGAACCCCAGGTGAACTACTTTACGCAGAACGTCAGGGTCGAAGCGAATTCATGCTGCACTTCGTTCAAGGAGAATGGAAAATGAGAGGGATGCAAAGCTCCACCTCTCTACCCATAAGGCATAGTCCCATTCCGTTCCCCTAAAACAACATAAATCGGGGGTTCTAGTACCTAGATTTGTGCCTCACTGTTCATTTCCTTCGAGAGAAGTTTCCTGCTGTCCATTTCGCTTGAGAAAAGTTCTCGGCCAACCAGGACCACCCATCCGTAGGACGGGGACCCATGGCCACATCCTCCGCACTTTCCTCAGGATTGTTTTAGTTGTCTAATTACCTACAACATTTAGTTAGACACGCATAAAACAGCTTTCTTAATTAGCCAGTTAGACACTGGTTCCTTCACGTAATCTTAGCACTTGACATAGAAAAACAGTGTCAAACAAGTTTCTTTTCAACAGGTTATCTTATTATCTTTGGAATACATCCATATAATCTAGCCCGTAGGCTAATCCATAATCCACCAGAGGGCAATCCATAATCTTCCTGAAGGCGATCCAACATCCACAGGGATTACTAATCCAAGATTCTACCTGTAGACTAGTATGCGGGCCTCGAGATTCAATCCCGAGTCACGTTGGCCTCTTGTGCAGGGCCTAGAAGGCAAGGGATTTACGGTCAGAAAACCCTGGCACCCAAGCGTCCTCCTGCTCTAAGTAGCACCCAATGAAGAGTCCTCTCATGGCGGGTTCAGTCCACGTTCCCGGTGCGGCTAACAACCCCCTTGGTTAGAGTCAGGCAGACAGTCAAGGGTAACTGATGCTACCTCTCCCTTCAGGCCTTCAACCTGAAGCATTAATTATCTTTCCATCTTTAGTTCCTTGAGCAAACAATGCTAACAGTGCTGCTAAACTGTTACAAACACAATCAATCCAGTGGTCGTTTAATTGGCCAACTGCTAAGGAGTGAATTCTTCTCTCCGAATGCATCCAACATTCAATCCGGGATCAATTGCAACTTGGCAAGATCCCCAAGGGTTTGTTTGTTTATCCTTTTGTCCTTGGGTTAGGGCCATACCCTGTTAACCCAACTTAACCAACACCTTAGGTTTCATAAATTAACAGTAAGTCTTGGCGACCGTGTCGCTCTAACTTGATTGATCCTTTGCTTACCAAGAAAATGCATAACTTCCCTTAACTTGGCAAATCAGCCCAAGAAAGGTGATGTAGCTGGATGAATACGCATCCTCTTGCAAGTTAGACTTGCACTAGAACCTGCCAACCCCATTACAAGAAATGGGAATTCTATCTTGTGATTAAACCACAAGGGCATGCGACATTGCAACTTGTTGCACAAGTGTCGCATCTATTCCATGGGATCATTTCACCCATTAAACGACGTTTCCCGATTAAGGAATTTTGTTTAGACAAGAAGCAGGGTTTAGGGTGTCTTCTTACCCAACCCAACCCTAATTGTAATAGGCCGACACCTAGGGTTTCCAAACTCAATCCGAGTTTTAACATTAGGTCAGTCGATCCTTAGGGTAGAAACCCTAGATCGTTGTTTGCAAGGGCGTTCAATTGACCCAAACATTCCGTGAATGTGGGTAGGACCCTAGGGCTTGAGGGCTTCGAGTTGGCATTCCAAGTGTGATTTTAGGCAGCATTTCCAACGTGCCAAGCCCTAGCTAGTACTTATGACGTGCCAAGCCCTAGCTAGTACTTATGGCGTGCCAAGCCCTAGCTAGTACTTGAGGTGTTTATCGTATCGACTAGTTATGCCTATAGGAAACCCTAACAATTATAATATCACAAGTGATTTGGGTGAATTGACCTACTATCTTGCGACAAGGACGATCCCTTCCTAGAGATGCTAAACTAGTTTGCAAGACGTCATAATACATGTAAACATGTGAATCATTACTTCTATGCACCAAAAGGTTTGCAATAACCCTAACTTTTCTTGCTAAAGTCATTACACATGATAATTTGGAGAGTAACTTACATAGGACCTACTAGGTTTTACATCAAAGAATCTTGCCTACAACCCTTTTTTCCAGGCTTTAGAATTTCATGCTTTGACAAGCCATGCAATATTTTCCAAATGCAACTCGATGAAATGAAATTTACAAATATGTAACATGCGACCCTTAGATACAATATCCATAATGAAGTTCATGTGACATGCAACCTTCAATCCGTTCGACAAACATCTTTGCATGCAACGTGTAGTGTCCATTGTTTCATTTTCATGCCGTGCAATGGAAGTTAACAATTTCCTCATGCGAGTCATAACAAAGGAAGTTACTGACTAAATGCAATATACTCTTTTCCTTCGCGGCCACCCAATGCACTTAGCAATTTCCTCTTTAACCCTAGGCAATATGTGTTTTAGACTTTCACTTTGGAAATGCACGACAAGGCAATTTGCGACTAAGTTCATAGGGCGAGTAAGTGATTTACATTCATAACTTTGGAGATGCAAACGATCTAATTGCATGATATGCACCAATCCTTATCCATCATTTACAGGCATACTTTCTCAAATGTACTTTTATCACTACTACATGAATTAACAATAAGCGTAAAATTCATTCTCCCTATGGAATTAAGCGTGCTTAAAGCATTTCTTTATGTGGAAATAAATTCGTGGAACCTGGGCTTGTGGATCCGCGGTGATGTCCACGTGTAAGTTCAGGGAGGAACCTCCTGCGGGTGCGCCTTGCATCTTCTTGGGAGCCATCGTTGATGTAGTGTGTTTGGACTTCAGGTTTTGCCTTCGCCCTTATGCGGTCCGAGAATTCCCTCCAAGTTTCAACAATTTGGTCCGCTTCTTCCTTACGTAGGAATACCTTTACAATTGTGGGTTTTAAGCACCCGGGCCAAAACCCACGTGCACAAGGCCTAAAGTAGCCTTATCCTGAGAAGGCTCTAAGGAAACTTCTGTGACGTGGGAGGAAAACGGGGGTAATGATTAGAGTAGAGGTCGACGACGGAAAAGGGGGGGAAAGTAATGATTATAGCTATGATGGCATTGAGTATGGACGGCAGTGTAGCGCCGTAGGTAGACCATGGCGCAACAGGCCGTGGAATGGCGATGGCAGCGGCAGCACGCACGGTAGCCTCCTCCCTTCCTCACGGCAACGTTCCCCTCTCTCCTTCCTCTATCCTCCCACTTGACCACAAGGGGGTCACGTGTGAGATGACGACGGCAGCGGGGCAGAATCGTGTGATCCTCCCCCCCACTTGACCACAGGGGGGGGTTCTTATAGCTTTAGGGGGGGGAGATGGTAGCCACCATGTGGCTTAAGCACGCCCCTCCCTCCTCATGCTCCCACACACGACTCCACCTGAGGCCATTCCTCCCCACACTCCCTCTCCTCCAACCATGCATCAGTTGGGGGAAGGGATAATAATTAAAAAAATTTGACTTAAATTTATCCAATTGCCCCTTCAAAAAAGGGTGTTTTCCCACGGCTTTTACAGTCTTCAACCCGGGCCTTGATTTCATAATGCGGAGGCCTCATTTTTTCGTGTGCGGGGTAAAGATTAAGCTGCCAATAATTACGATGTGGAAGATAACCTTGCATAGGTTTTACGCGGCGTGCGGGGAGTCAAGTTCAATAATATTTTTGAGCGAAAATATTACACTTTTCATGTGAAATTAATTTTAGGAACATGGGCATTAGGAATCGAGGCGTTGTTCACTTGCGTACTCGGGGTGGAAGCTCCCGCTTGTGCGCCTCACGACTTTTGCTTAGGAGCCATTGATGACGTAGATCTCCACTCAGCAAACTCTCCTTGCCCTTTATCCGATTTCCAAAACTCCCTTCTTCTCGCGAATTTACAGATAACGTGGAGAGAGAAAATGATTCGGAAGATGATGAGGATGGAGGTGAAGATGACAATGATGATGATTATAATGATGATGGTGGTGAGGACGAAGGTGGCAATGGCTAGGTGGCATGGCCAAACGGCAGCGTGATGGCAGCGTGGTGGCGACAGGTAGCAACAACACGACCTTCCCCTCCCTCAAGCTTGGGGAGGGGGGGTCATATATAGCTCTAAGGGGGGAGGGTAGCCACACACATGGCAGGGTGCATGCCCTTCTCCCCTATGCCCCTCCATGCCATTACTCATACTCCCTCTCCCTGCCATGCAACAGCTGAAGGGGAGAGGGTTAATAATAAGAAATTTTGCAAAAATTTATCCATTATCCCTTTTTTTCCCCCTTGAAGGGATGTTCCCATGTGGTATGGTGTGCCCACACTTTGCAGGTGTTGCTTTCACTAAAGCCTCTACACACTTTGTATTTCTAGTTGTGATTGAGGAGAGGTGTTGAGATTTGCAATCACACATATTGTAGCCTCTTTGTATGTGGTAGTTTAGGCTAAGGATATGCAAGATATTTTATCCCATAGGCACAGAGAGGGAGACTGCTACCCATCCAACAACTATAAAGCATTGTACTTGACTACCACTTTTTCATATATGATGAATACAATATCATGATGCTTTCCCATTTCAACTAGTGTCTTGGTCATTGTTAGTCTTATACATAAGATTGTGTTAATGAGTCTAAGTCTCAATCTTGAAACCTAATTCACTTGTGTAATAGATCAAGTCTCTATCTATATTATCATGAGCTTACTCTTCATCTTCCATCCACCATAGCTCCTGCCATGCTCTAGATCCCGCATCTGTTGACGTTTGCATGCCTTGATTTAATTGACATAGGTCTTCCTTAGATGAATTGTTGTGTTAGTCGTATTTACTCACCATTATTTTTGTTTTTATTACAGTTATTTCATTGCTAGACAAACTTTGTGCATTCGCTTTCAATATAGAAGATGACGACATGGCAAAACACCAGAGGCTATCGCAGAAAGGGCTAAGTGTGGGTACCACAAATATGGTGGACATCTAGAGGCCATAACAGAGGCGTTACAAAGTGTATAGAGGCTGTAGTACAATGCTTCATGAGGAGTTTACAAGCTTATGATAAAGGCATTTGGGCTAGGCATTACAAGGCTGAAAAAAGTCTAGTAAAACATTGGGACAAGGACTGTCAAGCCCTTGCAATTTTCAGCATTTCTTTTGGCATAGATATTCTGTTCATTGTAGGTCTTCTTGTCCTTGTTGATGTAGTCCAACTTGCTCTTTTTGATCATGTACTTGTTCTTCACTTTGATTGCAACTTCAATGTCCACTGCTTTGATCTTTTGGTCCTCTTCTTCTAGGTCCTCCTGGCTTGCTTCTTCATTGACTTTGCTTGCAACAGTTGCATTAGTTTTCATGTCCATGTCTCCCTCAAGCAAAGATATCATTATCTTTGAGGCATCGAAAATGCCTTCAACATCTTGTACTATCCCCAAGATAGGAGGCATTTCTTCAAATAGTGATAGCACTTGAATGCTCACAACTCCATCATTCCCTGCAAGTAAGACAAGCACATCTTCTATGTGCTTGAAATGAGCAACAAGAGTAATGTTCCTCTTCGTTGGAAGTAGCCATATAAAAATTTTCTTATTTGGCATTCCTATGATAGGATATCAGCTCCAAATTACTAGCAAAGAGTTGATCTTGAATGTGCTAAAGAACATAAGTGCCAAGAAGCACTAACTTAGTATCAAGAGATATTAGCTTGATGAGCTTGGTGTTGATGTTGATTCTTCTTGCTTCATGATTTGATGTGAGCCCTTCAATGCTTGAATCCCCTCCTTGCTGGTAAAATCTTGTTGGTAAATCAGTTCAAAGAGAGAGAGAGGCAAGATCTCAAATGAGAAGAGTGGGAAGAGTGAGGTTGAAAAAGATCTTGAGCTCCTTGTTGAGCTTGAGATATTCAAAAATCCTCAAAGAATTAATATCCTCCTTGTTGATTAATTAGTGTCATTGAGTAGATGAGAGTTGTAGGGGGTCCCTTGAGCCTTCCAACTAGCAAAGATAAGCAAATGAAGTGAGAAATGAAGCTTAGTCAACTTTGGCTATGGTGGATTGTGATTCGGGTTTCTGGTTTACTGAATTTCTACTTGCAGCAATGCATACACACGATCTTATGATGAAATATTTGATGAAGATGAAGCTTATGTAGTAAGCTTCCAAATCCCTATAGCCACATGGTAAACCGTGGTGGATTCTTGCAGCACAGAGCGTACGTACGAAGACAGGTGCAGATTTGTCAGCAAGTTTGAATTTCCACAATACTGCCTTTTGATATACATAATTGATCCGAGAAAATCACAAAAAAATATTTGTCTAACACTTTGTTGATTTTTTGTACATTTGGAGGATTGAAATAAAGAAGAGGGTGGGAACAACCTCTTGGGAAATCAAAGAAATCATTGGATGGAAATATTTCATGGACCGGTTTACCAAGGGGGGGTGAAGACTAAAGATCAATGGAGAAAGGTGAATGAAAAATTTATAATGTGAAAAGAAAAGACATGAAATGGATTTGGAGCCATCCAAAGGGCATGTGAGGCTCATAATGTCATGGCTTTGGAGCCTTATGATAATTCAAACAAATGGGACCATTCTTGGAAGCATTAGTGGAAGAAAAATCAGGCACATGATTTTGTAAGATTTTTTTAAAATACTTCCACTCAAATCTAAAATTTCTTTTCAACATAAAAGTTGTAGTGCGTGAGCTGAAGTTTTGGATGGTATTTTTTTATAATTTTTTGGAGCTACGAGTTGGGAGATATAGCCAAAATGGTGGATGCCAACTTTTTCCAACTGCGGTGGAAACTACCTCCCAATTTTATACACACCCACACTTTCTTTCCCACACTTAACACTTCCATAAAACATCATTCATTAGACTCCCAACCCTTTCCCCTCTCTTCTCCTCTTGATGAAGGAACCGGGAGGGAGAATGAAGGAAATGGTGATGGAGATTGATGGAGATGCTGAATATTGATGTACAGCATTGGATTGAGAGCAATGGAGGCTCTATTTGCTGGTTATGCAGTCATTCAAGGCGTCTCAGGTTACGTAAAAACACGGTATGACCATTTTTATGAAGAAAATGAAGGATTTTTTATAGTTTATGATTATAATTATGTTCTTATTGGATGAAAATTTATTTGTGTGCTGTTTGCATCATGATTAATTGTTGTTTATAAAAAAAATTTGATTTTGCAATGATTTACATGCTTTATCTAATTCTCGAAAACCCGAAATGCGGTTTTTGAGTGGTAAAATGGTAGTTTTTCCGTTTCGGGTGGGTAAAATCTGTTCCCATGGGGGGAATAAGAAAGATAAATTGAATATTAGTATGTTGAAGTGATTAGAACAATAAAAATAAAAAAATAGCGTATTTTATTGCCAAATAAATCAAAAAAATGGAAAAAATAAGGGAAAAAATAGAAATAAGTCTTGGAAAAATTAAAAAAAATATAATGATTGTTTGTGGATATGTGGTAGTGGCAAAGCATGAGGTTTAGCCTTAGTTTGCCCTATCTTCTTGAAAGTTTGTGATTTATTGCTTTTTATACATCAAAACATGACAAAATGAACCTCTATAGCTATACAACGAAAGTAATACCTAAACGTAGGGGGTTGGGATGTTTGAATGGTGTGATTTGCGTGCTAATTGTTACTGATTTTATGATGCATATCATGACATAGAGTTCGTGTACCTTAATTAAGAGGATAGTAGCATGAGTGTTGTCTCGGTGCTATTCAGAGTATTGTAGCTTGTTGGAGATTTCCAAAGTACGTCAATTGATTGATAGCTTAAGGACAAGGGAAGAAGCTACTTATGAAGGACTGAATCCTCCAAAAGATGGTGATATTGGAGGAAACACCATTGCACCAATTAATGGTGAAGATGTAAAGCATCCAATTGCTGAGAAGCTTCCTAGAAGGAAGAAGGATTCTTGGGTCAAGAAGAGTACAAAGACCTCACCTCGAGTGAGGCGGATAAGGAGGGAGTCATCTCCCTCAGCAACCAGCTACTCCCCTGATTACTCAAGTTCCTCCTCCTCATCATCATCTTCTAGTTTCTACTCTCTTGGTTCTAAGTCTCGTGCAATCCTTAGGGACCATAAGAGGAGCAAGCTTAAGAAGACTAAGACTTTCAAGTCTGGGGATAAGGACATAAAGTTTGACTCTTACTCCGGTAAGAGAGATGCTGCTAAGGTGTTAGCCTTTGTCAGGCAATTTGAAGTTGCTTTTTCTGATGGTAATTTCTCAGAAAAGTCCAAGCTAAGGCATGTAGGCGTGCACTTGAAAGACATCGCTAGCAATTGGTGGTTGACTCTCATTTTGGAGGGAAGGAAACCTACGACTTGGAAAAATTTCAAGAAGAAGTTTATGCTCACTTCTTGCCTCTTGATTTTGAGAATGATGTCAAGAAGGAGTGGGATTGGCTAGGCCAGAAAGAGCATGAAAAGGTCAATAGTTATGTGGACAAGTTTTGGTCTACTCTTCTCAAGGTTACTCCTTTCATGGAGATCAACGATTAAGAGAAGAAAAGGAATTTTGAAGTTGGCCTACTCCCTCATTTACACAGAACCATGAAGGTATATCCACATGAAACCTTATCTTGCACGATGGAGTTTGCCATCATAGCTAAAAGTTTGCATACACCTAGTACATCTTGAAAGTTGGAGATGAGTTTTTATAGAGGTAGACAAGAGCTTCTCTATGATCAACC
Organism: Lygodium microphyllum; assembly: GCF_053477565.2. Lineage (NCBI taxonomy): Eukaryota > Viridiplantae > Streptophyta > Polypodiopsida > Schizaeales > Lygodiaceae > Lygodium > Lygodium microphyllum. The sequence goes on from NC_141156.1 coordinate 1,013,745, forward strand.
AAGAGACATGACTAATGAAATAAGATCTACCTTTACCCATGACCAATATTTAAAGCCAGAGGATAACAAGAAGAAGTGCAAGTATCTCTCCCCCTCTGAGATACACAAGTACAAAGAGGAAGGAAGGTGCTTTCTTTGTGGTGAGTTAGGGCATATGAAGCCTAATTGTCCTCACAAAAGGAAGGAACCAAATGTGGTTAAGGATCCTCCTCCGCCATCCTCAAATTATGTTCTAGATGTGCAAGCTAACACTCATTCAAATGAGAAGAAAAGTCAACTCTTAAAGGGTTGGGGGACACTCAACAATCAACGAGTTTTGATACTCTTTGATCCAGGGTCCAAAGATAATTTTGTGTCAGCAGATACTGTTGAAAGGCTACAAATTCCACTGGATCGATTGGGAATACCAATTGGATTAGGTTTAGTATTTGAAGGGCTTACAACCAATTCTACTCCTATTCAAGGGAAGTTGAATCTTAGAATTGGGGATTACCGCGACCAAGAATATTTTCTACTTGCACCCATAGGTAACTATGATGTTATCTTAGGCATGCCTTGGCATTACAAAATTAGACCCCTTCCCGATTTTTTTAGGAAGACCCTTGCATTTCAATTCAAGGGTTGAAACATAGTATGCATTGCTGATGCTGGAGATTGGCCTATGCCAATGGTTAGTCATGTTATCATTTCTAAAGAAATGAAGAGAGCTATTTCTGTGTACATGATTTTTGTGAGAGAGTCAAAAGAAACTAATGATTCAAGGGCACTTGGTGCCTCTAATGAACACACAATACCAATTAATGCTTCTAATTCTCAGACTTTAAAAGAACCCCTCTCTTTAATTGATCAAGCTAGATATGATTTTGTTAAACAATATGAAGATTGTTTTAGTGATTCACTCCCAAGAGAGTTACCTCCTAAGCACTCGAAAGATCACACAACTGATATTATCCCAGGCAGTTCACCAACCGCCTTACCGACAGTCAGCAAGAGGAGATCCTAACACAAGTAAACCAATTGTTGGAAAAAGGGTTAGTTCAACCTAGCTCTTCTCCATACTACTCTCCAGTCTTACTTGTTTAAAAGAAAGACAGTTCTTTCCGTATGTGCATAGACTACAGATCTTTGAACAAGATCACAATCAAGAATCATTTTCCTATCCCAAGGTTAGATGATATCTTGGATAAGTTGCAAGGGGCTAGTATCTTTAGTCGCATTGATCTCAAGAGCAATTATCACCAAATACGGATAGCACCTGAAGATGTTCATAAGATAGCTTTTTGTACGACATTTGGACTATACGAGTTCTTAGTCACGCCATTTGGTTTGACTAATGTACCCGCCACATTCAATCGAATGATGGATAGAATTTTCAGACCTAACTCAATGTTCACAAGTGTCTTCTTTGATGACATTCTAATATTTCACGGTCTGAAGAAGAGCATAGAAAACATATATCTACTGTTTTTCAAGAGCTTCGCAAGCATAGACTACAGGTCAATGCTAAGAAAATTGAAATTTTCCTTTCAAAATTTCATTATTTAGGCCATATTTTTTCTCACAATTTGGTGAGAATGGATCCTTAGAAGATTGAGCCATTGTTGAATGGTCTACACCTACTTCTGTACATGAAGTTAGAAGTTTCTTGGGCCTACGTTCATACTATAGGAGGTTCATACGAGGTTTTGCGTATGTTGCATCTCCTCTATATGACCTTACTAAGAAGCGAATGCCTTTTTGCTGGGGATCAAGGAAACTACAAGCCTTTTAAAGAACTAAGTTTCTTCTGACTCAAGAACCAGTTCTCATAGTTCCAGATCTTCAAAAACCTTTTGAAGTTCACTGCAATGCTTTTGGGGATTGCATTGGAGCTATGCTTAACCAAGATTATCATGCAATAGCATTTGAGAGCTGACGCCTCAAGGACCATGAGCTACATGCTCCAATATATGAGAAAGAGCTTATGGCGGTGGTACATTCTTTTCAAGTATGGAAACACTATTTACTTGGTGCAGATTTTGTTATTAAAACAGATCACCAAAGTCTAAGATACTTCCTCGCTCAAAAGAAGCTCTTAGAGAAACAGATGAGTTGGGAAAATTTCTTATCTACGTTTCATTTTCAAATACTTCACACATCTGAAACTAAAAATGTGGTAGTAGATGCTCTATCAAGGCGACCTTGAGTGAATGTAATCACAACTGTTTACCATAACGAGTTCATGGATTTACCCAAAATGTATGCAACTGATTTCGACTTCTCAACCATATGGGATCAGCTTAACTCAGGTTAGTCGATTACACCTTACTCGATTCAAGATGGTTATTTGTATCATCATCAAGCAATTTGTGTAGCATTACCATTGCAACACACGGTAATGGATGAAGCACATGCATCTCCATATGCTGGACATAGGGGTATTCTACCCACTACTCAAGTATTAGAAAGATATTTCTTTTGGCCCACTCTTAGAGCTGACATTGAAATATATGTCCGTGAGTGCAAGATATGCCAAATAGTAAAGTATGACAGGCATAAACCACCTGGTCTAATGAAGCCATTACCTATTCCCAATGAGCCTTGGGAAAGTATAGCCATGGACTTTATCATGGAGCTTCCTCGCACACAAGCATGCAATGATGCAATCTGGACTATCATTGATAGATTCAGTAAGCAAGCTCACTTTATACCTGTGCAAAAGATAATCAAAGCCTATCATATGGCTAAGGTATTCATTGCTCATATTTTGAAGCGTCACGGCATGCTTAAGTCCATTATAAGTGATCAAGATCCCCACATGACCAGCCTCTTTTGGCAAGCTCTCTTCGAGAACCTCGGGAAAGTTAAAGTTTTCATCCTCTTATCATCCTCAAATGGATGGGCATACTGAAAGTGCTCATTCTATTGTTTTGGACCTTTTGAAATCCTATGTCTCTGATAATCAAAGAGAATGGAAAAAGTATTTGCCTTTAGTAGAGTTTTCATACAATAATATGGTGCACTCTAGTACTGGTAAGGCACCCTTTGAGATCATCTATGGTAAGCCTCATTTACCACCCATTCTTCTTACAAAGGATAAGATCTTTGCATCAGATGAGTTTGTTAGAGATATTGATACAACTTTCACTCAAGTAAAAGCTACTATCCAAAGGACACAGGAGAAGCATAAACGCGAAGTAGATAAGCATTGTTGTAAGTTAGATCTCAAGTTGGGATAGTATATTCTTCTTAATTTTGAGAAGGCTCGCTTGAAGAAGCAGAAAGGTCAAAAGGGTAAAGTGGTTAAGCTTTCTAATCGCTATTATGGCCCTTTCAAGATCACATATAAGATAAATGATGTGACTTTTTGTTTGGATCTACCAAGTCATTGGAACATTCATAATGCTTTCCATCTCAGTTTGCTACGTCCCTATATTGGAGAACCTCCAATGGAACCAATCAAGGAAGATTTACCTAACATAGAATAAATAGAAGAATTCCTTGTGCCTGAAAGAATTTTACACCATCAGGACAATACTCTAAGGTCAAGTAAGGTATTACGAAAGTATCTGGTTAAGTTTAAGAATTATCCCCCATTGGACGCTCAGTTTTGACTGAGAGAGAACTACAAGACTTTCCAAATCTTCTTAAGGACTATGTATCCCCTCTACAATTGAGGTCAACTGTTTAGAAGCTAGAGGGATGTCACTAAATTGATTACTTATTATGCATTCTCTATTTAATAAATTCATGTCAATAAATTAATGACTCACTTTTATTTAAGTGTTGATGATGATCTAGCATGGCCATGAGACCATTTAGAGACCAGTATTCCTAGTGCATCACTTAATGGGGTAATCAGAGCATTGTGATGGGGATATCTGGTACAGGTAGTATAAGTTATGAAGGGGTAAAGAAGTGTCTACCAAGTGTAAGAGTGTACACAAGAACCAAGGAGTTACACATAAATGAAGATGGATTGCATTTTAAGAAGAGGAAGTGCATTAGCATTGTGTATATGTATTTATGTGTGCATCTAGGGACACCTGGGAATGTTTACTTGTGTGTAATGAGCATTGCATTCATTTGGGGTCATCCTCTCCCCTACAAGTCAAGGTTTAAGGTCTTTTCTATCATTAAGAAAGATGAGAGAGGGAATTCTCTCACTATGAAAGACGAGAGACGTGATCCTCTCGAAGTGAGGAGAGAAGTGATTTTCTCTTTCTAAGGTCTAAAATGACACAAGCTTTTGTGTGGAATTCAATCTTAAGGTTGAGGCCCAAGGCAATCTAATGAACTCTCCTAATCTATGACTCAAGATGGTTGCATGGACCATAAGTTAAGAGTACAATTTAAAAAACAGTTGTTTGAAAAATCCATTTTTAAAATATCTCGCAATAGAAAAGTGATCTCTAAAAATGGGCCACGAGAGTTATTGGAAACAATGGGATCTACAACTTTCGTGTTTGACATTTTTTCATCCAAACAATGCACAAAGAGATATCTCAAAATTAGTGCTACAAAGTGGAACAACCACATCTTGCATGAAGATCAACTCAACTCTCTCTCTAAGAAGATAAGCTCTTGAAAGTCTATAAAAGAGGAGGCTCTCCTTGGGTGTAAGAGAGAGGTGAAGGAAGCATCACTTTGCATGTATCCAAGAGGAGAAGAGAAGGTGCAAGTGCTGCGGAAGCCTTGCTAAAATCAAGTGATGTGGAAGCTTTGCTGAAATCAAGTTCTAAGAGGAGAAGAGAAGGTGCAAGTGCTGTGGAAGCTCTGTTGAAATCAAGCACCAAGAGGAGAACCCTACACATATTGTGTAGGAGAGAAGGAGACTCAAGAAGGATCAAAAGGTGCCAACTTCCAAGTTGTGCAAGTGTTAGCCGGTTATATACCGTGCAAGGAATTGTGAGCTTGTTTTCAAGATCTACAAGTAAGAACTGGCTTATGTGTAATGGAGGAGCTTTCTCCTTGTTAATAATATAACTCCACAAGGGGAGGGGGGGGAACTGGCCCATCTTCCAATCCCTAGCGTGTTGCTGATTTCTCTACCTCTTTCTCTACATCTTTCTTTTCTCTCATCTATTCTCCCTCTGTGCCAACATAAAATTTTCCATATATATTTTAAGTATATAAGAAAGTCAATCGTGTATCTCGGATTATTTCAAGTGATTGGCGAATCCCTAATCCATTCATGCAATGACTGGTGCAAACCCATCACAATCAAAACAAAAAAGCAAGACGTGAGAGAAAGCGGAGTACTTACCCCTGTGTTCATTGAAGCTCGACGATTCGATGCTCTGTTGTTTGTTTGTGAGATAGCGACAACTTGTGCCTCTAGTGTGGATGGGTTTGACCTGCCTCAATCCATCCTGCACCTCCGATTTGATACGATTGATTGTGCCATATGTGCACAAGCCTATGCGCAGACACACTATGCTATGATATCCCTCTTTGGCTATATACTTTCTCAAACAGATTTTCCTGTAAAGGCAGCCTTTGCAATTGGCTTTTTAATCTTTAAGATCTTTTGTGTGGCCTACCTTCCTTGTATGCCTGCATATGACAAGATAGGTATGCCCTGAGATTTTGTCTAATATGTGTGCACCCCTCTATGTATATGCCCCTTGGGTGACTATCTCATGATTTTTCTATGTTTCTCATCACCCCTACACACGCCTCACATTGATAATCTGAGACAACCACAAGGTCGATGTAATATGTATGCTTGCATGTCCCACTTTGCATGTCTGCACCATAAGTGCCTATCTATACTGCCTATCTAATGATGTTATGCAGACTATTATGTAGAAAATAATCTCAATGGTTTGTGATTTTTTATTTTTTGGCAATTTTCAGTTTCATGTTTTGTGTTTTCTTCTTTCCATATCCTATCCTATCCTACTCAATCCTACCCAATCTCAATCCATTCGTCATTGATCCAACCTTCCTAATCTAGCCGTACATGCTTCAACAAGTTGCGAGTGCAAGAGATTAGCTCCTCATTGTTCCACCCGACACTCAAGTGGACAGACCTTGTATTCGACCACATGGTAAGAGAACCATAAGCTTGGTGCATTGATTCCATTCTTTCTCCTAGCAATGAAACAAAAATCTTATCCTCAATGCTCAACAACAGGGCATTAGATGAAACTCTTATTGATTCAAGAGAGCTTCAAGAACCATGGATCTAGCTATCTCTCACCTAGTAATCTCCTACTCCAACTCTAAACCACCCATGAATCTTTTTTCCCTATCCCAAGAAAGCAAAGACCACAATACTAGCTTTCAGGTGCAAGGAAACTACCTACTTATCTTTTATGTTATAGTCTAAATCTTGGAGCTTGTAGTAGGCTCCATGATCATCTCATGATATGCTTAACAAACAAACATGTCAAATCCTTTGCATCAATATTGAGCATGCTTACCATTGAGAGATCAGTAGCACTAGCACTAGCACTAGCACTAGCAGCAACACCAATAGCAGTTGAGCATACTTATGTCAAGAATCGCATGATAGGGGGACTTGCTTGAGCTGCTGTGCCAAATACACACTGTATACACAAGAGGAAGCTCACTCAAGAACACAAGAAGAGAGGTGGAGTCCAAAACGTTTTCTTGCAGGATTTTTCTTCTTCTTGCACACACTATACAATGTACACAAAGTATAGATAAGATACAACATAAAGAAAAGTGGCCTTCTAAGTCAAACAGTGCATAACCAACTACACTAATCGACTGGCGTTATATCTTTGCCAGCTATAGGTAGGTGTAACGAACTAAATGTGCTAAGTGTAGATGTGCAGACTCATCCAGCCAGGCGGTCCATCATCAATGTCCACACGTGTTGAGCTTGCCATCTCAACACTCCCCTTCAAGCTCAATTCTATCTCTGCAACTCTAAGTAAGCTTCGGAACTTTTGAAGCTTCTTTGCACCCAATGCCTTTGTGAAAATGTCTGCTATCTGATCTTGTGTGCTGACATATACCAAGTCAGTCTCTCTTGCAAGTACCTTCTCTCTCACAAAGTGGTAGTGCACCTCAATGTGTTTTGTCCTAGCATGGAACACTGGATTCTTAGCTAGCTATATGCTCCTCATGTTATCACAATGAATGATAACTGGACCATCTCCTTACATGTCCAAATTATCTAATAACTTTTGCAGCTATACCATCTCACATGCTGCCATAGCAGCACCTCTATACTCAGCCTCTGTACTCGATAAAGCAACTGTAGGTTACTTTTTGCTACTCCATGTAACTGCTTCACTACCAAGGGAAAACATGAATCCACTTGTAGATCTTCTGTCTGACATGCTACCAGCCCAATATGCATCTGTGTATCCAAATACCTGTATGTCCTTACCTATCTCATAAAAAAGTCCATAATGTAAAGTGGACTTCTCATACCTCAATATATGTCTAACTGCATCCAAATGAGGCTTTCTAAGCATCCACATAAACTAATTGACAAGGCCAACACCATAGCTCAAGTCTGGCCTTGTGATAGTCATGTAAATCAAACTCCCTACTATCCTCCGGAACATAGTAGGGTCTTCTATCTCATCCCCAACTTCAGCACTCAACTTCACATTTTGCTCCAATGGTATTGAAAGAGTCTTGCATGTTGTCATACCATACTTGGATAACATATCCAAGCCATACTGCCTTTGGGAGAGCCATATACCATCATCACATCTGATCACCTCAATACCAAGAAAGTATCTCAGCTCACCCAAATCTTTCATCTCAAACTTCTTCTTCAAGAAGTCCTTAACTTCAGCAATCCCATTGTCACTGTCACCTGTAATAATCAAGTCATCCACATAGATGACTATGATGACCAAACTTGCATCTCCCTTTCTCACATAAAGTGAGTGATCAGCATCAAATACAAAATCTAATATTGATAAGATACTCTCCAATCTTGTCAGACCATGCTCTAGGTGCTTGCTTTAGTCCATAGAGCGCCTTCTTTAACCTGCACACATATGTGGGATGCTCTAAATCCTCATAACCTGCTGGCTACTCCATATACACTTCTTCTTGCAATTCACCATGCAAGAAGGCCTTCTTAACATCCATTTACTGCAAACGCCAACCATTGGCTATTGCCAAGGCAATCACACACCTAACAGTTTCCATCCTAGCAACTAGACTAAATGTCTCTTCATAATCTATGCCATATGTTTGAGCACAGCATTTTGCAACCAGCCTAGCCTTATACATGCTAACTAAACCATCTTCATTATACTTTACTTTGTATACCCACTTACAGCCAATAGCTTTATTACCCTTAGGTAAGGGTACCAAATTCCAAGTCTGATTGGCTTCTAATGCAGCCATCTCCTCATCCATTGCTGCATCCCAATGAGCATGACCAACAACATCCTCAAAATAAGTGGGCTCAACATCCTCAACCAGTTTCACCATATAAGCATAATGGTGAGCTGCATAACCTTCAAAACCAAATCTTTTAACAGGGTATCTGACCCTGCTAGATCTGCGTACCACCGGATCACCCAATGGAGCCTTTACATTACTATGAGCTCTCTGTACACCTAGTGTCCTGACTGAAGGAATGCCAAGCTCATCATCCAAAATCTCCGAACCACTAGAATCTCCATCAAATCCCAAATGACTGGTGGATGCATCATTACCATCCAACACTTTCTTCTTTCCTTTGTCCTTCCCTGTAACACTTATAGATCCACCTGAAGATGTGGGGCTACTCCTTAGTCTCCCAGACCAAGGGCTCACTGTAGGTGTAGTACTAGAAAATGTTTATGGTCCACTAAGACTCCGTGATTCTTGTTTATCTTTATGCAGATATTTGTCCTGATCATTATCATCATCCAAAACATCACCAGAAGGTGTATACCAACTTTCCATCTCATCAAAGATAACATCCCTACTCACTCTGAACTCACTTATGACAAGGTTATAATAGCGATACCCTTTCTGCTCTAAAGAGTACCCAATAAAAATACATTTTTCAGCCTTTGGATCAAGCTTCTTCTATAGCTCATCTAGCACATGAACATATGCAACACATCCAAATACTTTCAAGTGTGATACATCAAGCTTTTTGCCAGTAAAGCATTCTTCAGGAGTCATCCCATGAACTGCAAAGCTGTGGGAGTTTTGTTCATAATGTAGATAGCAGTATGGACAGCCTCAAACCAAAAATGTTTCGGCATATTCTTTTTAGCCATTAATGCCCTTGCAACTTCTTTAATATGCCAGTTTTTTCTTTCCGCAATACCATTTTGCTATGGGGTATACCTACAAGTAAATTGCCTCTTTATCCCATGAGTCCTCAAGAAGCTACTGAACTCATTAGAGAGGTACTTTTCCCCTCCATCTGATCTCAAGCACTTCACTTTTAAGCCTGTTTCTATTTCAACAACTGCCTTAAAAGATTTGAAGTGCTCAAACATACCACTCTTTTCCTTCATGAAGTATACCCATAACTCCCTTGAATAGTCATCAATAAATGTGACAAAGTATTTGCTTCCACCAAAAGATACATTCTGTGTAGGCCCCCAAACATCTATATGCACTACATCAAGTATTTTTCTAATCACTTCTTTGTCATACGAGAAGGGTTGTCTTGCCTGCTTACCAAACTGGCATGCTTCACAGACTTTATGCAATTCTACAACTCTATAAGAAGGCAACCCTGGAACCAATCCTCTGGGGACTGCATTAATTTCAGTCTTTGCACATTTGCATGTCCAATACGTTTATGCCATATTTCAGTATTTGCAACTACTCCTTTTCCTTTAGCATACATATCAGCATCCATTGCAAGAATTCCAGCATCTAAAGTGAACATTCGGCCAACTCTGCTTCCTTTTGCGACCAACCTACACTTATCATTAAAGTCTTCTACAAAACAACCTTTTGCATTGAATCGGATCTGCAACCCCTGCTCTACCATTTGGCCAACAGACACTAGATTCTTTGTAATTGATGGCACATGTAATACATCTGTCAGACTCTTTGTTTGGCCATCATACAAGGACAAGGGAACCTTTCCAATTTGTGAAATTGGGTGACATGAATCATCACCCGTCTGCACATAACCTGGGTTTTGTAAGTCATGTATCTCTCCAAAACATTCAACATGACTGGTCATATGATTAGATGCTCCTGAATCGATATACCATACATCATCATGTGTCCCCTTTCATGTAATTGCATTCATCATATGCTGCATAACAAACAGACGCTCATTTTTGTCTTCATTCTGTCATGAAGACAATGTATAGTTTCCTTGCTGCAATTTACCACTGTGAATATCATCCTTCTTAGTATAACAATTGGCTGCAATATGTCCTATTTTGCCACAATAATGGCAAAAAATAGCAGAATTTTTAGACCCTCTGTTCTACCATTCACCTCTTTCTCTAGAGCTCCCCCTGCCTCTAAAGTTTCCTCTACCTCCAGAAACCTAACCTGTTTTGCTGGTTATTGCCAACACGTCCTATACCACAGCCTCTCAAAGAGGATCTACCATGTCCCCTTCTTGAACTCGAGTAAAATTATTGGACCTATTCACCATTTCTTTCAAACAAATCACCTTGCATATTGATCTCTTCAGTAATCATGAGAGAGATCAGCTCATCAAAATCTAGAAATGGCTTCTGTACATATACTGAAGTAACAAATGATTTCCATGCCTTCTCATTCTTAAGGCCACTTAGAGTGAATGAAACCAAATCATCATCATCCAGCATTGCATTAATTAATGCTAAAGCATCTGCAATGCTCCTCACCTTCAACACATACTCATTGATAGACATTTTCCCTTTCTTCAAGGCATTCAACTCTTGCTTGAGTTGAATCTTTCGTGCCTTTGTATTTACTGAAAACATGCTCTCAAAAATTATCCAAGCTGCATGTGAAGTTTCTGCATTCTTGATATGTCCCAGCATAGTCAATGACTACAGATAGCCAGTACATCACCTTTTTGTCTTTCGCATTCCACTCTTTCCATGCTTTTAACTCATCTGCAGTCGGAGAGATATCCAGCACTGGCTCCTTTTCTTCACCTGAAACAAACTCATAAAGGCCCTTTCCAATGAGGAAGTTCATTACACGAAACTTCCATGAAGGGTAGTTTTTTTTGTCGAGCTTCTCAATAATGGGATTTCCACTATTCTCTACCATTATCACAAACAAGGATACAACACATCAAGCTAGTCTTCTACAATCTTTCACAACACGTGCACAGCAATACACCAAGCAACCTCACTGATTGCTCAATAGTACATGTAATCTGCAACTTATTTGTAGATAAACCTTATGATTGCTTCCTGAAAACATCTCAAAAATTACAAATTCGCAATCTGTAACCTGCGCATCCACTTTCAGTCAATACAGCCGAAATCACAATGTACCCCGAAACTGATATCCGCAACCTTACGGCTCTAAAATGGGGCCTAAAATGGCCTTAGACACCCAAAATAATTGCGGTAAGCCCTAAAGGGCTTGTCTGTAGAATATACAATGATCTGCTCGCACACCAAATCTCACAACAATCTGAGATTTTTGCTCGACCCTACTTCCGGTGCCTCCACAAGCACTATCCAAGAGAGAGAGTGGAGGAATGGGAGAGCTTCTTACCCGTTGCTTGTTTGCTCAAACCTTGCTTCTTCTCCTTCACTTCAGCCTTCAAAATCAGTCTCTCTCAGCGGTGCGATTCTGATACCATGTCAAGAATCGCAAGGTGGGGGAACTTGCTTGAGCTGCTGCGCCAAACATACACTGCATACACAAGAGGAAGCTCACTCAAGAACACAAGAAGAGAGATGGAGGCCAAAACGTTTTCTTGTTGGTTTCTTCTTCTTCTTCCACACACTATACAATGTACACAAAGTATAGATAAGATACAACATAAAGGAAAGTGGCCTTCTAAGTCAAACAATGCATAACCGACTACACTAATCGACTGGCATTATATCTTTGTCAGCTGTAGGTAGGTGTAACAAACTAAATATAATAAGTGATAAGTCAATGGCCATGTGAGTATAATAATGACCACCAACGTGCTGAGTGTAGATGTGTGGACTCATCTAGCTAGGTGGTCCATCATCAATGTCCGCACATGTTGAGCTTGCCATCTCAACATCTTACCATTGAGAGATGATGATGATGTAAAAAAGTAATCCCTATTTCAAAAATAACTTTTGGTACTTTGACTTTGGTTTTGTCTTGACTTTATCTATCACATTTTGCAATTAACACTTTTTTTGTAGTTAAAACGTGGAGAGGTTTTTGAGTGACTCATTGTTGGAAAAATGGGCGTTGATACATTAATTTGACTTACCTAGGGAGGATAATATTGTAACCTTGTCAAAGTAAAATGGAAATGAGAATTAACTGAATAATGAAATGTACTAAATCAAGATTTCATTAAGCAGAAGTAGATATAAATGATGTAGGCTTACTCTCACATCATCACTACTGTGTTGAGACTAACACTTAAAATTGATTCTCAAGCTTATTACAAATGAAGGATTAGTGATCTCTTTATAGGCTAAGGTAAGTGGATGGGTAGGTGACCTATGACATCATACATGACTTCAACTTTTAGTCTCCTCAAAGCAAATGTTTTTTTTCATGATTCTAAATGAAGGGCCTAATTCCAATACCCTCCCTTGCCCAAATATCAAGCAAAGAAAAAATAGAGTAAAGTAGGATGATTACTTAGATAGGATATACTTAGATAGAATATATGAGGACTAGATTATGGTACTCTCTCTAACAAGACAAGATAGCATCTAGAACTTCAAAACAGGAAGTCTAGGATTACAAATGCCAAATTCCTTTTGGTACTTATGAAAACCAAGATTACTAAGAAAGACTTCTAGAACTTAAAATAAGAAGTCCATGAATACTAGAAAAACTACTTTTGGAACTTCAAAAATAGGAAGTTCATGATTGTAAGACAAAATATTTCTAGATCTTAAAAAGTAAGTCAATGATTACAAGAGGAGATACCAAAACAAATCCTGGCCTCTAGTGTTGATATAGATTAAAATGCATGGTAAACTCAACATATGCTGCAAATTCTCCTTCTTTGTCTTCCACCATGTTTTCTATTGTAGACTCCTTTAGTGCTATGTAATTCTTTGCTCCAAGGCCCAAGCTTCCAAAATTATTGCAAGGATACTTTGTTAAGCAGAACTCTAATTTGCAAAAGATAGTTCATATATGACTGTACACATCAATAAGTTCAAGAGCCTTAAAACTCAGCTAGCAACTCTTGAAAAGAACATTGATGAGGATGAGGCAATAGCAGTGCTACTTGCCCGTGTTAATCATAAACCATAAGAGAACCTTGTTTCAACACTAAGTAATGTTCCCAGTCTCTCACTCGAAGACATTGAGCACTCACTGCTTGATGGAGAAATAAAATTTAAAAGAAAGGATGTAAAAGAAGCTAGCTCAAGGGATAACCTCTTGTACACCAAGGGTACTTATGCAGCAAAAGGACATGATCGAGCATTCACCACCAACAGCAACAAGGACCAAATTATTAGTCTCCCGGGCCATGTCATCATGTAGGGGGGGCAAAAGCTAGCAAGTGTAGGAATTTATCATTTGAGGGGGTTGTTGGAAAATAGGTCAAATGATGTATGTTGCATGATGAGGAGACTTGTATCCCATTAGCACAATGAGAAGAGTGGAGAAGCTGGAAAGCTATAAAGGCATGTACTTGGTTCACTTTTCAATGAAATGTTATTGTACTTTGTACTTCATTGTGAGTCCCTATCATGTCCTACTTGCGATTGTGTTTATGAGTCCAAGCATTCTATCTTGGAACCTAATTCAACCAAGTAACAGTTAGTGTCATTTTCCTATGTTGTCGTGGTTCTAGTTACTACATTCCAACCTCCATAGCTACAGCCATGCTTGATATCCATGTCCTTCAATACCCCCCCCCCCAATCTATCCAAAGGCTCAAAGACCCTGCCTCAATCAGTCTTAGAGTCTTTCAAAAGAGATCGTGAGCAAGAAGATTCTTCCAAAGAGAAAGAAGCAAGGGAGGATGTTGAAGCTAACAACAATGAGTCAAAGAACAATAAGGATGATGCCTCTACAAATGAGGAAGGTGCCAAGAAATGATGATGAGGGCAACATTGATGACAACATCAATAGGACCCAAGACAAGATAGAATTGCTAGAGGCTGGTGGAGATGCAACTGAGGGGCACTCAACAAGTAGTAAAGGCCCCTTGCAATGTCCCAAGCTAAAAAGGAAGCGAGCCAAACAACTTCCTCCTTCTCCTCCAATACCCCTCCTCCCTGCTCCAGAACTAGCCCATGCCGAGCAATCCCCACTCAAGCCCCAATGCCAAGCCTGACAAGCACAAGGATAGCAACCATGGCGAGGTCCAGCAAGACGAGTCTCATGGCAAAGGCTAAAGTGGAGGAAAGAAATATCACCTAGCAGCTCTTAGGGAGATATGCAAAGTACTAGAATACCATGGACCTAGTGATTAGGAAAGTGCCCTTTGCACACTTAATGAAGGAAATCCTTCACTCTTATGGATATCAATTTCACATGCAAGGACCTACTAATTAGGAAAGTTCCCTTTGCACACTTAATGAAGGAAATCCTTCACTCTTATGGATATCAATTTCACATGCAAGGGATTGCAGTGGAGGCTATCCACGAAGCTGTAGAAGCATACCTTGTCACCCTTTTTGAGGATGCATATCTCTGTGCAATTCATGCCAAAAGCAAGTAACCATCATGCAAACAAACATACAGTTAGCTAGACTTATAAGAGGGAAGAGAGATTAGAGCTACCAAAGGGCCTACAGTATTTGTAACACACTGTAATGCAATGTACTTTGTAAACTTCAACATGTAATGAAAAACCTTGGCTTTTTATTGTGCCTCAAATGTCTCATATTTTATTTGTGCATGACAATGTAATAATTAAATTTGCAACATCAACTGAGAACTAGATAAGTAAGTAGAACAAAAAATCAATTATCGAGCCAATGGTCTAGTTAACTTTTCTGCTTTGTCGAATGATAAGTTAGTATGCATCATACAAGCAACAAAGTACAAATAATTTTTTAAAAAATTGTCAATCAAAAATTTGGTCGTCCTAGCCATTCATGTGCCATAGTGTCCAGGGCTTCTTGGAAAGCTCAAATCAAATATCTTATGGCACTTTTTATCATGTTGTGGACCAAAACTAAGCTGATTGGCCTATTGAACCATAAATTTTTTACTGATAAATTTTTGCTTGTATTTTTGTACATTTGTCATACTTTGAAAATATGCACGCTGGTATCACATAACGTCGGTTCGTAAAATCCTTCAATATTATCATAGTTGAATGTTAAAAAATAGACAATATGCTTGAGAGATAGGTTGCAATAAAAATATATTTGTATTATTGTGCAAAGTACAAAGGGCTTTTCCTTTATAGGACTATGCTTAGAATCCTAGAGCTTAGTACAACTTTTAGGCCATCTTCATGTGCTTGATTTTCTCATAGGCCTACTTTCGTCTCTTCTTGGCCTCTAGTAGTAACCCTATCCTGACTCTCTCCTACATGTTGGCCTGATGGCTGGCTCCTATGCCTTTGCCAATTCCCATGGCCTGCAGTATCCTTCCATGCAAGTTTATACCACCAAATATATGCTTCATCAACTCCTTCTTAACAAAAATGATCTTATGCGCATTCAAGGTGATGGTGGTTGCACATAGCACCTTTGATAGAGCCTTCAGGATAGAGAGCTAAGCCCATCCATTTGGGGTGAAGGTGGCATGGACAATGACTATGTCAGCAATGGGGATTCTATCAATGTAGTACCCTATGGAGACATCCTTCCCAAATGCTCCTCGGCCCTTCTAGGGACTTGCAAAATGATTAATGTCGAGCATGGACTACATTGACAGGAAATTAGCTCAAAATGGTATACATAGTAAAATAAAGTGTCTAGATAGTTTATTGATACACTTACTTCTTGCTTCGCATCTGCAACAACCTTTGAGGGTTTGGTCAAGTCCACATTTGACATAGGCTCATTGATCGGGGGGCTTAGTGCTCTTCCAAGGGCACCAATCTTGCCATCAAGCTAGCTTGCACTGCCTCAAACTCTTAGGTACCAACCATGGCATGCTCAACTAAGTCCACAACATCTCCAAGAGCTATTAATGTGCTATCTATATCTTCTAGCTTTGAGTTGTTGTACTTCATAGGTAAATTATCAGACATGAGAGAGAAGTCATTGGCAATTTCCAAAAAATGCCTCATCCTCCCTCACTCCAAAAAATTTCTCCACATCATGGAGAAACACGAATTCTTTATCATCGATGAAGACTTCACTCATGCTATCTATGCGGCAGTCTGTATCAACAATAGAGGGGGCAACCTTCTACTCACCTAAGCCACCTCCTAAGGTGTTATCCATAGCAATTATAGCTCTATTGACCATAAGATCTAGAGATTTTGCCTTTTCTACAGCTTTTGCTTCATCTTTGGCATTGTCTATTGGTAAAGGCTTTGAACCAAGGACATCCTTCAATAAGCCTCCCACATGCTCTTTAGCATTCACTATGATTGTAGGTGGGTCCTCACTTGCATTAAGTAACAAAACAAAAGTGGCATTCCATGAGAGGTAGTTAGTGCCATGTTTATCAAAGTCATATTCCCTAGCTTGCTGAGGAGTGAGGTGCTTGAAGTAGGTGGGGTTGAGTTTTGCATAAAAATGACCTAGTTCTTTTCGAAATGCCTTCGTGCCATTGATGTACTTCAAGAGATTGCATAGCATCCATCCCTCATCAAAATCTTGGAACCCGATGGTATATTCTCGTAAGTATGTGTTCATGTACTCGATAGGGTATTGCAAGCTTGGACCATGCCATAATAATGTATCATAGTACTTGATATTGGAACGAAAGATCTAATCTCTTGGCGAATTCTGTGCCCTGAAGGAATTGCATGCAACTATTAAGAGTGTGATCCATCATGGAAGAAGGAGTGAAGGAGGCAAGTGCAAGGGTGCTTGGGAGAGGAGAAGTGGCTAGAGAGTTGGAAAATGAAAATGAGACCAAGTGACTGGTTTTTATAGGCCATAAACCCAGAGTTTTAGTTTTTGAAACATCCATCAAATTTTGTTAATATAGTTTTGAAAAGTTTTAAAAAAAAATCACCAAACAATCTAAAATATAGAATGTTAGAGAATCTAAAATATGTATAAAGCATTAAAAAATAAAATTCCATGATCTATTCATCGCTAATTTCTGATACATCATTTTATACATAGATTTTGACTTGTTGCAATGCACTTGATAACATATAATTCTTCTCCATTATTTTTCCCATCTGAAAGAAAAAAACCAAAATAAGATTCAAAATAATATATCCCAACCAAAACCAAAAAATTCTAATAGTAAACAAACACACCTTTCTACCACCAATATAGAAATTGAAGCTCTCTGTATGAACGTTGCCCATCAAGACTAGATGCCCTCATAGATTTAGAAGACTCCAACAATCACTCATTATGATTGAATTGATCATTCCACTTGGCATATAAATTTGAATATCAAATGCTTGACCCATGTCATTAGTGGACTCCAAGGGAATCCATTGGTCTACTTTCTACACCCAACATCGATAATAGAAGTGCATGTACAATGCTGAACGTGCAATCAAGTAACAAAATGTAGCACTAGAGACCACTGCTTTGCACAAAAATATATCACCTTTGTGCACCCAATCCACCTCATTCCATCATTCTTCAAAATTGAAATTAAGAAAGTCCTATGTTATGTTCTTACAGATGAACATGGAGGGACATTGATGTGCATTAGTGCTTTTGAAGATATATGCAAAAACATGAATTGGTACAAACCATGATAAACCCACTGATCTTGAAGCTCTGGTGAATCTCAACAAGCTATGAATGCCATGTACGAACATAATTTTTAGTGTTTGAAACATCCACTCATCCGAAATGAGCCATTCCAAAGAATTGAGAGGTGGACAAGGAAGCAATTCAAGAGAACCATACGAATCAATTGATGTAGGCACTATATACATGAACTTATAGAAAAAAACCTTGCAATGTAAAAGATATTGTGATAAATTTCGAATTATCATTGTCTCACCCACATCCACATGTAGAACTTTGTATGTCCCAAACAAACTTCCCAATGGCTAGTCCTCAGCAAGATTCGAAAGGAAAATGTTTGACATGAGAGAAGAAGTAGAAACCTCAAAAACATATGAGAAGTTAAGAACATAAAAGCAATGACTTATAATTTGAGGGAAAAAATTGTTGAGTAGTCCCAAGAGATAGCTTCAAGTCCTTCACACCATATAGATGTTGACCTGATGCAACAAGACCATCTCGAGCCTCTCAAAACCCAACCATTCGGCCTTTCCAATGATTTTGTAGTACACAACAATAATGAACTCAATGAGGCTCTATTGTTGAAGGTTGCATGTGAAACCATGAATCCTTCTTGAACAATGCTCCTTCCCTTTTGCCATGTTCATCCTTTGTATTGTGTACATAGACAAAAAATATGGAATCAAGGGGTCACCTGTGCTGGCATGTAGATGCCATTAGAATGGTAATGAAAGTAAGGAGGGCTATGTGGCTATGACTATGTGAGCACATAGAGATGAGAATTTTTTTGGAATAAAAGAAATAATATTACCATGGAAGAAAGAGAAGAAGCTGGGTACTAGCTAGCTATGGCTCTGGGAGAGTATGGGGGCTTTGTGGCTATGGCTATGCTTAAAAGAAAGAAAGAGAGCTTGGATGTTATGTGGCTATGGCTAGGAGAAGTTGGGAGGAGATGTGGCTATGGCTGTGAGGATAGAAAGATGAGAAGATTTGTGGAATAGAGGTAAGAGAATGACCATAGAAGGAGAGAAGCTAGGTGTTGTGTGGCTATGGTTGAGAGAAGTTGGGGTTGTGTAACTATGGCTGAGAGAAGTTAGAAGCATATAAATCTCAAAAGATTTGTGGAATGGAGGTAAGAGAATGACTAAACTAAAAGTGTGTCTTGCAAAAAGACACCAAAAAATGCATTTTTTGACTATACATGTCATAAGAAGAGGGATGGGTGTGTGTGTGTGGGGGGGGGGGGGGGGGGGGGGGCATAGGGGGACAAGCTAATAAGTGATAGGGACAAGGGAAAAAAGAGAGTGGATAAAATGTGCACACCACCCCCTCTCCTATTGGTCCACCTCAAATCTCTTGTCATTAGGAGAGTCATTAACCCTTAAGCTAAAGGGCCCTTTTTGAGTCCATATTCCCCCTAATGGGGAAAACCGAAATTGAACCCCCTAATTCCCCATTGTTGAGATTCCATTAGAGGGTGCCAAATATTTCTTTCATCATTGAGACATTGCAAAACATTGCACATTCTCAACATGATTCTCCACTATTTGGTGGAATAGGATATGTGGTGAATACCATCACTCTCCATTTTAATGAGCATCGTATACCCAAAACCCATTCTAAGTATGTGAATATCAGAAAGCTTGCAAAGAAATTATAGATATTGAATGAATCAAGATTTCTCTTTTTTTGTTGCATTTTCATCATGAGCATAGTTTTCTTCCACCATAGAATGGTTGGAGCACTCAAAGGCAATGTTTGTGTCAAAACCACTCCTAATGCAAATATGCTGCAATAATGTTTCTAGGTTGTATGTAATATCATAGATTAGTTGCATAGTTTTGGGATGTTAACTCAATTAATTGGTTGAAAATCCCCATATTTAGATAAAGACTTTAATTTTCAGCCCAAGGTCATGGGAATTAAAGGATACATGTGCTAACTACCCCTTGAAGGTAAAGAAATCCCCACATCCCCCACCCCTATTTGGAAGCTTGGGTACATCCCAAGCGATATCAAGGGTCATCCCATCTATGAGAAAATGTTGAAGGTCTCTCAAAACCCAAGTTAATTACTCCCCTCAAGGTAAAACATACTACACTTCAAGATCCAAAACTTGCATTTTTTTCAAGAGTGGAAAGGTATCTAACGCCAAAAAGTTGTAGACAATGGAATGAAACTAAACCTATAAGAGAAAATTTGTACAACAAAAAAAGGCGGCCATCGTTTTCCTTAAGATGAAGAATGGGAAACCATCTCAATGCAAAAAAACTAGCTCAAGGCAAAAGCTATTATTGCCATTCAAATTAACCTCCACAACATTACATTGGCACCTTCATTACATCATGGGGGTCAAGAAGACCTTGATTTCATGCCTAAGCCCCTCAAATCACTTTAGTTTTAGTAACCTAGACTTAGACGAAGCTATACCTAGAAGACTAATCTTTAAGATGGAAGAATTGTGAATATTTGTGGATTAACCAAAACCCTAACCAAAACCCATTAACCAAGTCATTGTCATGCCAAAAATCCCATCTAGAGGTGAAAATACTAATTTTAACTTTGAGGTCCCTTTTTCACCACAATTCTAATAGTTTGTGATACCTAGCATAACTAGGCACAATTTTCGATACCTAGCATAGCTAGACACCCACCACAATATACTAGTAGAACTAGACAATCATAATGGAACATCCATTAGACCAAGTAATGGAATCTAAATCATCACAAGTAGTAGAATAACACGTGATGGAAACCCTTAAGTTTCACCATAAGGTCAAGACCTTAATTGATCACAGTCGGCCCACATCAACTCTTTGGACATAAACTAGTGACACTGACTAGCTTGAAGTGCAATCAAATTCAAAAGTGCCATAGGGAGATTAAAACTTGAGCTTGAAGTGAAATTCTCGATTTTCACCTCAAAGTGTCATTTTTTTTAATCTCTCCAAATTCTAATGTCACTATAGGACACAATTTTCATCTATGCAAGTTGAAAAAAAAACTCCAATGTGGTGTAGTTTAGCACCTTGCTAGAAGTTGCATTTCAAAACTTCAAAACTTAGGTATTTACCTCAAATCCTAAAGACTAGCCAATTTGATCATGCACAAGAGCATGGAGGGCATATCATGGCATACCTAAGCCCCATAGAGCTTAGCCCAACCCTTGAGTTGAAAGAAAAGAAATCTCAAAGAGTTTCAAGATGATCACACACTTGTGGCCTTGGGAGTGGCACATGCAATCTAGAGACTCAATCAATTTGGACCACACTAAACCCCAATTACAGGAAGATCTTGTTAGGAACCTTGTGATTAGATTTGAGCTTTTGGTAGATACGTTGAACCCCAACATGGACACATAAGTTGGTCGATATATATGATTGTACTAACTCTTAATATCCCTTAATTCCAAATCTAGAATATCTGGGACATGAATACTAAGCTTAGGTACAAGCATTAGATACTTGCATTGAATCTTGGTATCCCATAGTGCCGAATATATAAGACTTGTGGCACATAGATACTAAGCTTTGTGCAAGCATTAGGTCTTACAATGAATCTTGGTATCCCTCTATGCCAAGGTAAACCTGGTGTAATGAAGGAGACCTAGGAGAGAGAAGGAGAGAAGAAAGAGACTGCTGAGAGGAGAGAGAAAGGGAAAGAAGATTAGAGAAGAAGAGAGAGAAACACAAGAAAAGAGAGAGAAAGAGAAGGGAAGCCATGAAAGCTGGAAGGAAGGGGAAAAGAGACTTGATTATTGATAAAACTAATGCCTTAATTGGGTCTCAATATACCTCATCAGTATAACTGGGTATTCCCATGCTAACTCATGTCCTACCTGTGTATACCCACTCTTTTACAGTCCATCCTGACCCCAAAGGTTTTTGCCCTCAAAAACAAAAAGAGGACTTATGGCTCACAGCAAAAGGGGGGGCAGGGGGGTTGCAAAGTACTACTCTGCTAAGCATTACAAAGGATAATATAGGTATGGGGAAGTACAATATCATGTTGAATTGGGGCATACAAATGTGCACATGATGTATACAACATGTGCAAGTTGATAGTGTATGAGTTTGGCCTCCAATTCTTGACAATTAGGGGCTGACAAACAATGGACAACATGCTGTCCAAAATAGGCATGCTGGAGAAAACTGGTCATAACGTCCTATGGGTAGCTCCGATTGAGGCGTGTGACATGTCAAAACAAAGATCATGAAGCGTACTTTCAAGCCATATAGGTGACACTTGACTGTCATTAATGCAGGGTAAAAAAATTTCTAAAATAGTGTGTTGTCTGGAGTGCAAACTAGGGCAAATTTAGCTACTGCTCAATCAAAATTGCACCCTTGAAGTAGGGAAAGAACTGCACTGGTAAAATGCTGATCGGGGTAGGGCTTTTCCAAGACCATTCCATTCCTTGGGATCAAATGGATAACCTACATAATAAGCATCAAGAGCACAGGGGTCATCCATACAAGCATGGGTCATCGTACTACCACCGAGGTCAAAAGGATAATTGTGATCCAATGCATCCGTTGTATCATAGAAGTAATTCATGGTGTCATCTTCAAGAATTGATGGTGGCACAAGATCCTTACTGGCCCATATGGTATCATGCATTGACTTGTCCATAAACTCATTCAGAACCACTAGACCAAGTCGGACTGGAGCAGATGAGGCTGCAATCACTACAGCATTCAGTGCATCAATCCCTAGGCATTTCATGTCCATGAGTTCCACATTTGTGGCTACTACTGGGCATTCAAAGTTAAGGGCATTGGGCTAATGGGTCGCCTGCTCATGAGCTTGCAGTAGTGAGATGCTCTCATCATGACATTGTTCTTGAGAAGTATCATGTGGCTCATAAGGATGCGCATGTTGCTTATAGTAATTATCAAGTGGCTGATGATATCGAGCACTCCATTGTTGATAATGATGTTGATCCTCATGTACATACTCATATGCATTTGCATGATGTTGTCCATGTACATAGTGATGTCTAGATGGTTGTCCAGGTATGTGAGCAGAATGTAGCTCATAAGAACATACATAGTCATTAGATGCATGTTGCTCAAAATATTCACAATCATCATATGCATGTTGACCATAAGTAGGCACATGCGCTTGCCTTTGCACATCGAACCCATGCCAATGGTCATGGTACTCATAATGTCCGTGAGAATGCCCATACATGCCTTGCTGACCAAAATGTCCCTGGGTGGCATGCTGCCCATGCATTACATGTAGGCCAAACTAATTGTTAGGGCCTTGCTGCCCAAAATTTCTATGTTGCCCATGCAGTACATGCAAACCAAACTGAACATTGGGGCCTTGCTGCCCAAAACTGCCATGTGCATGCTGCCCATTACCATGTGCATACTACCCAATTGCACCTTGCATACTATGCTGCCCAAAATTTGCATTTTTCCCTTGCATATAACTTCCACTATGTGGGAATTGTTGTCCCAAGGATGGGCTGGAAGGTTCATCATGGGTGAGGGAACGATGGGCTCATCATGTTGCATAGAGGGCTCACCCAGCTCATAGGTGTTATGGGAAAAACCATGGGTGCTACCAAAACCTTGCTAGCCACATCCCGTCTCTAAGGGGGGAGGGCAGTTGGTCTCACAGGAAGGACCATGCTCCTTGAGCTGAGCTGAGGAGGGTGAGAAGGTGGAGATGAGGGTGCCCATGCACTCTACGAGAAAATTCATCTTAGCCATCATCTCTCTATGACGCTGATCTTGGCAGTTTTCCATCTCCCTATGGTGGTGTTCCAGCTCTTGATGCCGCTCAGCATGATGGGTCTCATGTTGGCATAGTGTGTCATTAAGCATAGCAAAACGGTCCCATTTGGGAGGCACCTTCTTCAAGCATGTCTTCATGATCCTCTTGGGCAGAGCTAGGAGCATTCATAGATGCACAGGAATCTCTGACCTCGCGTTGGAAGTCTCCCTTTGTATCTCTTGATTCGGTTGCAAGGCATCATAGTAATTAGACCTAACTTCAAAATCACTGTGCCTGAAAGCCATGGCAAGTCCTCTTGCTACCACCATTTTTGCAACATTTATGCCATGTCTAGGCATTCACTGGCCAAAATTGTTGCCATCTGACTTTTGCATACCATGCCCTTCCATCCGCCTAAAATCATTGCCAAGATCTACATTAACACTGAGGCCTTGTACTCTTCTAAATACATCATCAAGTTCAGGACTAGGAACCCCAACCCCTTCCATTCTCCTTAGAGTATCATCTTCGGGCTGTGGCATACCAAGTATGTCCCTTCTTCTAAGAGTCTTGTCACTAGCAGGTCGTAGTATTCCATGACCATCTATCCTCCTAAAAGCATTGACATTTTCAGGGTGAAGCACATCAGGGCCTTCTCTTCTTCGCAAACTATTGTCATCCTCAAGGTGAAGCATAGCAGCACCATCAATCATTGTTAAAGTTAGATCCCCTTCAGGGTGCAGTATACCAAGGCCTTGGGGGTGTAGAATGCCATCACCGTCAGGGTGCAATAAACTAGGGCCTTCCATTCTCTGTACAACATGATTGCCCTACGGGTGTGGAAAAATTGGACCATCCATCCTTCTAGGCATGTTCTGTCCATCAATATGCAACAATCGAGGTCTATCAATACACCTCTCAACCCCAATACGCATGGGGATGCCCATGGGCCTATCTGCACCTTGCAGCCACTACTCTCTATCATACATCCTTAGTTCCATCATTGTCCATAAGGAGGTTCACAAATCTACTCTCAAATATGTCTATAAGCTGGTAATCAACTCATTTCATTCACGGACATCATAGTTATGAGAGGAAGGCACAATGTCTTCCAGTTTAACACCTACCTATTTCTCCACAAATCGGGATAAAAGGTCCCGAAAGACTTCAATGCACATAGAAGCTCATAAGCTACCAGCATACTTTGTTCAATTAGAAGCAATTGGAAAGAAGCAAGCTGCTGTGAGAGATCTGATTCCTCTTGAAAAGCATGTTTCTATAGATTATTCAAAGCTAAGACCTATTTGTCTGACAATGAATTTGCACCAAAAGAACTTCAATACATTTCTTCACTTTCTGTCCTCCTAAGTTATGGAGGACAGATAAAGGTTGCAGCATTTGCAGTCTGCATTATATTCAGGCATGCAGAATCATCATCCTCTTGGAACACCAAAACATTTCAATCAACTTCTAGGGATCACAGTTTCAGGGCAGCATCAGGGTGGTATCATGCCTCAGAGAGGTTCGATAGCTAAAAACACTTGCTGCTGGATCTATTTCTAGGTGCAATGCACTCGAGGTAATTCTTGCCATGGGGGAGATTACACAGCCCCTTCTCTGTGATGAAGGCCTTATCAGGGTTCTGCCAAGATGAAAGACTTGGCAAAATCTCTTCAAATAGGCTTCTTTCCTGCCAGAAGCTGCAAATCGATGGAGCTGGAGAAGATTTGGTGGACTTCATTGGTTAGAGGAGGAAAGATGCTGTCATTTTTCTAGTTGGGCATGATCTTACTGACAATGAAGCCTTTTTTTTAAAGAAACCAGGCCTCCCAGGGATCCTCAGTTTAGATGAACACCCTTTGAATGAGCTAATGAAATTCACATCTTTAGATGAAATAAAGGGTCGTAGATATAGTGTGGCTAAAGATCAGCATGGCTGCTGCTTCTTGTAGAGAAAGTTTGATGAAGGAAATGATTTAGATATAGAGAAGATTTTCTTGGAGATCAAAGACCATGTAGTTGAACTTATGATAGCAGATCCTTTTGGTAACTACCTTGTGCAAAAGCTTCTGGAGGTGTAGTCTTCAATCTTAGGGTATTCAATCTTTCTTTTGTTTGGCTGAGGTTGAGTAGGAGCTTCTTTTGCCTCACGAGCTGCACACTTAGCCAAGTTCGTTTGGTGCCGCTTGCCTTGCATGTGAACCAAATAATTTCCTTCGTTATTGTGAAGAGTCAAGCACAGCTTGCATTCATAACTGCCAAGATGATTCCACATAAAGTAGGGGTCTTTGGCAAGGTCGATGGTCTAGAGGGCCAGGCGGCGGGCAGCTCTCATGGCAAAGGCAGCTTTTAGATTCTTGCCAAGACACCAAGGATGATGATCTCATCTCCATTTCCTTGAATATGCATGGAATAAGAGCTGCTCAAAAGCTGATAGAAACATTGCACACTCATGAACATATATCTATGGTTATTTCAGGACCGAGAGGCGAGTGTCACAGGGACAATTGATGCCAAATCCTTGCTGCAGAGACTTACGAAGGAGAACAAGCAAGCCAAAATTTGGCCCAGCAGCAACAATAGGGAGAGAAGGGTGTAGTATTTGACAATCGAGCTAAGCCCAAAGGCAACAATGCAGACAAAGATGACAAGAAGAAAGAGAAGACCTCTTTTCAAAAGTAACTTTGACTGGATCTCTGGCTCTTCACTCTTGCTGCTCTCTGCTTCTTTCTCTAGTTCTTCAGCCTGGCTTCCATGTGCTTCTTTCTCGGATGGCAAAGGAGTCGAAGGGCAGATCCTTGCCTCATCTTCTTCTCTCCGGCATTGCACTCCCTCTGTGTTGCTTTGATTTATTCTTCACAAACTTCTTCTTCTTGGGACCTTCACAAGAGGCTCTAGGAGTAATTTTAGTGCTGAAGATTAAGAGACAACGGATAAAAGGGATGCATCTCGTTTGATTTCAAACACGAGTGGGCCTTTTGGTAGATCAACCAATGGACAAGTTGCAGATAATAATAGGTATACTAAACCAGACCTGGGAAGAAGCATAAGCATAAGTGATGGTAGCAGGGTTATCGATTGCAGGTCTGAATGTCGGCAAGACATAGACAATGCATGGACTGCTGCAGATCATCAATTGAACCCACACAGTAATAAGAAGGTCATCATTTCTTGTATGGAATTTCGAGATTTTGCTTTTCAGCTTCATGTTCCTCACATTCCACCATAGCCAGGAAGCTTCGAGATTCAGTCGGAAGGGGGGGGGGAGTGTGTGTGTGAAGGAAGGAAGAAGGAAGTGGAAAAGAGGGAAAAATTGTAGACGGGCGCAGTAAAGCTTTTTGTTGTGGTCTTCAAGAAAGCTGCCATCTCCCTTTGGTACTCCATCACTACTCCTTACAGCTCCTGTTCTTGCTGTACCTATCTAAACTAGGGGTTTTTTTTTTGTAAAATGTAACTAGATGTGAGGAAAGAGAAGGAAGAAAGGACCAAATACCTAAGCTCTGATACCAATTTTAATGAAGGAGACCTAGGAGAGACAAGGAGAGAAGAAAGAGGATGCTGAGAGGAGAGAGAAAGGAGAAGAAGATGAGAGAAGAAGAGAGAGAAAGACTAGTAGAAGAGAGAGAAAGACAAGAAAAGAGAGAAAGAGAAGGGAAGCCATGAAAGCTGGAAGGAAGGGGAAAAGAGAATTGATTTTTGATAAAATGGATGCCCTAATTGGGTCTCTCAACACCTTATATACCCCGTCAGTATAACTGGGTATTCCCATGCTAACCCCTGTCCTACCTGTCTATCCCCACTCTTTTGCACTTGGGACATAAACACTAAGCTCATTGCAAGTTATTTCTAGAAACTTTATTATATTCTAAATTTCATAGTGTTCCATGAGTAATATAGCACATTTTATGCCTAATTTAAATATTTGCATCTCTTTTGCTAAATTTATTAGAATCGGATATAAATACAAGGATTAGCATAAAAGGTAAAAGATTCTTAAGAAATGAATGTCCTCTTAAGATTGCTTAGTATATCTTCATCTATACAGCTATAGTTGCTTAGGTAGAAATTATCGTTTACACAAAGACTTGTGTTGAATGTGGAGCATCGCAGCATCCTCTCAACTTAACAACCTAGTGTCTCCATACATAGATGTCATTGTCAAAATAAAAGAAGAGCCACCAAGAGACAATGAGTAAGTAGTGAAACTTTGGATGCATGTGTATGTGGTAAGAGAAAACATGCAAAATGTATATCTAAAATATTGAATAACTACTGGCTTGACCACAAAAAGAATCCCATTTTGTGGCCATGTTTGAATTTGGGCTAGTTGGTCTCTTTATAAAGAGATTCCTCACACTTGTTGCTCACACCTCAAGGTCTCATCTCTACCTATCATCACAAGCTTCAAGCTCTTTCACTTATTATTCATCTACCTCTACCTCTCTTAACACCTCTTCCTAGACAAGAGCGAAGAGGTTCACCTTCCCTTAGTCCCTTGCGTAACACACCTCTCACTCTCTCCTGCTCAGTCACTCTCAACACAATGGAAGTAAGATGATAGACTAGAAAGATTGAATAGAAAGCTTGATTAGTCACACTAATAGAGCTTCCATAGCATGGATGTGCCAAAAGGTTAATACAACTAAGATCTCCCACCCTTTGCACTCCTTGTGCATTTAGGGTTTTTATCCCTTTTGTGTTTAGAGTTTGCGCGCCTTTTGCATTTAGGGTTTGCCCCCCTTTTTGGGAATCATACCCACTTTGTGGACTCTAGGCCAGTCAATCATCATTGCATGCTTCAACCCTAATTAGACCAAGCCTAATATATTCTAATCACAAATACATATGTGCAACCCATGCAAAAGTTGCAAGTGCCACAAACACTATTGCGAGTGATAGATACAATTCTGCATGGGAGTGAGTGGCTCTTACAAAGTAATACATCCATGATAATCTAATGATGTCCATGATGTACAAATATAATCCAAGTGCCCAAAAATAAGAAAGTGAAGCTCCACAAAAATAATGTGCACCAAAAAATAATAGCTGACACTTTTGCTTTTGTAGTCTTCTCCAAATACCATTAACATTATTTTCCTCTTAGACAAGTACTAGTCCCATGGCACTCACATCGTAGTAGCATGCTAGAGCTTGCACTGAAGACATGAAATGTTGGAAACTGTCCTCATGAAGAAGTAGGAATCGATGGTGGAGAAATGGATGTTGTTGATGAAGAATTTGTTTATGTTGAAGAGGATGATTTGTTTCTAGCTGCTGCAGGTATAGATGATGTTGCTCACACTGTGGTAGATGGTGAGAGTGATGTTGTTACTAGTGAAAAATCCTGTAGAAGTTGATTGTGCTAAAGATACACTTGACTAATGGTTCTTGTAATGGAGACAATTAGAATGGCCCTTAAAGTTGAATCAGAGATTGCAGAAGATGGGAGATTCAATGTTGATGTAGAAGTGATGGCTCGTGATCCTCCATGAATTGTTGTACCTACAAAGTAAACCTCCAATGCAATCACTTCCTAGGGAAAAGTGCTAGTCTTCTATTTGTAGACAGGATATATGATGTTCTTAGTTTGGGAGATGGGTCAAACTCCAAGCAATCTTGAAGTTTTGTCCCACACTTGAGGACCCAAAATTGTAAATAAGTTATTGTGCAAATACTATAGTGAGTGCGTGTGCATACATAGTCTAATACATAGTTAGAAGACTGCTTTATGGATTCTGTGATGATGGGTGCTTGATGAAGCAAGGGATCTTGATCTAATGAAGATGGGAAGAATTGTGGGTATTGAGGGAAAAGGTTGTTATTGGTGAAGATGCTAGGGAGACACCGATGTGGGATGGACAGGATCAAGTGCTCAATCCAATAAGCTCTTGAAGAACATGGGTCTCTGGGGATCAACCACACATAGTAGCTGATGCAATTTCTGGCTTTATGTTGAAGTACCTTTTCCACCTTTATAATAAGTAAGGATTGATGAGACTCAGTGAATCAAATGAAGGAATGAAATGTGCAAGTGACTCAAGGAGACAGGTCAGCCAAGGCAAGCCTAGACTTCCTAGGTATGTTCTGGCGTTGATGTGCCCTAAGTAAGAGTGTGGAAAAATGGGAAAAGGGCTAGGGGGTTAGAGATGGAGCCAGCCCACTAGGGTCACTAGACACATCGAACTTGAGGATCCCTAGGTGTGGTGCAATGCACGTGCGTGCATTTTTATTTTTATTTTTTTCTCTCTCTTTTTTTCTTTTGGTAAGTCAAGTAACAATAGTATATACAATAAGACATGCTACCTTACAAGGAGAAATGAAAGTATGAGATCAAAGGTTGACTCGAAATAATAAAACTTGGTGCACAAGATGATTGGTGCACTAAGGTGCGTAAAATGAAGACTTCAACATTGAGCTTGGACATGGAAGCACATTGCCACATTGTTGATGAGGTTGTTGTTGAAAAAGAACATGATCTTGTCGATGAAGACTAGTGTGCTCATTGATGAAGCAATTTGCAACTACTCCTAAGGAAGTAGATGACCATTAGATGTTGTAGTAAAGGTATGGTGTCATTGAAGAAAGCGAAACCTCATTGTTGATGATTCTTTAAGTTCTCTGTTTCTTTAGTGAGGCTCCAAGATAAACTTGTTGTCTTGACTGGCCTTTTATGTCTTGAATTGATGCCTCTTGAGCTTGAGATCTTCAGGAAGGTTTTGAGGCAGCCACAATATTAGTGAGTTTGGGAATCTCCCAATTCCCATTTTTTGAATACTAAAAATGTGGCACCCGGATAACATGCCTATAAGTTTCTCAAAACCATATGATGTGACCTATCATTGGAAAGCGCTTGAAAAATGGAATCTATTGAGCTATAGAGCGCTCAATTTGGAGTTATAGTGTTCAAGTTATGACAAATCCAAAGATTTGACCACGTGTCCCAAACTTATGGGTTTTTCCCATATTTCCCAATATGGTGATGGCTAGTGTCAACTTCAAGTCTTTAATGTTATTGTAGCATAGGATATTCATGGAAAGCTTCTATTGCTGATGATATTGTCTTCAAGCCTCAAGGTTCATTGCATTGCTTTGTCACCTATTATTTTCCTGCATTCACTTGGTGAAACTTTGAGAGTACCATGTAGTGGATTCAAAGGAAAAAGATACAAAGAACTATGAAAAACTTTCTTCTTCCTTGAATTTCACCATCATATGAGTGAAAGGGTTTGAGCTTGTACCTCTTGTTTTTATTTTTTTCCCTTGCATAAGATGTAGCATTGTTTCTAAAGTCGGAGAAACTTTTGCTCTTGGGAGTGCAATAAATTGAGCTAAAGAAAAGTATGTACAAAGAAACTAACACTAAAAAGGAAAAAGAGTTAGTACTCTGCAATTTTTGGGATCCACCAATCATAGAAATTTAGATTGTGCTCCCATTCGGCAAAAGACCAAGTCAAGTGATTTGGTATCTAGTCCACAAATGTAAGTAATCATATCACCAAACAAAGAGCATCCTGCAAAGTGACTAGCAATGTGTAGTTCCTCTTTAATCAGAATCTTGTCAAGAAATGGATGATATATCAACTCTTGTGGCAAGGTGAGATTCCAAGCTAGGATGATAGAGTGAAATGAAGCAATCTCATAGTAAGTTGGGTCAACTTGAAGTATACTGACTGCACAGTGTTGCCTAGCTGTGGTCATAAGATGACTACCATTGCAAGCAATCTTAAGTCGATGAGAAAACCACTTCTGCACAGACTTGAGGAATGACAATTCTTCTCAAGCTCATCAAGTAGTACTGATTGGTCTTGGATTTTGGTCACAGAAGCATGAGAAGGAATAAATCAATATGATAATAAGTGCTCATGAGGGAGAGTCCTAACATATTCCTTACAAATCAAGAGGCTTTTATCAAACGGATGTTCATTGTCCTCACAAGTGGAATGCCATTTAGTCATCAAGAAGTTGTTTGTCATGGGTGAGGCAAAAGATATATCTAGTGACATCAATCATCATGTCTCACTGTCCTAATCAACTTACAATATGTAGCTTCTCCTTTGAAAAAAGTTTCTCACACAAGGGATCAAGTTTAGCCAATTTAGAAATGTTGACACCACCATAGACAAGTGCAAACACTTGGAGAGATGTAGGAGAAATATATATAGGATCATCATCCAAGTCCAAAGTGCCTTTCTTTACTCAGCAATAGTCGTTAGGTGGCTACCATATCGTGCAGCTAACCGGTGACTAGACTACCATTTTCGTTCAAACTCACTTTGTCCTTCTGCTTTCTTGGCCAATGCTGCAATATCTTCCCTACTTGTTGTGTGCTTCCCAGTGTAGAACACAAGAATTAAGTGATGCTTCTCATGCTCTACCTTAGTCATTTGCTTTATAACTTCTCCCACGACTACTGGGTAAATCCAACAAATTTGTGACTGCTCTAACCATGTCAAGGACTTTTCTACAAGTCTCTAATGCTCAACAATCTAAATTCCAAGGTTGGCATGAACATATACATGAGTAAGTGAAGTCAAGAGTGTTTCATCTAGTTCCTAAGAACTCATAGCTTTTGATTGATTTGTGTGTTGCCCCCTCTTTTCTAACATCCCCATGATCGATTGCTCAACTAGTTTTAAGTGTATTGGAGCTTTTGGTTGAGAAGAATATGACTTGTGAATCAATGGATTCATTATGCTCTCTGCACTAGATTCTATATCCTTGTGTGAGACTGAAGTACTAAAGGCTTGTTCTTGTTGAAGTGATAGTCTTGATCACAACCAAGGGTTGTGATTGTATGGGTTCCAACTTAGAATTGGAAGCAGTAACTTTCGATTCAGTGGAGTGGTCAATTATGATAGTCAAAGATGATCGTGCACTTGGATCCTTGGACTGAGTGGAAGTATTCATGGTCTTGGTATTCTGAGATTTGTTTGTGACCACACTCGTAGAGGGAGGTCGTTGCGCTTTTGATGTTTTTGTAGCTATCCCTTGTGGATCCTTTTCCTTAGATTGAGTAGCTACACTAGGCTACTACTGCCAAATTTTCTATTTTGGTTTAGGTGGCAAAGGTTCTTGGTTTTGAGGAGACTTTGGTTGTTTTGAAGATCCAGCAACAACCTCGAGTTGTTTCTTATCATCACTTGAGGGCTTTATCTCATCTATTCTTGGACTTTTTGTTTTAGCTTGAGCAGCCTCAAACGAAGTGGCTACTTTGGATCTAGCTTTTCCTCCTTGCTCGATGACTTTTTAGACACTACTAGTTTCTCTTGTGGAGAGTAGTAGCAACTTCAAGTGGTTGCTCTTTTGAAATTGTGGGCTCAAGTGTCACAAGAACTAGCATCAATCACTAACTTATGTGGTGTTGTAAGAACTCTCTAGTTGTCCTCTCTAGGCGTTTGATTTGACTCTGAGACAAGCTTCTTGCCCTTATCTAGAGAAGAGACAAGATCCCCTTTCTTGAAAGTAGTGACTATCTCCACATCTAGTAAGCTTAGGTGTATACGGTGTGCTTCTTAGTCCACAATGCATGTGGTTGCACGCTTGAAAGGTCTTCCAAGAAAGACTTCCTGTCCCATAGCTTATCAATTTGGAAGCACATAAAATACTGTGGGCATGCTTTCAATCTCAACAGTCAAGAGAATTTTGCATCATACTAAGAGGGGATAGGCTGATCCTTGACAAGACCTAGAGACATGTCATACATTGCTAAAATTTTTCACAAAATTGTACACAATTGGCACATTTTTACCAAATTTTTACATTAATTTAATGCAGATGTAGTCGTAGTTATTGTGTTTGGAGGATAGTCTTTGCAGTCTGGCCAGGATATGTCGGTACAAGGCAGTTCTTGTATGAGAGGAAGGTGGAGTTTTAGACAAAATTTGATAGATTTACTTAGTGAATCTCAACTATGACCATTTAAAATTTTCCTGTAGGGATTATTGTCACTTAGAGAATATAAGACCTTGTTATAAATTAGGGGTTTTCAAGGGATTTTTTGTTTTTAAGACTTGACAAGGTCTTGACAAGTTGATGGGATATCTTGTAAAGGGTGGAAGAATTCACAAGCTATGCTACCTCCCAAGCAAAGTTCATTATCAAGATTCAAGGCCACATACATCATCATGATTATCATGATCATATGATATGATATGCAGTTAAGACAAGAAGCCTCAACTATTGTAATGATTAAGGGGTGATCATTAGATTGGTGATTATTATTGAAATCCCTTTGGGGAGGTATTGAATTTCGAATCATTGGAAATTTTTAACCTTTTCGCAACCAATATAGGATCTTCCAATAAGATAGTCAAATTATCAAAGCCAAAAGTATTGGTGGATATTCACTTTGTAAAGATTCTTTGCTTGACTGAAAACAATATACGAAGGATACTTGATTTTAAGTACCAGCTCCTTATCCACATTTAGACAATGAGGGTGTTAGATAATGAGAGAGAAAGTCTTGCAGACAAAGAAGAAAGACTAAGTCCTGATCTAAGCATAAGCAAGAGAAATAGTTTGAGCAATAAACTCATATTATATCTAGTCTTAATAGCCCCCATC
The DNA here is from genome assembly GCF_053477565.2 of Lygodium microphyllum. Lineage (NCBI taxonomy): Eukaryota > Viridiplantae > Streptophyta > Polypodiopsida > Schizaeales > Lygodiaceae > Lygodium > Lygodium microphyllum. The sequence goes on from NC_141156.1 coordinate 1,047,905, forward strand.
TTCCCTAGGCATACATTGTCAATTGTAGAGTGTTCCTTATACCATTTTGGGATTTTATCAAGCCTTTCCCATCAAGAATGAATTGTTGGGAGTTATTGAAAAAAAAAATTAAAAGGGGGGGAAAAACCATTGCAAACGAGGGGTTGGATGAGGGGCATGATGAGAGGGGGCACAAATATGGAGGGGAATTGATCCGCTAGGAGAAGAGAAGAGAGCCAACAAATGGTGAGGAGAGAGAGAGAGAGAGAGAGAGAGAGAGAGAGAGAGAGAGAGAGAGAGAGAGAGAGAGAGAAGAGAAGTGCTTATGTCCAAAAGAATCGTACTAATGTAGATCATGATTATGAGTCTCGTGTCTAGTGTATAATTGTGAAGAAGAAATCCAAAAACTAATAATCGTATCAAAGCAAGGAATAAAGGCACCTTGAAAAGCTCAACGATTGGTGGAGAAGAATGCAGAATCAACTCTCTAAGGCCTGGACAAGACACATAGATCATGATAAACATCAATCTGATCCCAATTTGTCTTCCTTTCTTCCATCGCCTTCTCTTAGTAATGAATGACAACATGGAGCTTCAATACAACCAAGCAAACTAAAGTGGTACACTGATAGAAGGAATTTCAGGCTTTCAATCGCGCTATCTTGCATCTAGTTTGGTGCCCAGATTGTCAAGATATTGAATTAGTCCCCTCCCCCTCATATGTCGCCATTTCTTTCAAGAGAGAAGCCATAGTAATTAAGCCCTTAATTAAAAAGCTTAATCCTAACTCATAAAAGATCATTCATACTACAATAAAGACATGGGCGAGATGGTAGTCTCGGGATAAGTGAAAGTGAAGAGCTTGCATTCAAGATGATTGGGTGGAAGGCAAACCTTGGCTAGACTGCGGGACGCGTGCCTCCAAAGACAGGATTTCAACTTGCATGTTTTCAAGTAAGCATCCGATCCGTACAACAAAAATAAGTAGTATGAAGTTTTAGTTTTCTTGGTTTAAATTTTTTATAAAATGTCTTAAAACCTGACTTTCAACTTTGAATGGTTGTTAGCATTTATGTATGCCTGGTTATATATTCTAAAAATCAAAAATAACAAAAAAGCTTTAAAATGGCTTTGAAATAGTATAGATAATTTTTTATAAAATATTTGGTTAAACAATTATGAGATATAATATTTTTCTCATAATTTCTATACTACAAAAGGTTTGTAAAAAAATTTCAAAATTATTGGAAGAGATTTAGCATGTTTTAAAAATAAAAAATAATTATTTTGAATGAAAATTACAGTATTTACTGATAAAAATCATATTTTTAGCTCAAAATTTTTAAAATATTTTAAGGGAAAATTGAAAGTATGGTTTTTAAATTTTATGAAGTTTTTGTGAAGTTAAAGGAAGAGAAATTCAATTTAATATTATTTCTTTAAATAATATTCATATAAAATGTGGTGTTTCCAATTTTATGCAAATTAAGAGTGTTCACAAAAGTGCTAAGTTATATCATCTAGGACAAAGGAGAGTGCAAGAGTATTCTTGATTATTTCTAAGATTGATAAATTTGTTAAGATTTATAAAACAGATAACTCAACAAGGAAAATCTGCAATCATAAAAATTCATAAATAGTAGCAAGATTGAAAATTGATTTATATGATAGCATGAGGGAAGCCTCAACATCTAAACTGGAAATCTGTATTTTATTTTCTTTGAACAGTTCTTGAGCAATCAAAATAATTAAGAGTCTCTAGAGGGCTACTAGGGTAATTTAATAATTAAGGGGATATATCAGGTTTAAAATGAATTATGTATGTGGATGTGTAAGAGTATGGAAAAAACTTGTTTTTGTCATTATTGGTATTCAATTAAAGAAGAGGAGAGAAAGGACGTTACCATCAGAAAATAAAAACAAATTAATTATCCAAACATTAATAGCAACAATGGAATGCACAATACGAAGAGAGGAAATGTTTGAATAGGAAATTAAAGTTTATGGGTTTGAGGAACGTTAGATTGTTTTTTTTTTTAATGATTGGCTGAATAGTAAGTAAATAAAAAGAATTAATTATATAAAGGTGGAGAATAAATAACCTAAAAGGAACCTAAATGAAGGTGTGCTGATAGATCTATTGGATCTATACCCTGAAACCAATCTTCTTAAAGTCAAACATCAAAACTTCCTGTTGGATAAACCATCACTAGTATGGTAGGAGAAAATTATAAGGAGGTGCCCTTGAAAGATGGGGGGAAACCATAGTTATCCTAGGTTTAGCATCTTAGTGCCTAGTATAGAGACCCAGTTGTGAAGGTTGAAAAAGTGAAGTGCAAGACTAAGTAGGCTTACTGAAGTCTAGATATTTGCATGTGAATAGTTGGATTACTACAAACGAGTGTCGTAAATATCATGGAAGGCTACACACAGTTATTGCATCTAGTGGCAAAAAATCACCTATCGAGTGCAACAACTCTTAGGAGTTGGCTTGGCAACCCAATTAAAAGTGGCCGAGTCTTTGGCCCTGGTCATTTTTTGGTGTGTTTTGCTGGGACGAGTGGTGAGTCTCCCTAAGATATTCGAATCCTAGGCACATTTTTGTGAAGTTAATCAGTGATTTCAAAGTCTCTTTCTTAAGAGACTATTTTTATAATTTTCCCAAGGATTGCCAAAGGCGAGTGTTAGATTAGGCAAGAGACACAGAATTAGTAGAGGCTGGCAAATATTTTTGTCCACAGTTAATGGCAGTAGATGTTGAAAATTTATCTTCTTGGAGTTGGGGGTACAATGAATGCACACAAACCATTGTTCTCTTAGCGGCACATTTTGGGCTGATAGACGAAATTGAAATAAATACAATTAGTGTGTCATACCACTATGATTGGTATTATCGCACAGCTTATCAGACGTTTAGAAGAACTAAGTGGAGAGATGTATTTCCTTGGATATGTGTATCTAGAGATTTAAATTTTTCTTTTGGCACAAAAGACGTGAGAGAGGTAACTAAAATTTTAGGTTTACTTCCTAAGCAGAAGGAGAAACTACCGTATGGAGAAGAAGATCCAAACTTGCCAACTATTCTCAAATTATTGAGCACATACACAACCACAAAAACCCTAACTTTGTAGCTAAGGGAAAAACGTATGAGTCATAAGAAATTTGCAGAGAATGACATTAGTGGGTACTAAATTAGTGGTGGATGAGTTCTAAGAAGAGATGGAGACAACAAGCGGAAGCTGAAGACCAATGTGCAAGGGAACGAGTCGCTCGATAGGAGGCTGGGCTACTAGAGAGGTTAGAAAAGGTGAATGCTTGGTGAATTTGGGAATAGACATTGTGTCAAGCTCAAATGTGGAGTTTCTTGGTTCTAACATACCATTTGATAGGACACGTCACAAGCAAGTGAAGAAGATTCATATCAATGGAACCATGCAATTTCAAGTACTAGTAGTCCCACTAGGGAAGGGAGTAGACAAAGTAGTGAAAGTATAAAAATTGAAGCTAATGCTAGAGTAGGAAGTAACGAACCATCCATTGATTGGGACTTAGAGTCGGATTTTGGATTTTGCCAATTATATAGAGAGCCAGTGAAGGCTTTGTGGATAGAGCGAGTAGTAGATTTTGGATTACAATTCTTATTTAGGATTCCTCACCAAGAATATTCATTTTAAGATGTACCAAATCTAGGGTTGAGATCCCTATTCAAGGAGTCTAAGGAAATCGTGTGGGTTAACTCTACTCAAGATTTTAGGCTAGGGGCATTATTTAAAGAGACAATGGCTCGTAGTCCCGTAAGGCTAGCTGATTTTACTCAATTTGGGGGACTGTGTGATGAAGATCCTAATGCTCACATGCAAAGGTTCGAGGTGACTTGTGTAGCGAATGAGATAGTCGATGATGATCAAAAGTTGCATATATTTCCAGCAATGCTAAAAGATGAAGCAGCTAGATGGTATGGTAACATTGATACTCAAAATAAAGGGAGCTACGCTGCCTTATCAAGAGCGTTTTTAGAAAATTTTTGATGGCAAGGTTTCCAAGATCGGTTAGCTCTTCGATTGGACTATTTATCCCAAGGGGTTGCCAAAAGTGTTGAGCATTACTTTGAGCTTATGGATACGATTATCCGAAAGATGAATCTAGCCCCTGATGAGCTTACACAAAAGCGTAAATTTATCAATGGGCTTAATCCTGAAGTCCATCAGCATGTTAGCCTACAAAGGCCAACTACACTAGTGGATGCTAAAACACATGCTAGATGGTGGGAAGAAGTGCAACGTAGCTAACAACGGCAGAAGGATCTATTCAAAGAACCTAGAATGGAATACTCTACCAGTACTTCAAGCGGGGTGCCTAAGAATGTGTCTTATGTGACCGTTCCCTCGAATTCATCTGTAATGACAAATTCCAATGTGGCAAGTGTACCTCTAAATCCATATACCTCAATCTTGGCTTCCTAGGAAATTTAAAAGAGGAAATAATGGGTGTGGTCCAAGCACCATTGAAATAAATTTATTCAATAACAACACAAGCTACTAATGCACAACAACCTTCAAGTAGCTCGACCTCAAACCCACCTAGATCAAATATCTCGTGTGGTAAGTGCTATGGTTATGGCCATGTGGCTACTAAATGCCTGATGCCTTCACGATTAATGCATGATCTTCCTCCATTTTGTACTTTTTGTCTAAAAACAGGGCATTTAGAAATAAATTGTTGGCACAAGATCAACCAACAACAACAACAAGATCGTGCAATGCAAACAAATTACAATTACATGAATCTCAATAATACTACTTACAAGATTGGACCTACCAATTAACCTTTTAGGCCCCATGGATTGCCTACCCAAGGCAGACCTCCATTGCCATGAAACAATTACAATAGTGATGGAAACCGAGGAAGAAATTCTCCTTTTAGGAGAAACAATGGTACTTTTCATAATCCAATGGGGCAAAGTGGACAACAAAGGCCTTGGGGACCAGTAATTTGTTATCGATGCCAACAAGAAGGTCATATAGCTATATATTGTCCAAATGCATGTAAAAATTAAGACTATACTCTTTGTAGGAGGTGTAGTGGTGAAGGGTATATCACATGCATTCAAGGCCTATTTATAAATACTTATCTGTGAATTTTCCCTTTATAAAACATAGTCCTTTTTTATTCCATCTATAAGTAAACCCTTGCACACCCATACATTTATTCTCTCTCTCTCTCTCTCTCTCTCTCTCTCTCTCTCTCTCTCTCTCTCTCTCTCTCTCTCTCTCTCTCTCTCTCTCTCTCTCTCTCTCTCTCTCTCTCTCTCTCTCTCTCTCTCTCTCTATGCCTCTCTCTTTTGATTTCATGTGCCCATCCATTTACATAAACATAGATAGAGTCTCTCTCTCTCTCTCTCTCTCTCTCTCTCTCTCTCTCTCTCTCTCTCTCTCTCTCTCTCTCTCTCTCTCTCTCTCTCTCTCTCTCTCTCTCTCTCTCTCTCTCTCTCTCTCTCTCTCTCTCTCTCTCTCTCTCTCTCTCTCCAATTTGTGTCCTATCTTGTATTTCTACCCTATCATGACCATTATTATACGTGAACACATACTCTTTTCTTAAAAATTTGTGGAATTTTCAAGGCTTTCTCTCTCACCAACACATGCGTACACACACACACACACTCTCTCTCTCTCTCTCAATTTATTTTGACACCAATTATTTGATTTTCTATTTTTTTAATGTATATGAATACTAGTTGACTACTGATAACACACACACACACACAAAGAGAGAGAGGAGGGGGGTAGAGAGAAAGAGATAGAGAGAGATGGATAGATAGAAAGAAAAATTTTATTATCATCCTCAAAAGGTAGAAGTGACCTATGGGACCAAAGATATAAGTCATGTACAATGTGTAGGACTCATAAGTGATCCTTGATGCTTGAGGATTTTGGTGATGAGCATCACAATGGAGAGGCCACATTGTTTGGGAGATAAAACTATGCAAATCTAGGACACAAATAAGAATGTGAAGGAAGCAAGTTTGTATGTGAGTGAAAGCTAAGCTCTCTAGTAGTGTGTGATACTCAATCTTGCAATTGTGTATAATCAATGGGATTCTGCTCCATTGGCCCAATGTTCCATATCACATCAAAAAGAGTGGGAGCTAAGCCAAATATCTATGATAGTGCATATTGCTGACAAGGGAATGGGATCGAGCATATAATGGTGAGTACAACAAAGAACATGGTTTTGTAGTTGGGGCCAATATGGGTGGTGCAATGTATGAAGCATGCACAATAAAATATTCTCAAAGGCATAATACATTGGTGTTGTAGAAAAGATTCATTCACATAGGAGTCTCCTAAGGCACAATAGCAAGTGTAATGCATCTCATATCTCAAACCACTTCTTGATTTTGTGCATCCATCTTGTGCTCCAAGATCTTGATTTTGACATTGAGTTTCTCTCACGACACACTTCAACTCTATAAAGAAGAATTGGTGTCACCAATGTATCAAAAATATACTTCTAGGGAACCCAACTTTTGACATCCCATGTATTACACATGTTCTCAAATGCATAGTATGCTCTCTTCCCAACTTCCAAACAATACATACCACATTCATGCCACTTGTGATTGGTCAGAACCTTAAGGCTAAGGTACTTAAAGCTCTCAACCACATCAAGTGTCTCATTATTAAAACACACAGTGCATGGCTTCTCCTTATTATTAGTTTTTACAAGCATAACCTTTGTTTTGGATTCATACACAATCAACCCACTATACAAGCAAAATTTCATAAGGACAACATAAGAACTCACAAACCATTTGTTCCAATTTATCAATAAATAGCCCAAAGAGATTCAATGACAATGGACATTCTTGCTTAAACCTAATAGCACTTACAAAAAAATATGAAATTCCTCCTCCCATGTGTAATGGACCTACTTTCTCATTGATATGTGAAACTACAAGCATAATATCACATGCCACTTTGAGTTCTTCCATTTTTCTCGACATGGCACCATATGAAATTCTTTCTTGAAGTGCACACGATAACAATACAATTGCTTACCACTCAATTCACTACATGGGTCAATACATACAATGCCTAGTATCCATGGCTTTCCTCCATGAGAACATGAAGAGTGAAGAAATGATCAATGGTTCTATGACGTTGTTGAAGAGATGTCTGTGTGATGGCTAAGAAGACATGGGGTCATGTGAAGAAGGTATGGTGAGGCAAGAGCTGGTACTTGTGTAATTCCAGAAGGAAAGCTAAAGAAATTCCAAAATATGCACCCTATCAAATTGTGTGAACAAGTAACTCAAAACTCATAAGGAATACTCTAGGAAATTAGCCTTTAACTCAATTCCTCTCCTAGCAATTAGCCTTTTAGGAGAACTTTGAATCTAGTCAATCATACATTAACTTAGCTAGAAAACTGACAATGTCATATATTCTAGTGTAATCATTGGCTTCCATCACATAGAGCTCAAGATTAAGTTCAAGAGGATGTTATACAACTCTTTTGCATGTGATTATGACTACTAACATGGCTTTGAAGACATATTCATATCTTTCCTAATTTGGAGGCATAAGTTTTGTAGTCATAGACATTGATACACAAGGTAGTAGAATTAGAGTTGACATAGATATACGTACTAAAAAATACATATAAGATCTAGGTAATAAAAAATCAAGAACTAGATATGACCTCACATTGATGAAGGATAGAGGAATATTTATCTCTTGTTGTTGCAATACATCTTGGAATCTCCACTGGGATCAGAAGAAGCATTCACTCCAAAAGAGTAGAAAGTGAGGTCTTGGTGATGTAATGAGGGACATGAAACATTTTTCATGAAGGCTCTTCTTGCATACTTTGTAGATGAAGTCAAAGGTGTAGACAACGAGACCAATGTTGTTAATCAGATCACCATGTTAGCAATCAAAATTCATTAATATACTTTCTAGTTTTATGGCATGGCTACTAGTGTGAATGATGCCATGATTTTGAATTTCTTTGGACACCTTTATCATCCTACACACGGCCACTTTGATGTTGCAAATATTGACTCACGATTAGGCCAGTGCCTCTTGAGACTAACCCTCCTCCTAAGCTTTCTCCTACATAATTGCCATCTGCTATAGCTAAAGTCATTGCGTGATGGACTATGTTGTATGCATAGCTAGCTTCTTCCTCTTTGTCCGTTAGAGCATAGTTGTAGTCCGTATCTTCAATGCCTCATTATCTCCATGTCAGTATTCATCATGTCCTATGATCATTGCAATGCATCCTAGATATTTAGACTTCCATTCCTTGAGTGGTGTGTATTTCTACAATAGTCGCCTCATGACCACCTTTGTCACCTTGCATTCGCCATTCGATATGTTGTACAATATCAAAATTTAGTGCCTTCTTCTCTCATAAGCAGGGTGACCTATTGACCAAATATTATGGCTCATAAGCTGATTGCATTTTTGGCTATTTTCCCCCTCTCTCTATGCACTTCATTTGAGTCTATTGCCTTTTTGGTGTTGCTTTTTCCACAACAAATATTAATGCTTCCCTTAGAAGTATATCTCAACTTTCTTCAAGTTCTACAAGAGTGGTGCCTTTATTTGCTCTATGTGGCCTTTTTTCAAAGTAAGGATGCTTGGAGAAATCAATTGTACTATAGATGGGAAGAATAAGGATTCATTATATGTCATGCCTTTAGGCATTCTAGCTACTTCTTGAGGACTTCTGAAGCATCTCATATGGAAATGAGACTCATCACTTCAGTGGCATCATTGTTGTTGTTGTGGTGTTGTTGTTGCTATTGTTAATGCAAATATTGTTGTTCATCATGAATGGACAGTATTGCCATCGACCTTCTCTTGCAACCGGTCTCTTTTTCTTGCATGCAACCAACCTCCAGCTATTTCTCCCCCACCATAGCAAAATCTATCTCTTTTCATCCTCTCACATGGCAACTCTTTTCATGCATGCACAAAAAGTTGCATGCTTCTTTTTCCCCCTTTGCTTCCATACCATTAAAGGCTTTGAAATATATGATTTTAACACCTTAAGAGGTTAAACCAACATTAAGGTTTCTTTATTTTCCTTATAGCTAACAATAGTCTTAGCTTGCAAGCTAAGGGTTTATTGACTTGATTTAGTAAAGCTCTTATTTGAAGCTAAGTCCCTTGTAGTCAAAACAAACTCTAGGCACATTTGTGTAGTTCTAAATCTCTAAAATGTGCAATGTCAGAGAGAGAACTAGGGAGAGAGAAGGAGGAGAGAGAAGACTGCAAAAGAGAGAGAAAGATTGCAGGAAGAGAGAGAAGAGTGATGAGGAGAGAGAAAGACTAGATTTGGAGAGAGAAAGATAGGAAAGAGGGAGAAGCCATAGAAGCTGTGAGCAAGATGGGAGAGAAAGACTAGAATTGTATTAATGTGTCAAAAAGATGTGAAAATTTACATGTCCTCTCCCTTTTATACCAATGTTAGTGTAACATGGCATAATATCAATATTATTTACACTAAATCCTTATTCCTAGCTTCTTACAATCCATCCCTTCCTAAAAGTTTTTGTCCTAAAAAACAAACCTGGAAAACTAGAAAAAGATGGATAGAACAGAGTACTACTCTGTTTTACATCTTTACAAATGGGAAATGAATGAAGTATGACCAACTATATGGACTGAGATTGAAGAACGGAAGTAAGCCTCAGCTATATACATGATCTGGAATACTTCAAAAGTATATGGAGCCATAAAGTCTTCAACAAATAATCTCAAAACAAAGTAGACAACTTGCTGTGTAAACAGACCCTGCTGGACCAAATCTGCCATAACTTCTAGTAGAAGTGTTCAAATGAGACGTACCATATATCAAAACGGAGCTCTTGAAGAGTACTTTAAGTCCATGTATGGTGTCCATTGTTGTCCATAGTGCAGGGTAAAATCTGCTTTGAAATAGAGAGCTATCTGCAGTCAATCTAAGAGAAAACAATGCCTAGTTAGCTAGATTTTAGCCAAAAGAGTCTACCAAAAAAGATGGATGCTGGTCTAAATGAGATCCCAAGCAATCCATTAACCTCCTGGGTCAAAAGGTATTCCGTCATAATGATTGTCCAAGAGAAGACAATGCTCATCAACAACCACATACTCCAATCCACCTGGATCAAATGGATACAATGAAGTATCCCCATAATCAAGTCCATGATCACATCCATAATCTCGCAGATCATAGGGAAGCACAATGCCATCTTCATATTCATGTATGACCAAATCATGTATTATATCATCATGAATATCATCATGAGGTTTCTCTAAGAGTCTAAAACCTTCAGCATAACCATCTACATCTGCAAGTGCCTCATGTGATTCATCAACGAAGATGCCATTAGCTTGTACATCTTGCTCTTCATTGTTCCCTTCTTATACATCTTCTTGGTCTTCTTGCTCATCTTCTTGTTGATCATGTTGTTCATTATCCAAATCTTGTTGTTCAGCTTGCTCATTGTTCTCTTCTTCATCATTAGCACTTGGAAAAGAACTCATCATTACATTTGGGTAATCATGAGGTATGAACTGATTGGGGTATGGGGTACCATGGTAGTTATGAACTTGCTGCTAATCAAAGCTAGAAGCGTACTGATAAACATGACCATTATTGTCATGTCCATAAGAATTGGGTTGCTCAATTAAGAAAGGTTTCCATGTATAATCATGACTATGTTGCTGAAAAGGTGGATGCTCATAAGCATAAGCATGTTGCCCATAATAGCCATTCGACTGCCAAGGTTCAATGGAATGATACTCTGCATTATGACATGATAGATCATGTTTATAAGCATTAACATGCTGTCTAGATGTACTTGCATACTGCTCATGTTCATTTGCATGTTGTTGCTATTCATATTCATAAGATGCATGCAAACCATAGTGTGTACCATCAGCATATACATGTTGGCCATAAGCAAAAGCATTTGATTCAAGTCTTGCTCCTTTTTCTATGTCCGCCTTCATAAGAGCAATACACCGATCAATTAAAGCTCGAAGTTTGTCAATATTAGCCAAGGTTTGAAGCCAACCTTGTTCACTAGAGCTAGAGCTACTTATCTCCATTGCCATTGTAATCAAGTTGCTTTCAGAATATTCTTGTTTGATGAGCATCCGCAAAGCTGCATAACTTCTCTACTTCTGTTCGTGCCTTCTGGTTCATCTCTTCGTTGGAATCATTGAAGCCATTAGCATGCCTTTTCTCTCGAACTACAATGATGTCAAAAATGCCCGAATGAGTATAGATCAGGTGCTCTTGAATTTATATGTAAATCTACTTCCATTAGAGAGCTAGCATGCGTAGTGAAGACTCCATTCAGGTAGCTAATCTCTGAGAGGTCTTGATGCAGTAATGTAACAGGCCTGTGAAGAAGAAACTATTGGTAGGGACCAGAGAATTAACTTGAAATTGTCTCTACGGTTTGATTTGTCACTGCTGTGATTATCAATGTATGGTTTGCTACTCGGGCACTGTCCATGCATCTCTCATGATCAATTCTGGACTCTCACAGATACAACATAGATGACGATTTGTTGCTTGAGTAGTGTTCTTGATGCTTGCTTCTTCAAAATTCCAAGGACCATAATAAACAAGTTTATCTTAGCTTATGTACATGGCAAACCTGAACACTAGGACTTGGAAGACCTAGAACTGCAATGATGTCAGAAATGCCTTGTACACCTTGCCGCTTGCAATATGACTAGTATTGCATGTAGTTGGAAGACGTGGAATTGCAATGATGTCAGAAATGCCTTGTACACCTTGCCCCTTGATGGGACCTAAAACCGGCCGACACTGGCTCATGCACTAGCCAGACCTCTATTATGCGCTCAACAACCCCACAGCCTTGCAGCCAGGAGCGTGGATGACACATACATCATCTTCCTAAACATCTTGCGTTTGTATCACATCTGGTAGTCCAACTCTAACCCAATTAACACTCCTCAGAGGGAGTCCCAGCACATTGGTACAAACATAGGAGGTCCACCAACGGCCGCTACCTCACTGTGACTCTCCTACACCTTGGGGATTGGCCCCTCGATGCGTCGCTAAACATATATAACACACGCACACAAACTTCTCTCTTTTATGATTCACGTATTTCTAGGAGATACTTCCTCACTTTACTTTCCCCTAGACCCAACGCCTAGCCTACAGCTTGGACAACCTTACTCACTCAACGTTGGTCATATTCCTAGAAAACAATTGCCATGCATCCAGGAGGTATTATCTGATACTTCTTAAATTTCATGCTTCATGCCAATTGTGAATGTCCACATGCTCAAACAATTAAGAAAATCAGCATTGGTGCACATGTGGAAAACATTTCTTTCAATGATTTCTACTATTACTCGTATGCAGCATTGCATGAACCTAGCACCGAGAAACCCTCGTGCTACTAGGTCCTTAATTTTTAATTATCAACCGATCTATATGATATGCATCAAAACCAGCAAGCTTTTTATTATTTCCTCCAGCATTTAAACACCTTTCATACACTCTACCCCCTCACCCGTTTAGATTGTGCATGGTGCATAGGTTTAGGGTTCATTTTCCACATTTTTATTGTATAAAAAGCCATAAAAACTCACTAAAACATAGAGGTAGGGCTGAGCTGAGGCTAAACCTCATACTTCAGACCCCCCATACATCCACAAACACGAATCTTATTTTTCCTTAATTTTCGGCACTCAAATCTATTTTTCCCCTATTTTTAGTGGTTTTTCCCTATTTTTCTTGTATTTTTTTACAATATTTAAGGACTCAAAATTCAAAATGAGTTATGGAATGTGGCCCTTAGGTTCATTTGCAACAAAAAGACCAGTTTAGTTGGTGTGTCTTATTATATTTTCCATTGATATCTCAAAAACACCCAATTTTCCCATATTTTGCATATTTATGGGTTTTTCACTACTAATTTCATCCACAACACTTATGATTTTCTGATTTTCTAAGCATAAACAGTTGAAAGACATTGCAAACAACATTATAATGCATAATCATTTCATGGGAATAAGTATTCATGAAGTAAATTGCATAAAAACACCATTTTCCTTTGTAAAAATGAGATTACCGTTCTTTTCGGGTTGCGGGTTTTTATTTGCCATATCTCGGGACTGATTTCCAGCCACCATTAATGCTCATGACAGTCCACAAATAGCAATATTCCTTCCTCTTGCACCACGGAGCAATCCGGTTTCTTGATTGGACAAGCATCTGTCATCCATTCTTCTTCTTCTTCTTCACCACATGAATCTGCCTTTAGGGGAGAGAGAGGGAGGAGAGAGAAAGATTGAAATCAGAATTCTTCACAGAGACCACCATTTCTCGGGCGAGAAGCGGCGATATGATTGGCATCCAAGAGGGAAGCAAGGGCAATGATCAGTTATAGTGGTTGTTTGCAGCAGGCAAGTTGCTCCTCTCCATCCCATGGCGCAAAATTCAGTGCCCTCTGTTGGCCACGTTTCTTCCTCATCCTACGATTTCTCTTCTTCAAATTGCATGCCTTTTGGTTGGGGGGTTAAAATTTCCCCAGAGGGCACCCCCCCTTTGGTCCATGTTGTGGCCACCCTTTCAAATCTTGACCAATTCTTGGCCATTTCCCCGTCCAGACTCGGAATTGAGCTCTGAAAAATCCTGGGCGTCTGGCTTGGCATCCCGCATTGGCCGGTAACTCGTCTCAACCCACACGAATGTCTGAGAATTTATGAAAAATCAACAAGTGTCGCTCGGGCACCTTTAAAGCACTTTGGCGCTTAAAATCATCCTAGATTGAGCCGATGCCTTCGACATTGAATATTTTTCCCTTGATATTCATAATTTTTAGCTATTTTTAAGCACTTCTTGGCACCAAAATTCCGCTCTCATTGGCGACCATGGGATAGGACGACTCAGCCCGTCGAATCCACGAACATATCTGCACATAAACAACCAAAGGAAGCATCAAGCTGATACAAAATAAATACATATTAAACACAACACAATGCTCACCCTACCCCCTAACAGAACCAAGGCATGACATCCACAAGGAGTAGGCCTAGCATAATCTGATAAAAGTCCGAAGCTAGTCACTAACCAATTGCTCCAACATAGCCAAACTAAAAAGAACTGTCAAAGAGGTTGCCCTAAGTGGTCGTCTGAACTACCTGCCTAACTAAGGACAACACAACTAGGAGTTCCCACTAGGCGAGGACTCCCATAGCTTGATCAAGAGGGATTATCTTATAACACATCTCTTCTTTTAGGGTTTTATTTTAGTGACATACTCGGGTATGTAAAAAGGAGGGAGCTGAGCGTAGTGACCCAAGGAGAACAGGGCATCGGCCTTAGGTCCTATCTCGGTACCCAAGAACCTACCAAGCCCTCGCAAGGTGACACTTAATCCTTTTTTGACGCTCACTTTTATTTTCGCTCCAACCTTCCTTACTTTCTTTCTTTTTTCAGCAAGATGCCACCCCTAGAAAGACAAGGTATCGGCCCCGGGTCTGACTCATCCCCAGGAACCTACCAGGCCTTCGCAAGGCAATGATCAACTGCTTATAAGATTTTTTTATTTTCTATTATAGGGGTTAGAACCCCTTTTTAACACCTTTGTATTTATATATATATTTATCTTTAGGATATTCAAGGTTTCTTTTCCTTTAGCATCTTTATTTTGTCTTCTGCAGGCTTCTCTAATGGCCTCACAACTAACAAGAACTCCTAGAACGGCTGCCTAGCAGGCTGGCAAAACAGGGTCACTAGGACTCCCTACTAAAACAGGTCTTTCAATGCTCGACAATGTCTTTATAGGAGGCAATAACTACTCAAACCTCCCTCAAATATACTGAACCTAAACCTGGGACTTCATGCCTTGGACGCCGGTCCCCAACGAAAAACCCCTTAACAAGTACACAAATGCATATAGTATGAAAACCACAGGACTCATAAAGGAAAGATATCACCTGGATAGGGCCACAAGAAGCTTCCATGCAACAAAAGGCTCCTTCCAAGCTCTTCTTCAAACTTGTCTAGCACAGAACTCAAACAAGAAACCATTAACCGTACCTGCACTAAACAGACAACTGGCCCTCCTGGCCTAATGAAATAAAACACTTCGCTACAAAACTTAATCGGCCCTCTTGGCCTAACGAGATCAAACAGAATATCACCTACACATCCTTCCCTGGAAGAATCCAGATATACAATAATAGGCTCCCTCCCAAGGAGGAAAAACCGGCTCGCAGCCCTAAACTAAGTGCATAAGATTATGACCCATCCCTCCTGCATAAATAGCAAGAGACGTACGCATAATATGTTGTCTAATTAACCTATGGGTCCCAGATAATAACGGTAAATTGGTTTCAGCTACTCTTTGCATCATCCATATCAACCATTGTCTGCCATATATTGCATGTTCTGATAACATACCCCACAAGCGACCGGGTCATGTTTCATCATTGATAACAATATCCAGACTAGGGCCACAATTAAAGAAGAGGTCTTCCTCATAAGCAAGATTTGCTAATGAATCCGCAAACTGATTCCAGTAACGTGGAATCAGCTGAAAAGACACTCTCTCAAACTCCTCTAGTAGGGTCATCGCAGTTTGATGATACATACAAAGAATGGGATTTCGCACTGTGTATGTCCCATGTAGCTGATTCAGAATCAATTGGGAATCCCCTTTCACTAACAATTGACGAATACCACCTTGTTTGAAAATATACAGTCCCATAATCAAGGCTTTATACTCCGCCATATTGTTAGTGAATCCTACCCCGAGATAAGCAACTAACTTCATCGTCACTCTACGTCGGGGATCTTGGATTACTACTCTAACACTTCCTTTTCTATTAGGGCCCCTGGACGCTCCGTCAAAATATAATGTATACGTCCACAATGGGTTTACACAATCGGCCATCGCGAACTCCTGTATTCATAATTATGGTAATCAAAGTTTAGCATGTTGAGAGGATGAACTGACGGCTCCATCCCACCTTCTTCATTGAACTCAATAGGGATACTCGTTAACAGTCATAAACAGTGATGGCAGAAGACTTTGATCTCCCACACAAAAGTTCCATCCTCTTGCTCAATCACTTTATATCCTTTGCTCCACCAGATGAGTTTCCCCTGATGGTATCTTTGCTCCAGATATGGGTGCTCCAAATATGGGATTAACCGACCCATCAACCGACTTTAAGCTCTTCCGTAGGTCTCAAATCATCCCCAGCATGGACCTGCAATGCATTTCTCTTTGTATTAGCAGACTCAGAAATAGTAAGGTTTAATCTTATTAAGATTAACCTTATTCTTAAACTCTACTCCCTGCAGATCAGCTAATAGGGCTATAGACCTATTCTTCCCTAACCTAACAATCTTGTAAGGCCCATCCCATTTAGGCTCCAACTTTCCTGGGAACAGCTCCCTACATGCATTGTAATACAAAACCAGTTGCCCTTTCTTAAAGGTGTACTTCTTCGCTTTTAGGTCATGCAACTGTTTCATGCGACGTTTAGCCACCTCTTGGTGTAATAGGCTTTGCAACTTGATTTCATCTAGGTGGGCTAAGGTCGTAAATCACTCTAATAGGGCGTCCTCATTACCCAAAGAATGGTTTATTGCAAATCTAATGGTCGGTAACTCAATTTCTAAGTGTAAAGCGCACTCTTCACCATAAACTAGTTTGAACGGTGTGTGGCCAGTGGCTCACTTAAACGTGGTATTATATGCCCATACTGCCACATACAGCTTCTTATCCCAGTCGCGTTTCTTTTCAGATACGACTTTCAATAGGATACCCACAAGCTGCTTGTTGGTGCTTTCAACCTGCCCATTTGCCTGTGGGTTATAAGGAGTCATTTTGTTGTGCTTGATTTGCCAAGCCTCATTCAAGCTTTTGATCACCTTATTCAGGAAATGGGTTCTACGGTCCAACACTAATTCTTTCGGTGGACCAAAACGACATATTATCTGCTCTAAAAGGAAACTAGCAGTTTCTTTAGCATCATCTTTCCTTGTTGCACGTGCTTCTGACCACTTTGTGAAGTAGTCAGTTGCTACAATAATATACCTCTTTTGCGCAGTCGACGACGGAGTAATAGGACCCACAAAGTCTATTCCCCACTTCTCAAATGGAAGTATCGCCATAATAGGGGTGAGTGGTCTTTTCCTATTCTCTCGACTATCATGTCTTTGATAAATATCGCATCTCTTAACATACGCAACCGCATCCTGGAAGATAGCAGGACACCAGTATCCTGCTCTTAAAGCCTTTTGTGCTGTAAGCCATCCAGCAAAATGACCTCCGCAAGCGAAATCATGGCACTCTTCCAAAATGAATGGCACCTTGTCAGGCATCACACACCGCCGATAGATGTCATCAACCCCTTGTCAATATAATGTACTTGCAATCAAGGCAAACTTTAACGCCTGGTGCTTAATTTTCCTTCTCTCAGCTTTAGATAGTTCAAATCCATCCTCTCCTATCGATAAATAATGCGTTATTGCAGCGTACCAGGAGGGAATAGACGCCGTATCTATTTTAAATAACAACTCCATGTCACTACCTTCAGCCACAGATTCTTTCGACTCCCCAAAGTCCACAAGACATTCCACGATGCCTTGCAACCCTGCTGGCTTACTCCTAATTTCATAATCAAACTCCTGCAAAGTGATTAACCACTTCGCTAGATGATCAGGCGACTTCAACTTATTCATCAATAATCGAAGCCCCTCCGCCTTCGTATAAAGCACAACTTTCTCATAGAGAATATAATGCCTGAATTTCTTGGTCCCAAAGACCATCGCAAGGCACAACTTCTCCATGTAGGTATAATTGATCTCTGAAATGCCCAATTTTCGACTAGCAAAGGCTATCAGATGATACCACTTCTCTTTCCAAATTTGGGCTAAACAGCAGCTGATGCTATGCATGGTGGCTCTGCTAAAAATATATAGAACACCTCACCTCTTTTAGGTGCTTTTAAAACGGGAGCTTTTACTAGCTCCTGCTTCACATCCTCGAATGCTACCTTACAGGGGTCACCCCATACAAACAAACAGCTAAAGGACAATAGATTTGTAAGCGGCAACGTTCTTTCTGCCAAGGCGTTTATGAATCTACGGTAATAACCAACCGAAGACAAAAAGCTATGAACCTCTTTCGGAGTGCGTGGTGGACCCATGGCAACAATGACTTTGACCTTCTCGGGATCTGTCGCAATTCCTATCGAACTGACCACAAGGCCCAGCAAGAGCCCATAAGGTACACCAAAAACACACTTCCGTGGGTTTAGAGCGATACAAAATTGTCTACAGCGCTCAAAACATTTTCTTTAAATGATCAACTGTCTTTCCCTCACAGTGGCGGCCCCTAAGTCATCAATAAACACCTTCAACTCTTCAGGAGATATGTCACCCAAGGTCTTATCTGCTGTTCGTTGCCACGAACCAGGCGCATTGCATAAACCAAAGGCCATCACATGGTATGCAAAAGTACCAAAGACAATAATAAAAGTTGTTTTCAACTTGTCCTCTTCTGCAATTGCCATCTAGTTGTATCCTGCAAAGCAATCCATAAACGAATATATCTCCCTACCTGCTAATTGATCCAAAATCTGGTCAATGAATGGCAACGGGTAGTAGTCCTTAACCGTTTGCTTATTCAGCTTCCTAAAATCCACACATAATCGGATCTGATTATTTTTCTTCTTCCTGATAACAACTGGTGAACACCATTCCGTGTGTTGCACAGGAAAGATCAAACCCGCTTTTCTAAGCTTCTGTAACTCCTCAAATAGCCCGTCCCTCAGTTCGAAAGGCATACGCCTTACTTTCTAATGCACAGGACGACTGCCCTCTTTTACAGGAATTGTATGGATGGCGAGACTGAGAGGAATGCCTCTCAGCTCATCATAACTCCAGGCAAAGATATCGCAGAATTCTTGAATCAAGGACACATAGTCCTCCCTTTCTGCTGAGCTGAGCATAGAACCTAATTTAATTGGCCGCGAATCATTTGGCGTGCCAAGGTCTAACTCGATAACATCTGCATCTCTTATACGATCTTGGGCCTCTATCGGCTCGTTCAGAGTGATCTGATAGACATCTTCCATGGTGGATCCCTCTTTGGACTCATCACTCGATGATGTCTCACTGGCGGATAAATCCTCTAATGTCTCCAATTCTGTAGAAGATAGAGGAGCTCTCTCACTCTGCGGAGACTCAGGGTAGGCATCAACCACCATGCACTGGGCACCTGTGCTGAATATCAGCCGACCGGCAGGTATATCTACTTGGCAGTCCGCTTGCAAGATCCAAGGTCGTCCAAGTAATACTTGGTAACTTGGACGCCCTACAAAACGAATCACCCTAAATTCCAACAGGCATTCTACATTTGCAATAGTGACATGGACCTTAGTAATGCAACCTTCCGGCTGTCTCAAACTATCATCCGCCATTCTGAGAATTGTGGAGGTATATTTTTGGATCGCAAGACCCAACCTTTCCATCAGTTCAGAACTCATAATGTTAACAGATGATCCCGTGTCGACAATGGCATAATCTACTAATATCCCATCGACATAGGCTGCAACCCTTGAGCAATGCTTCTCAGCATGCTCGAACCAGTCATCACCAACTTGCGCAATACCCAAAGGTTCTACGATATACCCGGTATGCAGGATCTTTCTAAATTCCTTGCGTACTACTGGGGAAAGCTTAATAACCTGTAAAAGATTCACATCGGGCTTGACTTCGCAAAGCGAGCTCGCCAAATCAAATTCATGATAGTTCGGTAGAGTTCGCTTTTCACGCCAAACCATCCGCTCTTTAGGTCGTTGAACCGGCTTTATTGCCTCTTTTTTAACTTTCACCTTCTTCCTCGGTGGTTCCTTATCCTTCTTAACATCGACTTTACTCTCCATGGGCTTCAGAGGTCCCCCTTCCATGGTAGGATCCAGAACTTGCGTTCCTTTGTCGCCTTGTTTAGGGTTTTCGTCGACAGGCTTATCCTTGTTGGCCTCTCTACCCTTTTGACCTCTTGTAAGGACAGCTTGCAGATTACAGCGTCATTAACATGCACAGCCTCAATCAAACTAACCCCACTACCACTAGGCAGCTCCTCCATTGTAGTCTTTGGTCGTTGGAGTATTTGTTTAGGTCCGTCCTCTCGCTGGAATCATTTCCTTGCGCACGATGATTAACAGGCCCCGGTTGCCGACTACCTCGCTGGAGAGAACTAATCTTACTCCAGCAAGTGGCTGCTAAATGGCCATATTTCCCACAAATGTCGCACTTGACATTTGGGTAATTTCTTGGATAATGTTGTCCACCATACCATTTGCAGCTAAACCTCGAAGGTACACCCTCATCTGGGTATCTACTTCCTATCAAATTTTGTTGTTTTTTAAGGAAGTTAACATCAACGACAATTTTTCGGTACTGCTCTGTGATCATGTCGGTATAATGCTTCATCATGTCCTTAACCTCGCCAAGAACATTGGAAGCGCTTGACTTGTAGCCTTGATCATTACCCTGTCGTTCCATCGGCCTAACAATTCAATTAGGCACTGGTTGTTGAATTGCAGGCATGGTATTAGGATTAACAACCTGGCTTCCACCATTTGGAGCCATTTGACTGCTCGTAGGCATCGACATGCTAGGGGGAGCTGGTAATAAAGGCACATTCTGCATCATGTTCCCTCTCCCATTAGGATTAGCCATCGTTATCCCTTGGCTATTACTGCCATTGGCCATCGCCATATTATTTCCCAATGCTAGACCCATATTCGAATTGCCTCGAGAGGCATAGGCTGCTTGTAGTCGGGATTCTGCTTCTTGTGCTCTTGTAATGGCAGTATCTATATCCCCCAAAGGGACACTACTCAACTGCAACTGAATATTAAAGTCCAAACCATGTAGGAAATATTACAATTGGGCAGCTGTGGGGATAGGAATAGAGGTGTCCAACTTACGGAAAACCTCTTTTATTTTCTTTGCATAAGCACGAATATCCTCGTGTGGTTCTTGGCGGGTTACGTTGAGTACACGCAACCAATATTGTGCACCCCTTTCAGGGGCAAACTCCCTTCGAAAAGCTCCATAAAATGCATTAATATTCAATATGGTTCCGGCTTCTAACCCATGATACCATATGGTAGCTCTTCCTTTGAGAGTCATGTTGAAGAACATCATTAAATGTCCTTCTTCTTGGATGTGACAATTAAACATCAGCTTTTGAAACTCCCTGATGTGGAGCTCCGTATCTTCCTCAACTAGCCCATTAAAAATGGGTAGCAGGTAACCTAGAGCCGGCAAATCCGTCGTTCCTACAGGAATTGCAATAGGCTGCGCCATGACGGAAATTGGATTTGCACTAGAAATAGGGGACGATGGGGTTACACCTCCTGTACTTGATGTAGACTGGCTTATGGAAAAAAGGGGAGCACTAGAGCTTCCACCTTCTCCTAACTTACTGCTTGTGGCACCAAGACCACTAGATCCACTCTCTCGTAAGGGTTCAGCACCGCTATGCTTAGGGGAATATCTCCTAAAAATTTCAGCA
The DNA here is from genome assembly GCF_053477565.2 of Lygodium microphyllum. Lineage (NCBI taxonomy): Eukaryota > Viridiplantae > Streptophyta > Polypodiopsida > Schizaeales > Lygodiaceae > Lygodium > Lygodium microphyllum. The sequence continues at coordinate 1,069,470 of NC_141156.1, forward strand.
CGTCGCTTAGCTCTTTCGTCTCTCTCTTGCTTTTGGATTTCTGCTAGACGATGCTTATCGATGAATAATGGATCAATCTCAGTATCCTTTGGCATAAATTGCCAACTGGTCCCTAGACAACCAGGATTCAAGGACCGCCACTTCTAAGCGGCTCCAGACAGACGCACCACTGATGGGATCTAAAACGGGCCGGCACTGGCTCATGCACTAGCCGGACCTCTATCATGCGCTCAACAACCCCACGGCCTCGCGGCTAGGAGCGACACATACATCATCTTCCTAAACATCTTGCGTTTGTATCACGTCTCATAGTCCAACTCTAACCCAATTAGCACTCCTCAGAGGGAGTCCCAGCACATTGCCAAATAGCACGGAGTACAAACACAAACATAGGAGGTCCGCCAACGGCTGAATGCCGCTACCTCACTGCGACTCTCCTACACCTTGGGGATTGGCCCCTCGATGCGTCGCTAAATATATATAACACACGCACACAAACTTCTCTCTTTTATGATTCGCGTATTTCCAGGAGATACTTCCTCACTTTACTTTCCCCTAGACCCAATGCCTAGCCTACAGCTTGGACAACCTTACTCACTCAACGTTGGTCATATTCCTAGAAAACAATTGCCATGCATCCAGGAGGTATTATCTGATACTTCTTAAATTTCATGCTTCATGCAAATTGTGAATGTCCACGTGCTCAAACAATTAAGAAAATCAGCATTGATGCACATGTGGAAAACATTTCTTTCAATGATTTCAACTATTACTCGTATGCAGCGTTGCATGAACCTAGCACCGAGAAACCCTCGTGCTACTAGGTCCTTAATTTTTAATTATCAACCGATCTATATGATATGCATCAAAACCAGCAAGCTTTTCATCATTTCCTCCAGCATTTAAATACCTTTCATACACTCTACCCCCTCGCCCGTTTAGATTGTGCATGGTGCATAGGTTTAGGGTTCATTTTTGACATTTTTATTGTATAAAAAGCCATAAAAACTCACTAAAACATAGAGGTAGGGCTGAACTGAGGCTAAACCTCATACTTCAGACCCCCCATACATCCACAAACACGAATCTTATTTTTCCTTATTTTTCGGCACTCAAAATTCATTTTTCCCCTATTTTTAGTAGTTTTTTCCTATTTTTCTTGTATTTTTTTGCAATATTTAATGATTGAAAATTCAAAATGAGTTATGGGTTGTGGCCCTTAGGTTCATTTGTAGCAAAAAGACCAGTTTAGTTGGTGTGTCTTATTATATTTTCCATTGATATCTCAAAAACACCCAATTTTCTCATATTTTGCATATTTACGAGTTTTTCACTACTAATTTCATCCACAACACTTATGATTTTCTGATTTTCTAAGCATAAACAGTTGAAAGACATTGCAAAGAACATTATAATGTATAATCATCTCATGGGAACAAGTATTCATGAAGTAAATTGCATAAAAACACCATTTTCCTTTGTAAAACTGAGATTACCATTCTTTTCGGGTTGCGGGTTTTTATTTGCCATATCTCGGGACTGATTTCCAGCCACCATTAATGCTCATGACAGTCCACAAATAGCAATCTTCCTTCCTCTTGCACCATGGAGCAATCCGATCTTCATTGGACAAGCATCCATCATCCATTCTTCTTCTTCTTCTTCACCACATGAATCTGCCTTTAGGGGAGAGAGAGGGAGGAGAGAGAAAGACTAAAATCAGAATTCTTCACAGAGACCACCATTTCTCGGGCGAGAGGCGGCGATATGATTGGCATCCAAGAGGGAAGCAAGGGCAATGATCAGTTATAGTGGTTGTTTGCAGCAGGCAAGTTGCTCCTCTCCATCCAATGCGCAAAATTCAGTGCCCTCCGTTGGCCACGTTTCTTCCTCATCCCACGATTTCTCTTCTTCAAATTGCATGCCTTTTGGTTGGGGGGTTAAAATTTCCCCAGAGGGCACCCCCCCTTTGGTCCATGTTGTGGCCACCCTTTCAAATCTTGACCAATTCTTGGCCATTTCCCCGTCCAGACTCGGAATTGAGCTCTGAAAAATCCTGGGCATCCGACTTGGCATCCTGCATTGGCCGGTAACTCGTCTCAACCCACACGACTGTCTGAAAAATTATGAAAAATCAACAAGTGTCGCTCGGGCGCCTTTAAAGCACTTTGGCGCTTAAAATCGTCCTAGATTGAGCCGCCGCTTTCGACGTTGAATATTTTTCCCTTGATATTCATAATTTTTAGCTATTTTTAAGCACTTCTCGGCACCAAAATTTCGCTCTCACCCCTTGCAACATGACTAGTATTGCATGTAGTCGATCACACCAGGTCTACAAACGTCACATCAGACTAGCATTAACGGCACATCATACCAGCATCGTCAATCAGACCAGCATCATGTCACCACATCAAACCAGCATTAGCAGTACATCAAACCATTAACATTACTTCCATGCCATGTCAGACCAACATCACATGCCACCTCAGGGCTGTCTATTCCCTACCCCTGAACTTTCACGACCTTCTTGTCATGGATACCATTTGGCTACATATTTGAATCTCTACTGCTAGACACACTGCTAAAGCTTTTCCCTATGGTGGCTTACATAAATCTGGCCCTACAGTGCTTAACAGAGATTGTCATCTTAAGTTTTGGTGAAATGTATGACCCGCAATTTATGAAGCTTTACACTTATATTCATGGTGCAACTGCAACTTATTCTACCTCCAGGAACAAATATTCTAGTTGCATTTGCAAATGGATCTGATGATGACCAGGCATTTATTCAAAATCTGGTTCTCTTCTTCACATCATTCTTCAAGGCACATGTAGGTGTTCTGGAAGGAACACAGGAAAATCGAGTTGCACTGGACTAGAGTATTTAATTGGAATCTCTTATGTCAACGGCATAGAGCTATTTAAGGTGTGTCTGGACTGTTGGAATTCACTTGTATGTGACCTATATCAGTTTGAATGCAATGTTGAGAATCCTGCAACTGCAACTATGGGTTTGCAAGTACCCTTGGTAGCTGGTTTTGTAGATGGATTTGGATCTCAGTTGTCATAGTGAAAACAACTTTATGTGTTGCCAATGTCGAATTTCAGGCTTCTCATGATCAACCGCATGGCTAAGCCAGAAGAGTTTTTTATTGTCGAGAATGAAAATGGCACAATCAAACTGTTTCCTAAGATGATTCAAGTGGAGCGGGCTAGCATGCTATTTCACCATTTCATGTTCCTGTTTTGACAACACACAGAGTGACACCACCATATCCATCCCCTTGCACTTGCAATCGCTGGGTGATCTCAGTAGGCCTTCGACTAACGATAACCAGGAGTTGCCACTTCCAAATACTCCTTCATTAGCATCAAGTGCACTTCCCCCCCAGTCCAACCTGTAGTTCCTCAAGCTTTACCGCAAGCAAAGAAAGCCATTCTGAGAACTCTAACTGGAAGGGTCAAAAGCTTGGACCATTGTGTGAAATGGATGAGATGAGGGACATTATTGATAGGAATCCTTATTTGGCCCACATCCTCAATGATCCAGGTACATTACGCTAGACACTTGATGCAACCAAGAACCCTGAGCTCATGCATGAGATGATGAGAAACACAGATCGTGCAATGAGCAACATCGAAGCAACACCTGAAGGATTCAATATGCTAAGGTGCATGTATGAGACAGTGGAGGGGCCTTTACTGATACCACGACAGCATTAGCTCGAACCGTTGCTCCAAATATAGTGCCACTTCCCAATCCTTGGAATCCGACTCAAACTACTACCAATACAGGGAATGGTACAGCGATTGGGCAGGCAACAAAGGCATCCACCCTTCCAGATTCTCACGTGTGATCCTTATGGAAAGCTCCTCATTCAACAATGGCACGTCTGTGCCTTGATGTCTGGTCATTTCCACTGTACATGTGGTTGTCTGTCTTGAGAACTCAGATGTGATGTTGATGACTGGGCAAGGCATGTCTTCTTCCCGAGAGGCTAGCAGCTCGATCTTGATTTTTGGAACTACCCCCCCCTCAATGCCACGACGTTGCATCAGATCTCTCCCTTTTGGCACCATTACATCCACTGGCGAGGACAAATACAAGAAAGAGCAAAAGGAAGCACAGGATGATGACGAAGAAGAAGGCGAAAGAAAGATCCTGACTGGTTTTTCTCCATGGAAGCTTGGCTGAAGCTTGAAAATGAAGAGAATGAAGAGAGAGAAGACTCTTCCTGAAAAGTAACCAGGACTTTACCATATTCTACTCCATTTACCAATGTCTTTTAGGAAAATACCTTCAAAATTGGCCAAAAATGGCCCACGACCTATTAAATGTGGTGTTCGAGTCTCCAATCTTGGTCCAAGGACTCCATTAATGCTCCTAACTGTTGTCCTCTTGGTCCTTGACCTGTGGCTCTTCAGTGCTCCTCCATTTTTGTGCATGTCAGTGTACCTGAAGCTTCTTGGATTTTAAAACTGAAAATGATGGTAACTGAGCATGTAAAGTAACTAAATGGATCAAAACTAAAGCTCTGATACCACTTGTCAGAGAGAGAACTAGGGAGAGAGAAAGAGGAGAGAGAAAACTGCAGAAGAGAGAGAAAGACTGCACGAAGAGAGAGAAGAAGAGTGACGAGGAGAGAGAAAGGCTAGATTTGGAGAGAGAAAGATAGGAAATAGGGAGAAGCCATAGAAGCTGTGAGCAAGGTGGGAGAGAAAGACTATAATTGTATTAATGTGTCAAAAAGATGTGAAAATTTACATGTCCTCTCCTTTTATACCAATGTCAGTGTGACATGGCATAATATCAATATTATTTACACTAAATCCTTATTCCTAGCTTCTTACATGCAAGAAGAACAATCATCCTAGAAGTTACTCCATCACATGAAGCATTCAGAGGTTTCACACTGAGAGCGAGATTTAAACATGCAAAAAATGCTGGATAAGTGTCAAATGATGCAAATTTAAAGTAAAATTTAAAGACTAACAGAAGTGAAAGACATGGATCCGAAAATTTCAAGTGGCCGTGGAAGACGAAAATTAAAATCACTTCAAAAGACCGACCTTCACAATGGTTGCAGATTTTTCATAATTTTTATGGGTATCGGATCAAAGTAGGTCAAGTTCTAACAGTTCATGACTTCAAGATGAATGCATAGAATTTTTCAGATGCGAGAGGAACTAGAGGTCAGCACAGTTGGACGGTCAAATTGTGGCCATGAGCATGGGCCTTGGGGCCCAATGGCCCTGAAAAATTTCATGTGAAGGAGGGGGTGGGGGGGTTTGAAAAAAATGACATGATCAACATACACCCCCACGCCATGATGATTGATGAAGAGGAGGGATTGGGGATGTAAAATAAGCCACTACTCCGATCATACCAATTGATCCTTCAATTTTTTTACTCCCTACCTCGAGTCTTCATGCAAGGAATGGCTGCATGGATGTAGAGGTGTAGATTTAGTCTTTCTCTCTCCTCTCCTATCTCTATCCTCTAAGAGAACAATCATGCGAACAAAAGAAAGAGAAGAACGGGATGAAGAATGCTTGTCCGACATGCACCAAATTGATGCAAGATCAAGAGGATTATGAGAATTGATGTAAGTGATGTGTAGATATTGATGGCGAGTTTTATGGTTGTCCACGCTTTCAATTTCTGTGAGCAATATGTCTATTTTATGAAGAAAATTTGCTTGTTTTTTAGAGTTTATTATCCAAATGAAGTACATATGGTATGAAAATTTATATGAACCTTGTTTGACATATCTTTGAGAGCTACAAGTAATAATGTGTAGAATTCATAATTAAATGTGGTCATTATTAATTATTAAAGCCCAAAATATAGTATTTAAGTGAAAAAATCAGAGTTTCTTCTGTTTTAGGTGAAATTTTTGTTTTTATGAAATGAAATGAAAGATAATGATGAATTTTAATAATCTTAATTAGGTTCAATAAAAAAATAAAATATAAAAATAGTTTATTAATAAATAAATGGAGAAAATTTTAAAAAATAGACTTTAAATGAAAAAAATAGTTTTTATGTGCCAAAAATTTACGAAAACTTATAAATGTATGTGTGGACATGATAGTCCTAAAAGCATGAGGTTTAGATCGTTTTAGCCCCATTTCCATGTTATAATGCATGATTTATTGCTTTCTAGATTAAAAAATGACATGAAACATTCTCTAAACCTACCATCGCAAGCATAACATTAAACGGTATGGAGAGGGGAATTTGTGAGTGTTGAATATAGGACGAAATATGATTTTTTTCTAATGCACTTTGCATATAGAATGTGTTTATCTTAAAAGTTAAAGAGTTCAGTAGCACGACTACACTCGGTGATGTCCCTATGTAATGCCACAAATATGCTAGTAGTATAAAATCATGGAAAATTTTGGTTGTGCATATCCACATTGTTGATTTGATGAAATAAATTATTTTTGCACTCGTGGACATTCACCTTTGCATTGCATTACATATACATGGTATCAAACGAGTATCGCCTTCTAGATTGCCTAACACTTGGTTGCCTACATATTGACCTACATTGAGAGTGTGAGAAGTCCCAAGCTGTAGGGTTAAGTACATTCATTTCTTTGGGAACCAATAAAGTGTCACTAAGGATACAAACCATCTCTTGGAGAACAATCGATGATAAGAGAGGACTATGTGTCCTATGTGTTATATGTTTAAATGATGCATCTTCATAAGGCCAATCCCTGAGGTGTAGAAGAGCCATAGTGAGGCCATGGCAGTCGGTTGCGCAGGGTACTCTTTGTGTATGTAATATGAGGTGCTAGGCATCATTATGTTTGGGTACTCCTTGTAAGGAGTTGGGAATGAATCCTTTGGACTCTATAAAGAATATAAACACGTGTCTAAGCTAGATTAGTGCGTGTAGCCTCCAGATGCTCCTAGCCACAAGGTTGTAGGGTGTTTTGGTTGAGTGTAAAGGCCCGCTATCTAGAGCCTTAGAGCAAGTATTGCGCCCAATTTGCATTTTGCAGAGAACTACTAATAAGTGTTGGTATTCGAATCTTGGTCGATATGAACCAGTTAATTAGTCTATGCCAAAAGGTAGCAAAGAACATCAAGCTGAGATTTAGAAGCAAGAAATAGCTAAAAGGGTTAGAGGGCAAGCCGAAATTATTAGGGGGTATTCTCCTCAATAGAGTGGCCCAATATCCCTACAAGGGAGGGGTCGTAGCAACCCTAGTTCTATGAGCAGTTCTTCAAGAGGCAAAGGAAGCTCTAGTACTTTCCCTCTCCCAATTGATCAGCCCACTTTAAGTGGAGTAATAGTTTCAATAGTTCAGATACCCTTAGAGAATCTGGTTGTCGTCATGGCACAACCCATTGTAATCCCTATAGGGACACCAAATCTGCTAGCCTTAGGATTCCCTCTAACCATTTTTAATGGGTTAGCAAAGAAAGATACAGAACTTCACATTAATGGGTTCTAAAAGTTAACATTCAACTGTTGAATCCGAGATAAGGGACGTCTGATGATGTTCTTTAATATGACTCTAAAAGAAAGAGCTACAGTATGGTATCACAACCTAGAAGTTGGAACCATAACAATAATTCATCTATTTTTTACGGCCTTTCGAAGAAAGTTTGCCCCTAAAAGAGGCAATTAGTATAAGCTACGTGTTCTCAATGTAACATGTCAAGAACCTCATGAGAATGTTTGAGGGTATGCCAAGAAACTGAAAGAAGTGTTTTGTAAATTGCAAACTTATATTCCCATTCCAGCCACTGCTCAACTACAATACTTTTTGCATGGGCTAGACTTTAATATCCAGGTGTAGTTGAGCAGTGTTACTCTTGCCGACATTGATACTACCATTACATGAGTAGGGGTAGAGTTGTGATTGCAAGCGGCCTATACCTCCAGGCCAAACTTGAATTCAAGTCTAGGGGCTTGGAAATAATTTGGCATTGACTGGTGGAAATCAAGGAATATCCCTAACCAATTTGAATGGAAGAGAAAGCATAATACAAAGTGTGCCTATGTTACCAGCTCCCTCTAATGTGACCATGCCCATAGCTAGTCAGATGGCTCCACTAAATAATGGAAGTCAAATGACAAACCCTAATGTCATTCCAATTAATCAGCAACAATAGACCCCTAATTAACTGGTTAGACTAACTAAACGGCAAGTAGAGAATTGCAGCTATGAGTCTAGTGCATCAAATGTTCTTGGCAAAGTCAAGGACAAAGTGAAGCAGTATACTGATATGATAATGGAGCAGTATAGACAAATAGCCGTAGATGTTAATTTTCTAAAGCAGCAACATAACTTGATAGAAAGTTGATGCACTAAAGAGGGTGGTTTTCCACAATTCAATTTTAATTGGTGTGGTGGTCAGCACTTTTCTAGAAAACTCCCTAATATTAAATGTGACATATGTGGGAAGTTCGATCATTTAGCTAGTACGTGCTAGAGTAAGATCAACTCTCTTTTGCAAGGGAGTAAGCAAATAGGTCCAATAGACCATCGAGTACAAGGGAACAACCTTCAATGGGATGAAGGACCAAAACAAATGCTACAAAGAGGAAAAGCTATTGTAGAAGAGCTATCGAGTGGTAGTGGTGTCAGTCTTATAAAGTTGTGCATGTTAACACCACTGAGGCTTCCAATTTAGAAGCCATTACAAGAGGACAAAAGGTTAGAAGCTGGCCCTCTAAAAGTTGTTGATGATGGCAAAGCCAACCCCAATAAGGTGCTACCAAAGAAGAAGGTAAAAGCTAAGAAAGAGGCACCAAGGCCTATTTAGACCAAGAGAAAGAATGGTCTGGTGAGAGAAGAGAACCATTGCTAGCTATCATGAATTTGATTTGGTGAGTTCACTTTGCGAAGTAAAGCCTAAGGTGAATCTCCTACAGTTGATTAAGTTATATTGATGGCATATTAGTGGAACATGCCATTGTAGATATAAGATCCTTCATCATTATGAGCTCAGAATTGATGGAAATATTAGGGTTGGAAATCCAAAAGGATGCCACCATAGTTCTCCGAATGGCTGATGATAGTTTAAAGGCAACGTGAAGGTTGCCTTACCAAAGTCCTAGTGACTCTTGCTAATGTGGAATTGTAACGTGTCCACCTATTCACTCGTAGGACACGTCTTAGCAGCCCATCGGGAAGAGAGTCCAGAAAGCACCGCCCGACACTCTCACGGAATGTCACAGGGTTTGCGATCTAGGTCTTCTCGAGTCTGCCACGAAGTGGAAGCATTCCAGCCATTCCCACTTAGGATCGACCTGAATCGGGGTTTCCCTAATGGTCAAGTTCCTCGAAGGTAACTAGCATAACTACTTTACGCAGAAACGTCACGGTCGAAGCGGATTTATATTGCACTTGGTTCAAGGAGAATGGGAAACGAGAGGGATGTGAAACTCAACCTCTCTGTCCATAAGGCATAGTCCCATTCCGTTCCCCTAAAATAGTATAAATCGAAACTCTAGCTTCCTAGATTTTAGGTCACTGTGACCTCACTATCATTTCCGTTGAGAAAAGTTTTCGGCCAACCAAGACTACCCTTCCATAGAACGGACCCATGGTCGCATCCACCGCACTTTCCTCAGGGTTGCTTTAGTTGTCTAATTACCTATCATATTTAGTTTAACAAGTAAAAACAACTTCCTTAATTGGCCAATTAATCACCGGTTCCTTCACGTAACTTAAACACTGACATAGAAAAACAATGTCAAGCAAGTTCCTTCTCATCAATTGATATTATTTATCAATCTTTGGAATACATCATATAATCTAGCCTGAAGGCCATTCCATAATCTGCCCAAAGGCGATTCCAGCAATCCTCAGGGATCGCTATTCCAAGTTTTTGCCCGTAGACTAGTATACGGGCCTCGAGATCCAATCTCAAGTCACGTCAGCCTTTTGTGTAGGGCCCAGAGGCAAGGGATTTATGGCCAGAGCCCCCCTGGCACCCAAGCGTCCTCCTGCTCCAAGTAGCACCCACGAAGAGACCTCTCACGGCGGGTTCGGTCCATGTACCCGGCACGGCTAACAACCCCCTTGGTTAGGGTTAGGCAGATAGTCGGGGGTAACTGATGCTGCCTCTCCCTCCAGGCCTTCAACCCGAAGCATTAATTATTTTTCCAGCATTAGATTCCTTGAGCAAAGAATTACAAACAGTGCTCCTAACTGTACAAACACAATCAATCCAGTGGTCATTTGTTTGGCCAACTGCTAAGGTGTGAATCCTTCTCTCCGAATGCATCTAGTATTCGATCCAGGATCAATTGCAACTTGGCAAGTTCCCCAAGGGTTTCGTTGCTTGTTTACCCTTTTAACCTTGGGTTAGGGTTTATACCCTGTTAACCCAATTAATAAACACCTTAGGTTTCCTTATATTAAGGTCAACAATTCCTTGGCAACCTTTGTTGAGATATCGAGCTCCACTCGTGATATGCCAGGGTGACCGTTGTGCATTTATGTCATTGACGTGTCAGTTGCAGATGTGGTTGGTACACCGCCCATGAATGATAGCTAGATGACAGCTATCCTTATCTACTCTAGTCCGTGGCTCAGTTAGTATGCCACCTTAGTTAGTTGTCTTTGGTTTGAGACCCATATATAGGGTTCTTCTATTTCTTTGTATGAGAGTTCTTTTGGCTTTCACAACTAAGAAGAGGAAAACTGTTTTCAGCCTCCACCCTTGTGTGTATTCCCCCATTATGCAAGCAAGAAAGCTACAATGAGACTCCTTCCTTCTCTCCCACAATCTTGACATGGTATCAGAGCCTTGTTCGTGGTAAGGAGCTCAAGAAAGCAAGCCAAGCTTGCGGTGTTCTGGTAAGAGGAGCAGTGTTGCTTTCATTTTCTGGTTTGGGAGCAGATCTCTGCAGGTAGCACAGCCGGAAATTGCAGGAGTGCATTGTCTCAGGTTGAGACGCCCTTCGCGGTGAAGCAAAAAGGGTATAGATGCTATAACCCTTCTACTCGTAAGTTTACAGTGAGCAGAGATGTTGTTTTTGATGAGATGAGTAGCTGGTATAAACCAGTAAATGTGATTGATGATGTAGATGCACAAAATGGTAATGCTGCACAGAATTCACAGCAGTAGTCACAAAATATTAGTGGACCTGGAGCGTCCTCTAGCAGTGGTTCACATTCGTCGCCATGGACAGGCAGATTGAGATCAGGAGAATCTTCTCAAAGTAATGTAGATAGTGGTATGCAGGTATCACGAAAAGGAAAAGAGAAGGTTGATCAGCCCATGTTTGATGTGAATGCAGGTCACTCTTATGTGGATGGTGAATCTAGTGGCTCAGAACAGAGCATTGATGATGAGTTGGGTATTCCTTCTATTGTTACACCTGGAGTAAGAAAGACCAGGGATGTTTTGAGAGCACCTGGGAGTGAACCTACTTTGCGCAGGTCTATGAGAGCTAGGTATCCTGTGGATAGGCTGAAATATGATGGATTTACAGCCATTCACTATGCATATATGGTCAAAGTGATACAGGAACCAGAACCCACTTCTTTTGAGCAAGCCATGGGAAAAGAAAAATGGGAGAAAGCCATGGATGAAGAAATGGATGCCTTGGAAGCAAATGCTACATGGGAATTGGTACCTTTGCCTAAAGGTAAGAATGAAATTGGTTGTAAGTGGGTTTATAAGGTGAAGCACAATGCAGATGGTTCTGTGAACAGATACAAGGCAAGATTAGTAGTCAAGGGGTATGCACAAACATATGGCATTGACTATGAAGAAACATTCAGTCCGGTTGCAAGGATGGCAACCATAAGAGCAATCATTGCTATGGCTGCATCAAAGGGATGGTCTTTACATCAGATGGATGTAAAGAATGCCTTCTTGCATGGTGATTTGCAAGAAGAGGTCTATATGGAGCAGCCACCAGGTTATGTGCATGCTGTTCATCCTGAGTTTGTTTGTAGGTTGAAGAAAGTTTTGTATGGCTTGAAGCAAGCACCTAGAGCATGGTCTGACAAGATAGGACAATATCTTGTCACTATTGGCTTTCAGATTTCCAAGGCAGATTTCTCACTTTATGTGAGAAAAACAGAGAAAGGTATTATGCTACTTGTCATTTATGTTGATGATTTGATTATGACAGGTGATAGTGATGAAGATATCCTTCATGTGAAAATGCTATTGAAGCAAAAGTTTGAGATGAAGGATTTGGGAGAGCTGCGTTATTTCTTGGGCATTGAGGTGATTAGATCACCAAGTGGGATACAGCTCTTGCAAAGGCAGTATGGATTGGACATGCTGTCCAAATATGGGATGACAGGCTGTAAGCCTATTTCAGTTCCTTTGGAGCAGAATGTGAAGCTGAGCGTAGATGCAGGTGAGCTTCTGGAAGACCTTACTATGTACAGACGCATAGTAGGAAGCTTGATTTATATGACTATTACTAGGCCAGATTTGAGCTATGCTGTTGGATTGGTAAGTCAGTTTATGCAGGCTCCAAGGAAATCGCATTTGGATGCGGCTAGACGCATACTCAGGTATGTGAAGTCCACATTGCAGTATGGACTATTTTATGAGACTGGGGTTCAGATACAGTTGCATGGATACACTGATGCTGATTGGGCTGGTAGCATTTCTGATAGACGATCTACCAGTGGATATGTGTTCTCTTTTGGGAGTGCTGCAGTCACTTGGAGCAGCAAGAAACAGCCTACAGTTGCCTTGTCGAGCACAGAGGCCGAGTACAGGGGTGCAGCAATGGCTGCATGTGAGGTAGCTTGGTTGCATAAGCTACTTTATGATATGCATCAGCCTACAGATGGGCCAGTTGTCATTTATTGTGACAACATGAGCAGTATACACTTGGCAAATAACCCAGTCTATCATGCTAGAACAAAGCACATTGAGGTGCATTATCACTATGTGCGAGAGAGGGTTTTACTAGGTCTTATTGATCTAGTTTATGTCAGCACAGAGGATCAGGTAGCTGACATATTTACGAAGGCATTGGGCGCAGAGAAGCTGCGCAAGTTTAGAGACCTGCTTGGTGTGCAGGAATTGGGATTGAGCTCGAGGGGGAGTGTTGAGATATCGAGCTCCACTCGTGATATGCCAGGGTGACTGTTGTGCATTTATGTCATCGACGTGTCAGTTGCAGATGCGGTTGGTACACCGCCCATGAATGATAGCTAGATGACAGCTATCCTTATCTACTCTAGTTCGTGGCTCAGTTAGTATGCCACCTTAGACCCATATATAGGGTTCTTCTATTTCTTTGTATGAGAGTTCTTTTGGCTTTCACAACTAAGAAGAGGAAAACTGTTTTCAGCCTCCACCCTTGTGTGTATTTCCCCATTGTGCAAGCAAGAAAGCTACAAGTGAGACTCCTTCCTTCTCTCCCACAATCTTGACAACCTTGTCACCCTAACTTGATTGGTCAATTGCTTGCTAGGCAATTCATAATTACCCTAACTTGGCAACTCATCCTCACAGAAGGGTGATGTAGCAGGATGTCTACTCATCCTCTAGAAAATTAGACTTGTACTTAGAAATCACTAACCTTGTTCTAAGGAATGGCAATACCATTTTGTGATTTAACACAAAATCATGCGACGTTGCAACTTGTTGCACAAGACAAGTGTCGAACCTAACTTGCGGCATCATTTCTCCCATCAAACGGTATTCCTGGGTCAAGAATACTTTAGTCAAGATGTAAGGTTTGGGAGTCTTCTTGACCCAACCCAACCCTAACCCTGTTAGGCCGATAACGCTTAGTCCTAGGGTTTCCAATCTCCCTGTGGAAGTCTAGTATTAGGCCAATTTACCCTAGGGTAGAAACCCTAGGTCATTATTGCATGGGCGTCTAACTAACCCTAACATTCCGTGAATGTGGGTACAATCTTTGGGATTGGAAGTCTGGACTTGGCATCCCAAGTGTGATACTAGGTAGAATTTTTAACGTAACTAAACCCTACCTAGCACTTTGAGGTGTTCGTCGTACTAACTATTTATGCTTTTATGAATCCCATGTGGGTTTTGCCATTACAGGCAATTTACCTAAATCTATCTAATTGTCTTGTGACAAGAGGTGATCTCTCCTTAGGGATGCAAATACTTTTCCAAAAAAGATGTGAATAATTTTAAAATACAACATTCCATGCAAATATGCGATTCATAGACTTTTTCCTTCTATGCAACTATAAGATTTACAATTACCATTTCTTTTCCTTGCCTAAACTATAAGGATTGACAATTTAGGGCTAACTCATATAATCCATACGTTGATTTACATCAAGAACTATGCCTATAAACCCTTCGTTTAATGTAATGAATTTAAGCTTTAATATGAAATAGGCATCCTTTCCTAAGTACAACTTCGATAAAAGAAGTCCATGCATGAGCAAAATACCATGAGTCTGACATTTAATTAATCCCTCCTTTAGCACTTAACCCATCTAAAAATGCAAGCATCCTTGCATGCAATTGACAAAGTTCATACTTTCCTTTCCATGCATTGCGATTCTTTGGACATCATTCAATGGGCATCTATGATGATTTTATATGCGAAACATAGCTAGGAAATTATTACCTAAATGCATTATGCGTTGTTGTTTTTCGCGAGGCAATCAAGGATGCATTTAGACAACTCCACCTTTTAACTCATGCAATATGCGTTTAGGATTGCAACTTGGAAGTGCAAGAAATTTCAAATGCACATCATGCAACTAAATCTTGTAAATCCGAGCAATAAAAATTTCCAAATGTGATTAAACTTGCCTACAAGAATTGGACATGCCTAGTGCATTCTTTTCATGCGGAATCAATTTTTAAGAACCTGGGCATTGAGGTTCGAGGTGTTGTCCACACGCGAACTTGGATTGGAAGCTCTCGCATGTGCGCCTTGCATCTTTAGCTTCGGAGCCATTTATGCAGTGTCTTTTGTCGCAGCAACTCCCTCGAAGACTCACAATTTGCGATCTCCCTCTCCCGTGCATGACACGGTCCTTGGAGACTTGGGTTTAAAAATCTTGAAAAGGCACGGGAGAACAGGGCTTAAGGAAGCTTAAAATTAGAAGCTTCTAAAGAAGCCTCCAAGCTTCTGTGATCAGAGAAGTGACGTGGAGAGAGAAACGATTTGGGAGAGGATGGAGGAGATCACGATGATGGTGATAATGATGAAGATGATGATAATGATGATGATGATGGTGGTGACGTCGATGAAGGCGGCAGCGTGGCGCAGCAGTGGCCTGGTGGCGATAGCGTGGCGGATGGCATCTCCCTCCTCTCCTGCAGCAACACGACTCTCTCTCTTCCCTCCCCCTTCCCAAGCTCCAAGGGGGAGGTCTTATAGTAGGGGGAGAGGGGGGGGGGGGGGGGGGGAGATAGCCACCCATGTGGCTTACTTGCATGCCTCCTCCCCCCATGCTTCTCCAACACATAACTCAAGCCCTCTTACAGTCCCTCTCTCGGCCATGCATCGGCTTGGGGGAGGGGGTTAATAATAAAAAAATTGCACAAAATTTAACCATTATCCCCCCCTTTTTCCCCATGAAGGGTGTTCATGCATGGGCTTGCAGTCTTCAAGCCACGGTCTCTCTATGTGCAATGCGGGCTAGAATTTGATGATGCACATGGGGTAAGTACTTAGCCAAGGTCTTTTTGTTGTGGGGAGGTCACTTGAAATTGCTCACTGTGTGGTGTGTGTGGGGTTTAAAATTATTAATATTCCGTGCGAAAATATTACATCTTCTCTCCCTTAGAGGAATCGAGATGTTCTCATCTCGCACACTTGGGAAGGGATATAAGAGCCAGGAGGCCAAGGGAGAGCTCATTTGTGCCATTTCAGGGAGAGAGATAGAGAGAGAGAGAGATAGAGAGCTCCAGCCTGTATCGATTCGATCGCATCACCGACGCACTTACCGGCCCGTTCAGGTATACGAATCTCTCCCTCTACTTCCGTAGATAGGATCTGGAAGTGCATGGCCATGATGCCGGCCTACATTTGGTGAATCGATCGAAATCGTATTCGCGCGGGTTACGCGCACCGCATTCGGCCCGTTCGAGTGGCCTTTCTTGGGTCGAGTCCCAGAATCGGCCCTCGGCCCTTGTCACTCGACCCACTCATCGGCCCCCTCGGACCTGTCCGAGGCAAACGGTCCAAGTCAACCTATTCGACCATCCGAGTCAAAACTTTTTGCCACCTGGCACATTTGGCCTTGGCCCATCCGAGTCTCAAATTTGGCCCTTGGCCCAAGTGCCGTTCGGCTCGTCCGAATCACCTTGTCCAAATTCACCATTCGGCCCGTCTGAATCAAAACCGTCCGAGTCTATCCCCAAAATTCGGCCCTCGGCCCTGTGCCATTCAACCTGTTCGAGTGACCTACTCAGACCCTGCAATTCGGACCAGTTGGTCCGAGTGTAACTTTTTATCAAATTTTTCAAAAAATTGACTTGACCTAGCAAATACACAGCAGCGCAAACTATCAAAACCCTTCGGGCCCTGAGAACTTGATTCTGTCACACGTAATAAGAAAAATTATAAGTGCGCAGCCGCTGGGCAGCTAGAAGTGGGCAATTGCGAGACCCAAGGACTTAGACCCAAGAAAACGAACAAGGCAACATACGAGGAAACCCTAAACCCTGACAAAACGGCCAAAAAATGGATCTACAAGCCTATCAGGCCCGAAACAAGCGAGAGTGTGTAAGACGCTGAGGAATTGCTTGCTGCACTCACATTGAATCTTCGCACTTGAAGTACACTTAAGAAAGCTGAAAGCCTGATTGGGCACAAGTGCACGCAAAACGACACACGCACCAAGTGACCATAAATTGAGATTTATATTCAATAACCAAAGGAACTCACTCAGATGAACCACTCAAGAAACCCACCAATAGGAGAGGACCCAATACATAGACAAACCATCAAAGCGCAGAGTAGGACCAAGCAAGGAGCGCCAACGACGAGGATCTGTCAAGTCTATTCAACCTGATTGACAGTGTAGTGGAGCGCGAGAACTCAACCATGACAGATTAAGCAGACCATCGGTCTAATGAGGAGCTCGATTTGAATGTATTCCCAGATGCTATTCAGCAACCTAGTGAGTAGTTATGACGTGCACGCTCGGTACAAGCACCGCGACAGGATAGCAGATGCAATCATTGAAAATCTAGAAGAGGAGAGAAGGCTAGCCCGCAAAGCATTGCAAGGCATAGCCGAGTACAATAGGGATCAGCAGGCTAGGAGCCAAAGGCAAAGCATGGAGCTGCATGAGGTGCAGCGAGTGCTGAACTTGGCTGGCCGAAATCGAACGGACCATGAGAGAGCACTAGAGGGAGACTTGACGTTGAGCAAGCTTCTCATGAAACGGCTGCTCGATAATACAGCAGTAGAGCAGCGTGCCACCGCACTAGCTACGTCGCTGCTCGCAGGATTAGGGGTGAACCAAGGCTCAAAGAGCCAGGCCAAGATACCAATTGTTGCCAAGCAACTCGATAAGTACCAACCTCACAACGACCCATACAGCTTTGTTGAGCAGTTTGAGCAAGTTTGCGAACCCAACGGCCTCAACGACCAAACTCAATGCTCGCAAGCATTCAGGCTTTGCCTAGGCGACAAGGGTAGGACGTGGTACACAAGCCTAGATGCTGCAGAGTGAGCCAAATTCAATGACCTCAAGGATCTCTTCATCAAGAGATTCGCCGAGCCCAGATGCTCTGATAACCTGCTAGTACGCTTGATGAACATCAAACAGAAAGAGAAGGAGGACATCCACGACTACGTGACCCATGTGAGGAGTCTCTTTAAGAGAATCCCTCTGGGCGAGCGACCGACTGACAGAGCAGTTTTGACTGTATTCATCAATGAAACTCAAGACGAGGAGTTATATAAGGCTTTGGCAGGCAATTCAAGCTTGCAGCGGGACGCGGTGGCTAGAGTGTTTGAGGAAGCCATCAGAGTCGATGATCAGCTGAAAGAGCGGAGCTCCAGGAGCTCAAATTTAGAGGAGAGCAACTCACGAAGCTCAGAGAAAACATCAACCTCTAGTGAGCGGTCAATCCCATCATCCCAAGATAAGGGGAAGGCCACCGAGACAGACCAAGGCTTGGCTGAGGTCAAGATGGAATTAGCCAAGTTGCAAGACATGTTGAGACGACCTATGCGCCCGCACATCCAATGCGTGTACTGTGGCAGAAACCACTTGCTAGCCGAGTGTCAAGACCCTAGGTCAAGACTTTGTGCTAACTGCGGTAGGTTCGGCCATGATGTCGCGCATTGTAGATTACCAAGAAGACTTCCATACTCGCAACCCTATGGCTAGCCTTATCTGGCGAACAGGCCGCAGCCATTCTTCGGAAGGGGAGCTCCATTGGCTCTTCCCGCACCTAACGATATGAAACCAACCATCCCTAGAATGGATATCAACTCTACCAGCATTCCTAGACCGCGTGGTCCTTACGTGACCCACCCACCAAGCGACGCTCCAATACACTACGTGGAGGAGCCAAACGATGAAGAGACCTACATATACCCTTACATCTCGCATGATGACAAGGGCAACGTGGTCCTCATGGATTATCAACCCGTGCCGGTGATGGCGTTAGGATGAGGACGAGGTAGAGGCCTAGGAGGGCAGCTGCAGGATCCAGTCACTTGTTGGACTTGTGGTCACCCCGGTCATGTCTCATCACGCTGCCCTGAAAGAGAGCAGCAAAACAGAGACAAGACTGATCAAAGGTGCACAAAGTGTGGAATCACCCATCTTTTCATAGATTTCCCAAAGCGAAAGCCATCCTCTAGCTCAGCCAACTTGCCATCTGTCCCATTGGGGCTGTTTGGTGTCAAAAACCTCGATGGGGAGGCCACACCTATTCCATTGCCGGTCATGACCCAAGCCCAAACGAAGCACGCCGGCATCTCTCTGCCAGGACCTAGCA
Organism: Lygodium microphyllum; assembly: GCF_053477565.2. Taxonomy (NCBI): domain Eukaryota; kingdom Viridiplantae; phylum Streptophyta; class Polypodiopsida; order Schizaeales; family Lygodiaceae; genus Lygodium; species Lygodium microphyllum. Next base: position 1,088,380 of record NC_141156.1, read on the forward strand.
ATCTTGACGCAACCTTGATAGGGAAGAAAAGCCACATACGAAAAAAGAAGAGATCGGAAGCTAAGGTTGCACTAAAGACCGAGAGTGCTACAACTCTACTCGCTGGAAAGAAGGTTTCAGACGCAGAGGCAGAGACTTCAGCCCCTAAGACGGTCGAAAAGGGAAGCGCTAAGGTAGGGGAATACCCGCATCCTAAGCGACAGTTAGAGGCCATAGAAAAGGTGAAGGAATGGGTGAAGGAGGCTCAAGAGCACCTCAAAGACGCTGAGCCTATCGTAGAGGACGAGATCGATGACCTCTCCAACGTGAGCATGCCGATGTGACCACCTCAACTTAAGTCGACAGAAGCGACAGCGCCACAATCAGTGCCGCTAAGACCAAGCCTTGACGCGACAGAGCCGCAGATCAGCTGCGGCCATTGGCTCGAACAATCTAGGTTAGGGGAAGGACGAGTATCCAACGATCTCCTGACCATGCTAGTGACCACCCCTGTAACACTTAGCCTGGGAGATCTACTTAAGTAGCATCCTACCCTATGGCAAGATCTTAAGCAGTGGATCGAAGGATCACAAGAGCATGTCATGGCAAACCGCCAAGACCATGATGCAGAAATGCAATTACCAAGTTTGACACTGCACTCTATGCCTAAATCCTTACACGTCTATGCCTTTTGGGAAGGCTCTGAGATGCACGTGGTCTTATTGGTCCTAGCCCTAGGTGACACAACAAGAAAGGGAATTGTAGACACGGGAGCTGGGGTTAGTGTGCTTAGCCACGCAGTGCTCCAGACTTGGAGAAACCTGCCTGTCGAAACTGCTAGGTTTAATGTCACGTTAGCAAACAGTATAAGAGTGAAGCCATTCGGGGTACTTAAGAATTGGCCAGTGAAGATCACAGGTGTCCAGTTCTCTGTTGACTTTATAGTCATGAAGGGAGTGGACTACGATATCCTATTAGGCTGACCCTGGATATGCAATGCTAGAGTCATTGAAGATGGGGGTAACGGCTTAATCTTCCTTCGCAATAGAACGGACGCCATAAGAGTAGAGATGGACACTTGGAAGACCTCACCAGTCGACCTAGATGCCATCTCTGCTATGCTCAAGGGGAACACTCAGGTCAAGAAGCCCTATGGGCCCCTGACCAAGTATATCCCATGCCCAGAGGATAAGCGAGATTGGATGCACGTTCTCGCTACAATCAACTTGCCATTCTCAAATCACGAGGCGTATGAGCAAGCCATCAAAATGATCGGCAAGTCTAACAAAGCACTCTCTACACCAGTCTGCATGATGGCAGGAAGCCTCTATGGAAAGCCTAAGCATGTCACCTTCCACATACCATCCAACAAAAGGGAACTCCAGGGGATACTAGAATACCTAACGAACAAGCTAGCTGGCAATCCAGCTGTAAACTTCAAACCACTCCAGGATCTCTTAGAGGAATCCAAGTGGCAATGGACCAGGGTGCACAATCTAAACCTCATGTATAACTGGGCCCTAGTTCCTGACCAACGACACGAGGTATACCAAACTCTAGGAGATGACAAGCAGTTGGATGACAAAGATTCTAGCGACGAATACGAAGACTGCCAATCCTTCAGTGATGGGAGCGAGGGTGAAGTAGATACCGTAGAATACGACACTGAAGAACAAGAAATTAAGCAGATACGAGGAGACGCCAAGCCGCAGAAAAGGCAGACCTTTAGAGTAGAGTGAGGAGTCATGCGCATGGAATGTGATCGCGCTTGGTTGGAACGCGTAGGAGCCGTAGACCTGGAGCAAGCAGACCTAGCCCAGCCAGGAACAACATCAATACTTAGGACCGAATCACCATCTGAACTGCGGCCACCAGGGGAGACCACCTCTTCTAGTGAAGATCAAGGGTTTGACTCTGAATCAGAAGTTAGTTCAGATAGTGATCCATAGATCCCTAGGCCGTCCACGACCAGACGTACCAAGGGGGACCTACCCATCCACCTGAGGTGCAGACGGTTAAGGCAGGAAAAGGCAAAGCAACCCATGGATACACGAATAGAAGAACAGCGAAAGCCGCAGGACCTCCCTAAACGCTTCACAAAATTCAAAAAAGGGGATAGGGTAGTAGTTCTGTTAGGTGCCAAACGTCAAGGGCAGACTAGCAAACCAATCAAGGGACCAGCCAAAGTCAAGGAGGTAGACTTAGCCCAGGAAGGGGAAACACCCCGACCAGTATTCATTGCCGATGACTTGACTGGTGAAGAAGAAATGAGTCGTGTCGCTCTCTTGCGAGAGTATATAGACGTGTTTGACTAGTCCTTAGAGGAGCTATAGGGGGTAGATCCGAGTGTTGTGACTCACAACATACCCATGACGTCGAACGCAACGCCGGTCAAGTAGTGACCGTACCCTATGAATCCAAAACACGCTCATGCTATCAAAGAGGAAATTGACAAGCTAATGAGAGCTGGATTCATTTATGAAATTGAGCACATAGACTGGGTATCACCCATAGTCATTGTGATGAAGAAGAACGGAAAAATCTGAGTGTGAGTCAATTACAAGAAGGTGAACGCTGCTACGAAGAGAGACAACTATCCATTGCCGTACACCGAGCACGTGTTTGAGAGGGTGGCAAGCAAGGAAGCCTATAGTTTTTTGGATGGCTTCTCAAGGTACAACCAGGTGCAAGTGCATCCTGCAGACAGAGGCACAAGATCACCTTTGCCACTGAGTGGGGCGTCTTTGCAGACATAGTCATGCCCTTCGGGTTGACCAATGCCCCCGCCACTTTTCAACGTCTCATGTGCACTATCTTTAAGGACATGCTTTGCAAGGAGTTAGAGGTCTTTGTCAACGACCTGTGTGTCCATTCGACCTGGATCAAACACTTAGACAAACTCCGCGCAGTCTTTGAACGATGTCGCTTATATCGTCTCTCCTTGAACCCCTTGAAGTGTCAGTTTTGGGTAAAGCACGGATGCATCTTAGGACACGTGGTGTCGAAGAACAGCATTGCCATTGACTTCTCGAATGTCAGGGCTAGTGTTAAACTTCCACCCCCAATTAATTACAAGGGAGTTCAATGCTTCTTAGGCCATATAGGATACTATCGGTGGTTTGTACTGAACTACGCACTGATCGCCAGACCATTGTACAAGCTGTTGATTGTCTTCGAGTGGACCGAGGCATGCCAACAAGCGTATGAAGAATTGAAAAAGGCTTTAACAATAGCACCAATTCTACGAGCCCGAGATTGGACCATTACCTTCCACGTGCACATCGACGCTCCTAAGTTTGCCGTGGGGGCAGTGTTGTGCCAACCTGGCGAACACAACCTAGATTATCTAGTGAGCTTTGCTAGCAGACAACTCACTGAGATGGAGATGAACTACTCGACAACAGAAAGGAGGGATTAGCCATGGTGTTCACTGTGAAGAAATTCCGGCATTATCTATTGGCCACATCCTTCATCTTTTTCGTGGATCATCAAGCTCTGCTCTATTTAGTAAACAAACCCTGTGCTATAGGGTGCATAGCTCGATGGCTCCTCCTGCTTCTAGAGTTCGATTTCTCCGTGGTAGTACGAAAGGGAAAATAGCATTACATGGTTGATCACATGTCACGCATCCCCACAGGAGAACCCGCTGGACAAGGCATCGTTGACCAGTTACCCCACGCCCACCTATTCCACCTGTCCAGCGAGAGAGATTTATTTAAGGCTGATCTAATGCCATATTGGGCGGATGACATAGTCCAAGTGCTCGAGCATGGACTACTAGAGCGACCAATAGAAAAAGCCCGACTTAGGCGCTTGATCCTGAAGATCCAGTCCTACTAGCTGATTGCAGGCCAACTTTATAGGCTGGGGCAAGATGGATTGCTATGTAGATGCATGTGTGAGCATGAGATGCACAATGTGCTCTCGGAGGCGCACAGCGGCATTGCGGGAGGACACTTTAGTGGAGACATGACAGCACGAAAGGTGCTGCAGTCTCAACTATGGTGGCCCACGCTTTTCCGCGACGCCAAGCGATTCGTCAAGCATTGTGACGAGTGCCAACGGACAAAAGTACCGATTCACAAGGATCAAATGGAGTTGACCCCAATTATTGCTCACCAATCGACTTCATAGGGCCCGTCAGCCCTGCGGCACAGTACTCACAAGCCAAGTACATTGTTGTGGCCTCGGATTACCTCACAAAATGGGCAGAGGCAAGAGCCACACGAAAAAACGACACAAGGATGACTACCAAGTTCTTATGGGAGCAAGTGATCTTGCGCTTCGGCTGCCCCATTGAATTGGTTAGTGACCAAGGCATGCACTTCATCAACGAAGTGATAGCACATCTCCTGTCCACCTTTCTCATCATCCATCGCAAATCCTCACCATGCTACCATCAGGCGAATGGCTAGGAAAAATCAACTAATAAGATTCTTATCAATGTCCTGACTAAAGTAGTCTCAGCCTCACGCAGCGACTGGGACAACAAGCTGATGGTGGCAGCCTTGTGGGCCTACCGCACAGCTTATAAAACGACTGTCAGCCAAGCCCCCTTTAGGCTGACCTATGGAACTGAGGCAATTCTACCATTAGAATTCTTCGTTCCTAGCCTGAGAATAGCACTTCAAGAACGATGGGAAGGGAAGGAGGCATGGACGCAACGCCTGGTCGAGCTTGAAGGCCTATCAGAAACTCGTCTTCTAGCCACCCACGCGCTTATCTGTGAGAAAGCCCGACGCAAAAGCTGGTTCGATAAGCATGTCAAGCAGCGCGAATTCGAACAGGGTGACTTAGTGCTCCTTTACTCAGTTAAGGGGCATAAGCAAAAATTGAAATTCAGAGGTCTCGGACCCTTCAAGGTTCGAACTAGCAATGTCAAGCTTGAGACACTAGATGGTGAGGGAATAGGCTTCTTCAATGGCAGTCGTGTCAAGAAGTACTTCCCTCCCACGCATCCTTTGCATGAGCCACCATTGTTAGAACTGCCGGTCAAAGTACGAGTAGCTACAATCATTGAAATCAACGAAGAGGATGAGGAAACCATAGAACCCGCTTACCTCCGTATCACGGTCACTGCCAAGCAAACATACGCTTTCAATGCTTTGATCAATGAGGGATCAGACTTCAACATCTTAACCCACAGTCATTAGATCCAACTTGGCAAACCACTACTTCAACCCACAACTGCCAAATTAAACCCATACCGGGCCCACTCATACGCACCTCTCGGCAATGCAGAGTCATCATTTCTATCGAGTCTGAGACTGTTCCAACGCTTTTTTTACGTATTGCCAAGTGCTATAGACGCAGGCACGGAGTCACTACTGGGGAAAACCTTCAAAAAGCAGACTCATTGTAATGTTGATTATGAGTCGCACCGCATCCACCTAGCAATAGGCAACCTGCGCATTGTCATAGCCTTCACCAAGGGCTGCGCGGCACCATCACCGACCGCAAAGCCGCCAGTAGAAACATCCGTAGGCAAGACTAAGGAGGGGGGTAGTGCGCGGCCACCACTCCCCCACTTCCATAAACCGCAACCCGCAGCAGCCAAAGCTAAGGCCCAACAACCTCACCTTCAATGGGTGCCTAAACAGCCGCAACAACCGCCTGGGAGTCGACACTCTTGCCCTCAGAAGACCCAGAACTCTAAACCTAGGAAGCCAAGACGCAATCACAGGAAGCGCAGCGTGATCAAGCAAAGATGGGTCCCTAAAGCCCTCTTGTATGCGCAAGGCTACTACAAGGGAAATACCTGGCTGTGGATCCCTAAGGCCCCCACCGCGAAACTCACTATTCGTACGCCACCCTCAAGCTTGATCAGCCCATGTACCATGACACCTCAAAACCATAAGCCACGGTGCTCTCCAGAGCCCCAGCCATCCGACTCATCTACACTTTGGGCCAAGAGAGTCACACAGACCTATCGGCCCAAGTAGCAACCACCGTCACAAGAGGCATTATCCGACCAAGTCAATCCGACTCCCCAAAGCAAACTTGAATGCAGCAGTACATCTATTGTGGCTGACCCTAATCCACCCATATTCCAAACAACCCAACTGCAGGCTCAAGGAAACTCCCAACCACCCCTCTTCGTTGTCAAAAGTGCTTGTTCTGTCAAACCTCAACCACCTGTCAGCCTTACGCCCTCCTACAAATGAAAATCCTTCATAATGCTAGCTGTTGACCTTGCAAAGGACACCGGGGATGACATGGTGGAATGCATTAAACGACTCGATGCCACCTTCGTGTCACTAGCCCTCAACTACGACCGCTTGGACTTAGGTCTGTTGGAAGAACCCTTTGCAACAGAAGTGTGCAATATGCCTTGCTCTTGGGAGACCTTTGAATTCGCATTTGCAAAAGCTTCTCGCTCCGCTGCTGAGTTGATTAATAGCAAGATCTCCAAGGAGCAAGCCATCAAACAGCGCCTTATCACGTCATACAATCCACAAACCACTTCTGCTATCACTGACTAGGAAATTGTGGAGTTATCACACCTTGCTGATACTGGATCACCTTTCTTGAGGCAGTGGTACGCTCTTAGGTTGCAATGGGCAGTTGAAGGATGTCTCATAATGACCAATTCCAAGCAACGCCGCACCATCAAAATAGCAGAGTATGATCCCACTTACGTCGCACCCACCTCGTATAGAGTGTTAACCACTCTTCGGGGCCGACCCATGGAAGAGCACATCAAGGGGCATCCCTACCTTGACCACCTCTTAACAGAGGAAGAACTCCACATTGCAAGTCGGGTCGACTCTGGTGACTTCCTCACAGATGTTCTCACATACATCACGCACGTGGGAATTTGACCCTTTGATTTGGACCGCGCAGCTCAACTGGAATACAATCCAAATTTTTATACTTGGCTCCTTCACAAGTAACTCCTACCCCAACATGCCAAAAGCCCTTAACCTTTTGACCCTCAATCCTAGGAAGGATTCTTTTCAAGATGGAAGGGGAGGGGGTAAGGTGGAATGAATCAGATGAGAAATGAATCAAAGGGGATAAATCAAAGAAAAATTAGCGAAAAGCATAGACAGGTAGTATGAAAAAACAGATGGGATAGGAAAATGGGTAGGAAAACTTTAAAGTAAAGGGCAAAAAGTCCAAGTCTAAAAAGGAAAATCTACATGGCTTCCTAATGAATTCATTCAAAAAACATAGAGTTTTTCTTTTCCAGCAATCAACGAATTGATATGTGGAAAGTACTAATGAAAGTTACGATTTATGGCAGGAGCATAAAATGTCGCAGCAAGACCAGGCCCATCGACTCCTGTTCACAGATGAGGAAATGGAGCAATATCGCATCCATCTAGAGAATCGCGCCTTCAGCCAGCTCAAATTTCGAACTATCCACAATATAGAAGTCGTGGTGGCCAAGGAGGAAGCAGCCAGGAGGGTGGTTGAACAATGCAACCTCACGAAGTACCTTGAAAAGTTCTTGCACGAGCCGGACCACCTGAAGTGCATGGAGTTCCTCAGAACATACAACCTTGATCAAGAATGTGGTATTGTAACAGTGGGCAGAGGAGAAGATGCAAAGTAGGTACATGTCCGTTTAGACCCAACCTTGGTGGAGAAGGCTTTGGAATTGGTACCAAAGACGGAGAGGAAACAAAAAAGGGATGTTTATGCCATGTTGAAAATGAAGAAGGAAGATGTGCTTACAAATGACGACATAAGCATCCAGGATATCCCTGACACAGAAGCCCAGGATGCAGGCCAAGCTGATACATGTGCTCTTCTCCAGCCAGCGTTACAATTCCTTGATGCATCGAATTAGCATACTGGTGCTGGAGAATGTAGCAGCCCATACCCTAGACGAAGTAGATTGGAATGGGTACGTGCGAAAAACAATCGATCAGGCAGTCAAAGCATTGGCCCTAGGAAGTGTACCAGCAGGAGGAGAATCTCCGGCCTCTAAAGTTACAGAAAGAAAGAAAGTCTCATCCAAAGCCTCCTTTATCAGGTATGGAGGCGTCTTGACTGCCTCATCCAGGAGGCAGTAAAGGAAGCATAGGACGCGGAAGAAGGAGAAGGAGAAATGCTAGAAAGGTCGCCTCTTCACCAGGACAAGGATAGGTCCACCAATAGAATTGAGACAGAAGAAGAGGGGGAGAGACAGACAAGCAAAAGGACAACCAGGAAACCCAAGAAGAAGACAATGCAGAGAAAGAAGAAGGATGATGAAGGCAGAAAGAAGGAGAGAGAAGACTTAGAAAGGGCAAAGAAAGAGTCCCTAAAGGAGACCAAGGAGAGAGAGAAAACAAGAAGAGTTATAGAAAGCAAAGAAGGCATCGAAACAAGAAGCAGAGGAGAAGAAAAGAAAGAAAAAAGAAGAAAAAGGGAAAAAGAAGGAAGAGCAGAGAAAAGCGGAGGAGGAAAGGAAAAGAAAGGCGGATGAGGAAGAGGAAGAGCTACATAGGAAGGAGGAAGAGGACCTAGCGGAAGCCACAAGCCGGTCCATCGAGCAATAAAGCTGAGCAGAGGAATTGGGAAACCTAAGCCCGCATAGAGAAGAAGGGCCAAGGTCTAGCACACAAGTGCCGGAGTTTGTGCCACCTCCAGTCCCTGAGGGCAAGGGCAAGGCCCCGATTCATCCAATTCCTACCCTCCTGGTGCCTCCCACTGAACCCACTACCATCACCCCTAGCATCCCGACCAGTGCCGATGTGTCAAACTTCGTGGCGTGGATGTAATACTTCATCAACAAAGAGATGGGCCAGGGACAGAGCACAGAAACCACGGCCACAGGACAAAAGAGACCAGCTATGGATGCGGAATCCAGGCAAGAGACCAAAAGGCAGAAGGTAGAAGCCTCAACCTCGCCCATCCACACAACGATGACGCCATCGGCTAATTACGACGAGTATATCGCTGAACTACTCTCCCAATTGGAGAAAGCTAAGGAGGAACGCAAGATAGCCATGGTTGAGTTGGTAGCCGAGAAGGAATCAGTGGCCACCTTCTAGTTGGATAAAACAAGGATGATAGCCATGCAACAGAGGGAGATCGCAAATCTCAAACAAGAAATGAAGGCTAAGGATGATAGGGAGGAGCACTGGAGATAGCAGCTTGAAAAAAAGACACATGAACTAGTCAAAATGCAAAGAGAGCTCATGCTCCTGATAGTGCAATACCATGAGCTCGCTACGAAATCTGCTCAGGTGGATGCACTTGTGGCTGAGCTAAATGCCAGGGACGAGGAGAGAAAACAAGGCATAAAGGAGCATCAAGAGGAGATCGAGCACCTGACAGATCAACTAAACTCTGGAAAAGAAGAGCAAGAGAGGCTGGTTAGGGAGTTGGAAGACTATGAGCAGAAACTCATGATGCTAACCCTAAAGCAAGGAGAGAGCTTGGAAGAGATGAACAAAAGAGCAGAGGAGTGGGCTGCGCATAATGAAAAGAGGGTGAAGACACTGGCGCGGTGCCTTGCTCTAGCAGAGAGGAGAAAATCATCGTAGAGAGCAAGGCAGAAGCTGCCCAAGGGGCCTTCAGCACTCAACAAAAGGCCTTTCTTGACACCATCCTGGACACCACCCACGCAGCGCAAGGAGAGTCATTGGAGGTGATGCAGAGAAAGCTCGGCATGGCACGGAGAGCCTTACACACTGGATTGCAAATGCCACCCTTACCTGCGGAGGTTAGGCTGAGCTTGGATGAGCAACGAAAATACCTATTGATGGCCGACCTAACCCCCAGGAAATTGACGCCCTCGGATTCGAAGAAGAAGCAGCACAGGGAGAACGGCAGGGGGAGGAAGCAGAACTTGAAATTGACATGAACCGATTCAGGGAGGATGTAGTTCCACAAACCCCCTCGCCGCATTCTCAAGAGCCACCACAAGAGGACCCATCTGCGGAAAGAAAAGCCGCCTCTAGGGAAAGATGCAGAAAGCTAGTAGAGGAAGCTAGGAAACAGCTAAGAGCCAAACCATACATGCTATCGTCCGCACCTCTCCCACTGTGCCCTGATGATCTCCCTGCAGGATTCCACGCAGAACTGGTGTTGTGGGAGATACAAGAATAAGGAAAGGATCCATTCACCTTTAGTTTCCTCCTACCAACCATCTGCCTGCTGATGGCTACCATGATTGAACCAAATCAAGCAAAAGGAGTACTTAGTAATAGATCTGCCATTGGCATAGATCTTGGAACCTCATCTTCCAAAGATGCATGCCCAACGCCTCAAGATCTATGGATCGCTTATTGATTCCACAAGCCTGAAGAATTTCAATGCAAGGTTGAAGATCTTCAACGCAGCACTGAAGACCTTCAACTCAAAGACAAAGATCTTCAAATCAAAGACATAGATTTTCAATACGAAGACAAATCATATCATTGTCAAGACAGAGTTCGGGGGGGGCTTCTCCACGATAAATCCATCCAATACCATCCTCCTAAGGGATTGCTTATTGCTTCAAGTGTTTCTGATGCTCAAGGGACGACCGGCTACATAATGGACGCCACAACTGTGTGAAAGATGCAACGAACATCTTCATGAAGCCGAAAGCACGCCGGAATCTCTCCTGATCATCGTCATTAAACTCCATCACCTCTCATTCACACAACCATCTTGGAAGCAGTGTCATCCACCTACCAGTTCCGCCTAGCAGCAGACCTAACTAGCCACTATTTTCCACCACAGTGCCATGGGACTACCACTTGGCTAGGAGGGGGTAATGTTACCGTGTTTCCCACAGCATAGAGGAGCAAAAAATGGAAAAAAGAAAATAGCAAAAAAGGCGCAGGATAAAAGCAGAAAAAGGCGCCTTGACCGGTAACCAGACCCTGAAAAATTTAAATGTTCGGGCACGACCCTCAGAAAGTCTCAGTGTCGCCCCGAGACAACAAAAGAGTAGAAGGCGCACCATTAAATATGGAAGCACTCCCGAATCCTTGTAAAAGAGCGCCAGGCTCGCTCCTGTGCAAATTGTACGCTTTAGTTGGGAATAGGATAAAATTAGAATGGTGGGAAATGGGAAAAAGGGCCTAGGCTACGGCCGGCCATGTAAAAAAAGGGAAAAAGGGGATGACCGCCCAAAAGGAATTTAGGGTTTTGTATATAAAGTTGAAAAGTGAATGAAAATCTCATTCTTGTGTGTGGCAAAAAGTGGCTCTCTTCTTCTTCTCTCTTCTTCTCACCTTCTTGCTTGTGTGTGCTCTTGAGAGAGGGAGTGTGAGAGTGTGAGGGAGTGAGTGTATGGGAGTGAGGGATCAAGTGGGTGAAGCTCTTGACCATCTCCTCTTCTCTTCTTCTCTTCTCTTCTCTTCTCTTCTATCGCGCGCGTGGCTATGGAGGATGGAGCTTGGAGATGGAGGATGCTTGAGCTAGCATCAAGGATCGTGGAGTTACCGGAGTGCAAGAGAGAGAAGGGTACTCGATCAAGCATCAAGGTAAGCTCACTACACTCGTAGGATCGACGGCGCGTCGGCTAGGTGAGAGATAGTCATTAGAGCTCGCTTGGAACGCTTGAAACAATAAGCGGTTCGTGGGTCTTGGCAGTTGAGCGAAAGCTCCCACAGCCTTCGAAGCTCGGCATTTCCCAACCTATTGAAAGGCTTATAGCCTCAACATATTGCAATGGTTGTACTCAGGCAAGTCCAAAAAAAAAACAAAAAAAGAGAACATGAAAAAGAAAATAAAAAGGAAAAGAAAAAGGAAAAAAGAAAAGAAAAGAGACAAAAACATAAGAAGCACCCACAATCACAGCACAGCACCTAGGGGTACTCAAATTAGGTATGTCCAGTGACCTTGGTCGGCTAGCTCCGTCCCTAGTCCCCTCGCCCTTTCGCATCACCCACAATTGTTCAGGGCACATCAAGGGCAGGACATACCCCGGGAGCTTGTCTCGCCTATGGTTAGACCTATCACCCTAACCCATTCACACGATTCCCTCTTGCACTCTGCCTTAATACCATTGCAATCAATCGTAGTAAGCACCGCACAAATGGCCATGAAAAGTACATTGTCCTCATCAAGCAAGTCCAATAGCTACCAGCTACCAAAATTGCGGTGTCCCTGTGTTCAATTATGCTACGTCATGCAGTCACAATTCAAAGGATGTCTCATACAGCTTCACATGTACTTCTTCTCAACATGGATAGCTTTGCTTCATCCACACGTTGTTACGAGAAACCAGCCGCGGTATTCTAACTACATAATATCCAAGTATGCACGAGCACTCACATAATATCTGCATCAAAATATATATAAAGTTTGGGTCCTCAAGTGCAGGACAATACTCTCAGCTTTCTAAGAGTTTGACATGTCTCCCAAACTAATTGAACTACGTCTTATGCATGATAAAGAAGACTAGCACTACCCCGAGGGAGAGACCACATATGAGAGGTTTTCAATTGCAGGTATTGAAGACTCCAACGAGAGTGTCATTTGCCCTTCATTAACACTCAAATCTGAATTCTTATCCTTTATCATCCTGCAAGCCCGCCAAGAATCGTCATGTGTAGAATCCCCAAAAACCAATACATGTTCCAGCCTAGCGCGATTCCCAATAGCAAACAACCCTACCCCCAACTCCAGCCACCCTACCATTAGCCACCCACGCCAACAATGTGGCCCCAACAACCTTCATCTGCCCACCACCAAAAATCCTCCAAGGCAACCACAGATGTCCTTGCCACCCACGTCTTTAGTGCATGCTAAAGCCTGCTACCTATGACTGTGAGTGCCATGGGAGTGGCACTTGTCTAGGAGGGGGGTAATGTTAACCCTCAAACGAACAAGGTGAAAAAGCTGGAAAATCTAAAGTAGAAGACAAGGACAAGGTAAAAGTGAAATAGAAGACGAAGGCACACTAAGAAGAATTTGGAAACACAAGAAGCACAGAAAAGTCCTAAATCAAGGAAAAAGGCGCACGAGAAAAAGCGCGAGGTGCACCATGATTTATGTTAAGAGTGCCGAGTTTCACCCGTGCAATTTGTAAAGGTAGATGGGCGGTAGGAAGGAAGCTAGGAAGATAGAAGGACAATGAAAAAAAGGGCCATGTAAAAAAGGGGATAAGGGGATGACCACCCAAAAGGGATTTAGGGTTTTGTATATAAAGTTGAAAAGTGAATGAGAAGCTCATTCTTGTGTGTGGCCAAAGGTGGCTGTCTTCTTCTTCTCCTTCTTCTTCTTCTTCTTCTTCTTCTTGTTGCTTGCTTGAGCTTATGCTTGACAGAGGATGTGAGAGTGTGACGGTGAGGGACTAGGGAGGAGAAGCTCTCCATCTTCTCCTCTCTTCTTCTCTTCTCTTCTCTTCTCTTCTCTTCTCTTCTCTTCTCTTCTCTTCTCTTGCTCGCAGTAATGGAGCTTGAAGCGTGGAGCTTTCTTGAATCTTGCACTTGGATTGTGGAGCTACTGAAGTGTGTGGAAGAGGAGGAAACTCAATTGACATGGAGGTAAGCTCACTACACCCATAGAGATGGATGGCGCGTCGACTATGTGATAGTGCTCGGCTTGGAACGCTTGAAGCAATAAGCGGTCCGTGGGTCTTGGTGGTCGATCAAAAGCTCCCACAACCTTATAATCCATTAAAAGTATTAATAAATAGCTAGTGGGTATTCTATCAAAGATAGTATCAGAGAAGAAACAAGATTGGGATAAGAAGCTATATGTGGCTGTGTCGGCATATAATACGACCTTTAAGAAAGCTACCAACTACACCCCATTCAAGTTAGTTTATAGCGAGTGTGTACTACCCCTAGAGATTGAGTTACTGACTACAAGATTTGCAATTAACCATTCTTTGGGGAACAAAAGTGCACTCTTTGAGTGCTTTATGACATTAGCACATCTTGATGAGCTCAAATTGCAAATTTTGTCACATCATAAGGTAGCTAAGTATCGAATGAAGGAGCTTCATGATTTAAAAGCAAAGAAGTATACATTCAAGAAATGGTGGTTAGTTTAATACTATGATGCACATAAGGAGCTCTTTCTTGAGAAATTGGAGCCTATGTGGGATGGTCCCTACAAAATTGTTCGAATTGGAAAAAATAAGTCCACAACATTACTAGAAGATTTGTAGGGAGTGGAGTTTAAAAACAAGGTTAATCTAAATAAGATTAAACCTTATTATCTTTAAGCATACTGATGAGATAATTGTCTTGCAAATCCAAGTTGGACTCCTTTAAAACATGCAGGAGAGGCTGAAAGTTGGTTGATCGGGTGGTTGATTCCCTATTTAGAATACCCATATTTGAAACAAAGATACCTTTCAGGGAAGAATTGTTTGGTGGAGTATAGGTTATAAAGTGATTGAGCAAGAGGACAGAATATTTGTTTGGGAGATCAAAGTCTTCTACCATCACTGCTTAAGGATCTTGAAGAGCATCCTTGTTGGATTCAATGAAGAAGAAGGGATAGAGCCTTTGGTTCATCCTCTAAATATGCTAAATTTTGACTATCATACTTACGAATAAAGGAGCCAATGATGGCCAAATGTGTGAACCCTTTATGGACATATACATTATATTTTGATGGAGCATCCAGGGGTCCTAATAAGAAAGGGAGTATTCGGGTAGTCACTAGAGATCCGCGACGTAGAATTACGATGAAATCAGCTATCTACCTTGGGACAAGATTTACTAATAATATGGCGAAATATAAAGTCATGATCATAAGATTAAATATTGCTAAGAAAGGTGGTGTTCACGAGTTATTAGTAAAAGGAGATTCCGAGTTGGTTTTGAATCAATTAAGTGGGATGCACACAATACAAAATCCCATTCTCTGTATGTATTTTTACACTGCTATGAACTTGATTGACGAGTTTGAGAGAGTGTCTCTTCAGCTAATTCCACGATATTGGAATTAGTTTGCTGATTCATTAGCAAATTATGCTTATGAAGAAGACCTTTTTATCAATTGTGGTCCTAGTTAGATATCCCCCTTGATGATGAGATAGGACCTGGTTGATTATGGAGACTTTTATCAGAGCATGCTTTATATGGCAGGTGATAGTTAATATAGGTAATGCAAAGAGTAGATGAGATCCATTTATCATTGTTATCTTGGACCCATAGAGTGATCAAATGACATTTTATGCATATATCTCTTGATGTATATGCAGGAGGTATGGGTCATAATCTGACGCATCTAGTTTAGAGCTGGGAGCCCTCTTTTCTCCTTGGAATAAAGCGTCTTATTGTATGTTACTACCACTCCAAGGAGAGTTATGTATAAGTTGTATTGATTTTTTACTTTAGGCCAAGAGGGCTAGCTTGTTTGTTATGAAATGTTATATTACATTAGACCAAGAGAACCATGTATCTATTTGGTTGAAGAGCACCCTGCCATGGCACCATGAGAATCACGAACTGGCCAAGAGAGGCTGCAAGTACACTTGCTAGCCACAAAAACCTACAAGAACCTTCTTCTTCACCAAGAACCATTGCTCCAAAAACACACAAGAAAGAGGCACACAAGAAATTGAAAGAAATTCTTCCAGCCTCACCCTCTTCCTCTTCCTCATTCTCCATTAGATTTGGCAATGAAGCACAAGAGAAAGAAGCAAGAACAAGAAGGCAACTATTGTGCCAAAATGGGAGAGAAAGAAATGAAGCGTGAGAGGAGAAGATAAAGGAAGAGAGAGGGTGTAACCACCTCAACTTCCCACCTCCTCAAATCACCCGACAAGCCTCCTCCTTTTCTTTTCTTGATATTATAAAAATTGGATTGCATACATTTTGGCTAAGGTCTAACGACCCTTCAATTTTTTAAATGGGACAAAAGGTGTTGACCATACTTTTCCTTTCCATATTTTAAGATGTGAGCCTAAGGACCCACATTGTTATATTGCTTCATAAATGAATTTTTTTTACAAGAGAGTACAAAAGCAAAATGTATTTTTGCAAAAGATGTTTCCATGTTGAGTACATTTTAGTGCCTTTATTTGCATTGATTTCCTGGTTATCATTCCTCCCATGCTTAAGTGTGAAGTATCCTCGCAAACAAATTTGAAGAAGAACCACGATCGGCACTTGAAAAAATCTTCATCTTCATCATCGATCTTCATCATTGATCTTTGTTCTTCGTTTTCATGATTACCTTTTGTTTTCCTTGAAGGGGGAAAGAAATGGAACACACATCACATAGAAAGAAATTGCACAACTAGGTCGTATTTGCCTAGGTAGCAAGCACAGTAAGTAATAGATACACATCATAAAAGATAGGGTTTTTCAACAAATTTGCATACAAGGATGAGTATCACACTCAACATAGGCTAAAAGATAAACACCAATGAAGCACATAAGAAAACCCAAAAAGGATATAATAATAATAAAGCACACCCCTACGTAAGATTTTGCATTAGAGTTCTCCCACCCGATTGCTTTTGGAAAGGAATAAGAGAGATGGGCTTTATTAAGGATATAAGAAAAAACAACAAAAGGTCTTGTATGTTTGAAAGAGTAAGAGATTTCTTGGTGTGAAAAAGGGATTGAGAAGAATTGAAACATGTGAGCAACGAGTTATATGCAAAAATAGTTGATTAATGTCAAATATTTATATAATTTTTCTTTTCCTTTCACCACCTAATGGAGGATAAGGTAAGAAAATGATTCAAACATCTGAAATGCCACGTAAAAAGATTGGAAGACAACTGCAACTTGAAATCGTATGGCGCAGAAGAGGCATGGGAAGATGGAGATGACAGAGACATTGGCTAGATGTGAGGATTCATGAATGCAGAGGAGCTAGAGCCATATCCATATCAGGGATGATGCAGGGAGAGCCCAAAGAATGGCGGGGAGATCAGAGGATACGAGTTGTTGTGTGAGAGTCCAAGTCGGAGGGAGAGGAAGAGGAGAGGATAGTGGAGCAAGACGGGTGGAAGGAAGACTCTAACTGCTCTAAACAACAATGCCCCAGGCGTCCAGGAGGAAGAACTCGATATCGTCTTTGACGTCAGTCGAGGCAGGTGACGCGTGTCTAGTAATGTAGCGGTGGCCGTGCATCTTGTCGCACTTCAACTGCACGGCCCAAATGGACCCCGACTCAGGTGACCTGTAGCTCTTGGCCAGTTGTACATGAGGGTGGTGGACCTACCATGGGAGGTACAGAGGAAGGTGCTAGAAGGGAGCGAGGAGGCGGTCTTGTAGGGGGTAGTGAGGTGTTGATAGAAAACAACCATATCTTAATCTCTGGTGAGAGAGAGAGAGAGATATGCACATAAAGGCTACAAAGATGGAAGGTATTATGGTAGCCATGGATTTTGGAAGGTGAAATGATGGGAAGGTCAAGGAGATTGGTGAAAACGAAATGGTTCCATCTTCCTTGCCCTTCCTTGTTTCTCAGAAGCTCCATAGCCACCTCTTTCCTGGCCAGTGCACCAAATGAAGAGCACCCTGCCACGGCACCATGAGAACCATGAACTAGCCAAGAGAGGCTGCAAGTACACTTGCTAGCCACAAAAACCTATAAGTACATTCTTCTTCACCAAGAACCATTGCTCCAAAAACACACAAGAAAGAGGCACACAAGAAATTAAGAGAAATTATTCCATCCTCACCCTCTTCCTCTTCCTCACTCTCCATTAGATTTGGCAATGAAGCACAAGAGAAAGAAGCAAGAACAAGAAGGTAACTGTTGTGCCAAAATGGGAGAGAAAGAAATGAAGCATGAGAGGATAAGATAAAGGAAGAGAGAGGGTGTAACCACCTCAACCTCCCACCTCCCCAAATCACCCGACAAGCATCCTCCTTTTCTTTTCTTGATATTATAAAAATTGGGTTGCATACATTTTGGCTAAGGTCTAAAGACCCTTCAATTTTTGAAATGGGACAAAAGGGGTTGACCGTCCTTTTCCTTTCCATATTTTAAGGTGTGAGCCTAAGGACCCACATTGTTACATTGCTTCATAAATATATTTTTTTTACAAGAGAGTACAAAAGTAAAATGTATTTTTGCAAAAGATATTCCCATGTTGAGTACATTTTAGTGCCTTTATTTGCATTGATTTCCTAGTTATCATTGGTGCAAGTGTAGTTAATGTTTTCTTGTTTGTTTTAGTGTTGTACAAAACAAGTCTGACAGAGTGCTTGGAGGGAGCCTTTGCTACGTTGATGTTTCTTGTGGCCAAGTCTAGGTGATCTCCTTCCTTTACAACTCCTTTCCCTTTGTGCTAAATGGTCATGTATATGTGGGGATTTTTCTTCCTTTTGTTGGGGACTAGCAATCAAGGCATGAAGTCCAAAAGGTTAGGTAATGTGTGTTTGGGGATGTCTAAGTAGCTGTCTACCTCTTATGAAGATATTTTCAAGCACTCCAAGTACTGTTTTAGAAGGTAGTCCTAGTGATGTCCTGCTAGCCTACTAGGTTAGCTATTCCTAGGAGTTTCTGTTAGTTGTGAGGCGGCTAGAGAAGCCTACCAAATAAAACAAAGAGAAGAAATAATGCATATATTTGAAGCCTATAGTATACAGAGGTGTGTAAAAATGGGTTCTAACCCTTTTTTTTTAAAAAGAAATGAAACAAAAGAAAAATCAAAGGGCAGATAATCATTGCCTTGTGAATGCCTGCTAGGTTTCTAGGGACGAGTCAGTCGATGCCTTGTCTTCTTGGGGGTGATGTCTAGCCGAAAAAAATAAATAATGATGGTTGGAGCGAAAATCAAAGTGAGTGAAAAGAGAAAAAAATTAAGTGTTGCCTTGTGAGGGCTTGGTAGGTTCTTGGGTAATGAGTCAGGACAATGAACCTGAGACCGATGCCCTATTCTCCTTGGGTCCATATGCTCAGCTCCCTCCTTTTTACACACCGGAGTCTAAAGTCCTAAAGTATTCAAAAGAGATGAATTAAAAGTATTTGAAAATGAAAGACCAAGCTATAGGAGTCCTCACCTAGTAGGAGTTCCTGGTCTAGTTATCCTAGGGTAGGTAGGTAGTTTCAGACCACCATGTAGGATGACTTCTTTGGTAGTTCTTTTCAGCTTGTCTATCATGTTGGAGCAGTTGGTTAGCGACTAGCTTTGGATCTCTATCATATTATACTTGGCCTATCCCTTGTGGGTTTCATGCCTTGATTTTGTTAGGAGGTAGGGTGAGAGTTGTGTTTGTGTTTTGTTGTGTATTATCTTTTGAAGTAGCTTGATGCTCTTGATAGGTTCTTTATGTGCAGACCAGTTCTTGATGCTCTTGATAGGTTCTTTATGTGCAGACCAATTCGTGGATTCAATGGACCAAGTCACTCTATCCCGTCGTCGCCGATGAGAGCGGGATTTAAACACCCAAAAAATGCTAGATAAGTGGCAAATGATGCAACTTTAGGGCGGAATTTAAAGACTAACAAAAGTGAAAGATATAGATCTGACAATTTTAAGTGGCCATGAAAGACGGGAATTCAAATTACTTCAAAAGACTAACCTTCATAGTGATTGCAGATTTTTCATAATTTTTTTGGGTGCCAGATCAAAGCATGACAAGTTCTCTGCAGTTCAAGACTTCAAGACAGACACGCAAAACAAGCCACTACTTCAGTCATACCAGCTAATCCTTCAATTTTTTGCTCCCCACCTCGAGTCTTTGCGTGCGAGGAATGGTTACGTGGATACAAAGATGAAAATTTAGTATTTCTCTCTCCTCTCCTCTCTCTCCTCCAAGAGTCCATTCATGTGGACAAAAGAAAGAGAAGAATGGGATAAAGAATGCTTATCTGGCATGCACCAAATTGATGTAACATCAAGAGGATGCTAATAATTGATATCAAGTGCTGTGTAGAGATCAATGGCGGGTCTGATGGTTGTCTAGCATTCAATTTCCATGATCCAAAATTTAGTAATATGTCTATTTTAAGAACAAAATTTGCTTATTTTTCACAGTTTATTATCAAAATGAAGTGTATATAGTGTGAAATTTTGTATGAACCTTGTTTGGCATGTCTTTGTTGAGAGATGTAAGTGATAATATGCAAAAACTTGTAATTAAATGTGGTTGTTATTAATAATTTAATTCTTAACATGCGATATTTAAGTGAAAAAATAAGGTTTTCTTTCGTTTCGAATGAGAAAATCATGTTTTTATGGAATGAAATGAAAGATAATGATGAATTTTAATAATCCTAATCAAGTTGAATTAAAAAACTAAAAAATAATAGTAATTTATTAATTAAATGAGTTTTTAATGAAAAAATTAGTTTTTATGTGTCAAAAATTTAAAAAATTTTATAAATGTGTGTATGGATGTATGATGGGTCTAAGGTATGAGGTTTAGTCTCATCTTAGTCCCATCTCCATGTTATGATGCATGACTTATTGCTTTCTAGATAAGAAAATGACATGAAACACTCTTTACACCTACCATCGCAAGCATAACATTAAATGGTAGGGAGAGGGGAATTTGTGAGTAATGAATATAGGTCAAATTTGTTTTTTTTTCTCATGCATTTTGCATATAGAATGTGTTTATTTTAAAAGTTAAAGGGTTTTATAGTATGAGTACGCTCAGTGCTATCCCTATGCAACGCCACAAATATGTTAGTAGTATAAAATCATGGAAAGAAGTGATTCTGCACATCCATGTTGCCAATTGGATGAAATAAATTGTTTGTGCACTCATGGGCATTCACCTTTGCATTGCATTCCACATACATAGTATCAAATGTGTATCAACTCGTGGATTGTATAACACTTGGTTGTCTACATGTTGACCTACATTGAGAGTGTGAAAAGTCCCAAGCTATAGGGTTTACTACATTCATTTCTTTAGGAACTAATAAAGTGAGGATACAAACTATCTCCTAGAATGATCGATGATAAGAGAGGATTGTGTCGTATGTGCTATATGTTTGAACAATGCATCTTAGGGCCAATCTTGGAGGTGTAGGAGAGTCGTAGTGAGGCCACAGCGATCGGCCAAGGGGTGCTCTCTGTGTATGTAACACGAGGTACCAAGTATCATTATGTTTGGGTACTCCCTGTGAGGAGTTGGGAAGGGATCCATTGGACTATAAACGATACAAAGGCATGTCTAAGTTAGATCGGTGTGTGTGTAGCCTCCAGATGCTCCTAGCCACGAGGTCATGGAATGTTTTGGTTTAGCATAGAGGCTCGATTAGAGCCTTAGAGCTAATGTCGGCCCAGTTTTGGTCTTGACACACATAGAGGATGATAATCCACATGATATTAATCCCCTCTGAATCTACACATTCTTTGGACATGCCACATATGCAACCACCTTAATATGTCCTTATAGCCCTGTTTGTCCCTTCAAATTGGCCACTTTTCCTTTGTATTGTTCTTTGTTTCAAGTAACGATTTATTAGTTATTAATTTTTTCAGAATTTTATGTGAATTGGACATGTTTCCATACGAATGCACCTCTCTCACGTCGAAACTGCAGTTTGACATTATAGCCTTGACCTTAAGGCCCTTTTCCTCAGACACTTTTCCTTTCTATAGCTCGTCTTTTTTATGCACGAATTGGCCGTTTCGACTATTATATACACACCAAATTAATAGAATGCACTCCATAAAATTTTCAATTTAAAATGAATCAGCTATAAATCTATAAAAGGAATCCTATCATTACACGCGTACCTTGGACAATCACCCACATAATTTTATAAATTAAAATTAACCCCTAATGTTCATAGTGCATGAGCACATGTGGTGTAGACACATTTAAATTGTAAATAAAAATGAATTCCCTACCGTCATATGCATGTGCTTTGCCACCAAACATCATCTAATTTATAACAAGAAAGTGCATTTGTAGCGACCATCATCTAGTCAAGTCCAGTCTACGTGGGTTTTGGGTTGTGAACTACGACTCATTGTGCATTAAGGGCATAATTTAATAATAAATTATTGCTAATATCATCTGCTAAGAGGAATCCATGTAGTTTTCACCCGTCCACATCACCACAATATAGGTTGATGAACTATGCTTACGCAGATGGGATTTATGCGCCATATATTGGACTTATCAGTCCATATCTATTTTGGGTATTAATCAATGGATCTGTTATTATGAGTTCATTTTGATCTGTTTGGTCTAGTCAGTGTCGAGGATGCAGCATGATTGTGCTTATATTTTATTTGATTTCTTGATTAATAGAGGATTAGGGTGCTTGTTTGTCCACATATTACAAAGCTATCAATCGCATGTGTGTATAGGTCATGTTGAAATTTTTCCATAGGCTGTGGTTTGCTTGGGGTTGTCTAGTTTAGTCTCGTTAGTCTTATTCTTTCATAAATTATCTCTATCTCGGTTGTGATCTCTGTATTGGTTTTTTGTAGGGATTCCCTACTTTGTTTTCCTGGTTCTGTGTGTTTTTGCCTGAATAGTCTAAATGGCACCTCATGAACCTCTTACGCTTGTGATTCAGCATCTTTCCCTTCCGGTCTATGATTATTCTCTCTTGCTGGATATTGATTGCATTCGTAAGATTGGTCTTCATCTTTTTGTGGTTGTGAAGTTCCCTCTAGTGGTGGTGGATGTGAAACTTTGTTACTCTTTTTTGGAAACTTACAAGAAGCATTCGGGCTTGGTTTATGGTCGTTTTTTCTAATTATCCCCTACCAACCACTATTAATGAGGCCATGTTCTTGCCCTTTGTAGCTTCCCCTATGCCTAGTGGTAATCATTTATTATCCATTGTAGAAATTATTGCCCTATTTTGTAGAAGGAGACCTCTACTCCTTTGGTAGCGAATAAGATTATCACCAATTCAAGAGTATTAGTGGCACATATTTTCTCTTCCCTATAGAAGCAATTATGCAAGTTTTCCTAGGACCAATTTATATTGAGAAAGCCTACATCCAAGTGCTTATCTAGGGAGCTATTCTCATTGCGTCAATCAGAATCCTTGAGGGGATTAAGTTCAATTGGACAACATTTCTATTGGCTAAGATGGATCAACACTTTCAAGTGTAAAGAAAGTTCATCTCAGTATTGTTTCCTATGAGGTTTTTCTACAAAAAATGACTCAATTGGCACCTCCCCAGGTGGCAATTCTTGTGCCTCATCCTACTCCACTTCCTCAACAGTTTCCTCATTCTGCTCCTTCTCCTCCTCCTATGCAACCCAACTCTGATTCAAGCCTATGTGCCTCTTTCCAAGTTCATTTGTAAGAAGCATCGCACACAAGGTCCTCCGAATCCTACCCCTGTTCCATCGCTTGTGGTACACACTCTGATACCTCAGGTGTCTGGTAGCTCCCTTTACATGTTCCTTGCATGTCCTAATTTGTCTAGAGTACAACAGGAAGTTACACTAGATTCACAAATTCCTTCATCCCTCAAGACATAAATTGCTAGCACCCTGTTTTCCCAACATGTGTTAAATGTCCAAGCTACAATGGAAACAACTTTGACTTCTTGTCTCCAGTCTATCTACATAGGAGTTTCTACCTCTTTGTAGACCAAGGTGGATTCCTTAATCTGTCAATTGAGCAAGGCACTAGAAGATTTGGCTTTAGAAAGCTTTGCCCTAAGTGGCATACACAAGAAAATGCAAGGAGCTACTATTTTGATGTATTCTCAGAAAGCTACTATTAGAGAGTTGGAAGTTATAGTTGCAAGCTTAGAGGAAAATAAGGTGTCCATTGCTAAAGAGAAGGATGATGCTTTGGCAGATATGCTTACTTTAGCTACGAAGCTTAGTGTTTGTGAGTGTAAAGAATTAAAACATGCCCAAGTGACTATGGAATCTCAAGAGAAGCATATTAATGAGTTATAGTCTAAAATAGTTACCCTTCTATTCCCCCTCCTACTCCTATTATTCCTTGTATTGTGTCTTCTAAGGAGGAACTGGAGAATTTACAAGAATAGGCTAGGTTGGGTGATAACTTTGTTGTTGCCAAGGTGGAAAGGTTACAATATCATATGGATTGTGTGCAGGAAGCTTTTACTCATTACAATGAACTTGTCTCCCCTCCATTCTCTTTTTGGCTTAAATATCATCAGTAGAGGTTGGCCTTATATATCTCTTTGAGCAATGTGGATGTATAGCCTCTAGAGGACGATTGGTAGGATCTTTGGTCAAGTGATTTGCTCAAATTAATGTTTGACAGAGCCTTGGATGACATGCTTGACCCTCAAGTCAGATTGCTCTCTTTCATGTATATTAAAGGGGATTTGCAAATTCCAAATGAGGATGCTTTGAATATTTATGTGGGGGATGTGGTTTTGCAAGCCATATTGTAAGTACATTCTATGGAGTTAGATCTTGCGGATGGTCTACAAAATTTTCATCAACACATGTCATGGTGTAGAGGAGATGCTTGGCATCCTCCTTTGGATGATGCTATCATGGGTCCATGCCATCAACAAAGTACTTTCTATAAGTTTGATGTCCAATGAGTTGTGTGCTAAAGTGTTGCAACACATTGCTAGTAATCCCTTGTTTACTAAGGAGTTCTTCTAAAATTTTAAAATCTGTTGTTCTATTTATCCTCATGATCTTATTTCCTAATCCCTCATTGCTTTTCACCTTTCTTCTTATATTTATCTTCTTACTACTAATCCTAATTCCATTCCTATTTTATCTTTGACCCTTGCTTTATCCCCTCATACTCCAATTTTTACTTTGTGTTCTTTTATTGCTGATCTTATTACCTCTTCTCCTCCTACAGATCCTTCTCTTGTTGTTTCTCCTATTTCTTCCACCTTTTATTCAAAATCACTTAGTGCCTTTTTAGTATTATTTCCTCCATTTCCAACATCATTATCCTTACACTTTCCCTCCTTCTATGATCTGTCATATCCACCTCTTCAATGTTCTACCCTCATTCCTATTCCACCTCCTACGGAATATATCAATCTTCCACCTTAGTATGTATTAGATACTCCTAGATTTGATAATGACATCCTTCGTCATCATGATGGTAGTAGACTTTACATGATTCAATGACATGATCATTTTTTAATTGGCCTCTCATTCTTGGGTCTTGGGAGACTTCCTCAACATGTTCAAACTCCTATCTTCAATTTTCTCACATGCATGCACAATCTGAGGATGCTTCTGTATGTCTTGCTACATATTTTTGTTGGTATCTTTCCTCCATGCATCAACTGTCCAATCTAAACACTCGGAAGACCATTCCACATATGACAATAAATCCTAACGAGGATGTGATAGTTGCTCAAATGGATATGTTGTACTATTTTGCATAGGCTTTTCCTACTAGATTAATTATCTTGTTAAAAAAGATGTATTCTTTGTAGTTCGTCCAGAACGTGCCCATACACTTTGTAGATAAGAGTAAAGCCTTATAACATCTCAAGCTTAGCATGAAGTTTAAGAAGAAATATCTTCATCCTACATAGCAATGGCATAGTTTTTGGATGTATCATCTTTTTAATAAAAATTCTCTTTATTTTTAGCTCTCCATTTTCGGGGACCAGTGCCATTCAAGCTACATTTTATTCTATATTTATGAGTTTTGTATTCTATATTTTGTGATGTGTGTGGTGTATATGTGTTATCTTTATCATGTGGAGACGATGAAATTGCTATTGAAAAATATTGAAGCTGAAGCTTATCAAAGCTAGTTGGAGGTTGAAGTTAAATATTGTAAAAGAGACTATATGCTGCAATGCAAAAAACTCTCATATCCTTTACTAATTTTTTTGGTTCTAGTTTGAAAATTAAGAATTGGTTTATACTTTAAGGTGTTTTTCTTTCATCAATCTATTTAATAGATCCAATATATTTTAGAGATTGATGGGGTCAAGATTTATTGGTGAATGTTAATTGATCGATACTTAAGAAAGTAGTGATGATCTAGTTTTGGGCTTAGTATTCTTCATTGTTTCAAGGTCACGAGGATGCTCCCTGTGATTGTGTGGAGATATATTAAGCGCTGAACTCACTTGTTTTTTTGGGCTGATTTTTGTTGTTTTTTTAAGTTGAATGGTTGATTCTAAGGGTTTATTGATTGATTTTGGATTATTTGGAAGTATTTTGGAATGTTTTGGGATGGGTTGAGTATGTTTGAGAAGCTCATAATGGTTTTTGGTTGAGATTTTATGTTCTGGTACACGTTCTATAATGAGTCTGATTGTTCTAATAGGGTCTGTTTTGCCTTTGCCTTGATCTAATTTCTTTCTATTTGTGAGATTGGCATTGTGAATAAGTCTTTTGAGGAATAAGTGAGAGTATGTTGGATGGTTTGAAGTGGTTTTGGTTTGAGGTGTATGGTTTTTATATGTTCTATTGACCCTCTATAGTGTTCTGTAGAGCTGCTCTATTCTGTAAGCCTTTGTTTGCTTATGTATCTATTTTGATGGATGGATGTGTCAAGATTATGGGAGAGAAGGAAGGAGTCTCACTTGTAGCTTTCTTGCTTGCACAATGGGGGAATACACACAAAGATGGAGGCTGAAAATAGTTTTCCTCTTCTTAATTGTGTAAGCCAAAAATAACTCAAGTACATAGAAATAGAAGAACCCTATATATGGGTCTCAAACCAAACTCAACTAACTAAGGTGGCATACTAACTGAGCCACGAACTAGAGTAGATAAGGATAGTTATCATCTAGCTATTATTCATGGGCAGTGTACCAACCGCATCTGCAACTAACAAGTCGGTGACATAAATGCACAACAGTCACCCTCGCGTATCACGAGTGGAGCTCGATATCTCAACACTCCCCCTTGAGCTCAATCCCAATTCTTGCACACCAAGCAAGTCTCTGAACTTGCACAGCTTCTCTACGCCCAATGCCTTCGTGAATATGTTAGCTACCTGATCCTCTGTACTGACATAAACTAGATCAATAAGACCTAGTAAAACCCTCTCCCGCACATAGTGATAATGCACCTCAATGTGCTTTGTTCTAGCATAATAGAGTGGGTTATTTGCCAAGTGTATACTACTCATGTTGTCACAATAAATGACAACTGGTCCATCTGTAGAGGCTAATGCATATCATAAAGTAGCTTATGCAACCAAGCTACCTCACATGCAGCCATTGCTGCGCCCTATACTCAGCCTCTGTGCTCGACAAGGCAACTGTAGGCTGTTTCTTGTTGCTCCAAGTGACTGCAGCACTCCCAAAAGAGAACACATATCCACTAGTAGATCGTCTATCAGAAATACTACCAACCCAATCAGCATCAGTGTATCCATGCAACTGTATCTGAACCCCAGTCTCATAAAATAGTCCATACTGCAATGTGGACTTCACATACCTGATTATGCGTCTAGCCGCATCCAAATGTGGTTTCCTTGGAGCTTGCATAAACTGACTTACCAATCCAACAGCATAGCTCAAATCTAGCCTGGTAATAGTCATATAAATCAAACTTCCTACTATGCGTCTGTACATAGTAGGGTCTTCCAGAAACTCACTTACATCTGCGCTCAGCTTCACATTCTGCTCCAAAGGAACTGAAATAGGCTTACAACCTGTCATCCCATATTTGGACAACATGTCCAATCCATAATGCCTCTGCAAGAGTCATATCCCACTTGGTGAACTAATGCCCAAGAAATAACGCAGCTCTCCCAAATCCTTCATCTCAAACTTTTGCTTCAATAGCATTTTCACATGAAGGATATCTTCATCACTATCACCTGTGATAATCAAATCATCAACATAAATGACAAGCAGCATAATACCTTTCTTTGTTTTTCTCACATTAAGTGAGAAATCTGCCTTGGAAATCTGAAAGCCAATAGTGACAAGATATTGTCCTATCTTGTCAGACCATGCTCTAGGTGCTTGCTTCAAGCCATACAAGGCTTTCTTCAACCTGCAAAACAAACTCAGGATGAACAGCATGCACATAACCTAGTGGTTGCTCCATATAGACCTCTTCTTGCAAATCACCATGCAAGAAGACATTCTTTACATCCATCTGATGTAAAGACCATCCCTTTGATGCAGCCATAGCAATGACTGCTCTTACAATTGCCATCCTTGCAACCGGACTCAATGTTTCTTCATAATCTATGCCATATGTTTGTGCATACCCCTTGACTAGTAATCTTGCCTTGTATCTATTCACAGAACCATCTGCATTGTGTTTCACCTTATAAACCCACTTACAACCAATTGCATGCTTATCTTTAGGCAAATGTATCAATTCCCATGTAGCATTTGCTTCCAAGGCATCCATTTCTTCATCCATGGCTTTCTCCCATTTTTCTTTTCCCATGGCTTGCTCAAAAGAAGTGGGTTCTGGTTCCTGTATCACTTTGACCATATATGCATAGTGAATGGCTGTAAATCCATCATATTTCAGCCTGTCCACAGGATACCTAGCTCTAGTAGACCTGCGCAAAGTAGGTCTACTCCCAGGTGCTCTCAAAACATCCCTGGTCTTCCTTACTCCAGGTGTAACAATAGAAGGAATACCCAACTCATCATCAATGCTCTGTTCTGAGCCACTGGATTCACCATCCACATAAGAGTGACCTGCATTCACATCAAACATGGGCTGATCTACCTTCTCTTTTCCTTTCCGTGATATCTGCATACCACTATCGGCATTGCTTTGAGAAGATTCTCCTGATCTCAATCTGTCTGTCCATGGCGAAGAATGTGAACCACTGCTAGAGGACGCTCCAGGTCCACTAATATCTTGTGTGACTGCTGCTGTGAATTCTATGCAGCATTACCATTTTGTGCATCTACATTATCAATCACATTTATTGGTTTATACCACCTACTCATCTCATCAAAAACAACATCTCTGCTCACTGTAAACTTACGAGTAGAAGGGTTATAGCATCTATACCCTTTCTACTGCTGCAAAGAGTACCCAATAAAGATGCACTTCTCAGCTTTTGGATCCAACTTGGATCTCAACTCATCTGGCACATTAACATAGGCAATGCAACCAAAAATTTTCAAATGAGAAATATCTGGTTTCCTACCAATATACCTCTCCTCTGGAGTCATCCCATGTATTGTTGCAGTGGGAGTCCTGTTCATTATCTAGACTGCTGTAGCAACTGCCTCAGCCCAGTAAAAATCTGGCAGGTCTTTTTCATTGAGCATGGCACGAGATACCTCTCCAATATGCCTGTTTTTTCTTTCTGCAATTCCATTTTGCTGTGGGGTATGACTATATGAATATTGATGCTTTATGCCATGCTCCTGTAGGAACCTTGCAAACTCATTTGAGATATACTCTCCCCCTCCATCTGACCTTAGGCATTTTATTTGCAGGCTTGTTTCTTTTTCAACCAAAGCTTTAAGAGTTTTGAAATGCCCAAAAACTTCACTTTTCTTTTTTATAAAATACACCCAAACTTTTCTGCTATAGTCATCAATAAAAGTGATAAAATAATGACAGCCTCCAAGAGATGCACCTTTAGTAGTCCACACATCAGAGTGGATTAATTCCAATGGCTTCTTACTCTCTTGAACATGTCTAGGAAATGGTTTCCTTGCCTATTTTCCAAACTGATAGGCTTCACATACCTTATGCATTTTTGCAACCCTGAATTTAGGCAACCCTGCAACAATGTTTTGGGCTTGCATTGATTTAAGTCGCTGTATATTAACATGACCAATGCGTTTATGCCAGATATCAATATCTGCAACTACACTGGTCCCATGTGCAAACATTGCTGCACTCAATTCAGGCATGTTTGCATCCAACGTAAACATTCTGCCCTTCTTCTTTCCTTTTGCTATCAAGTGACCTTTATTTTTCATATCCTCAACAAAGCATCCATGAGAATTAAATCTGACCTGCAAGCCCTACTCAACCATTTGACCGACAGAAACCAGGTTCTTGGTGATATTCGGGACATGAAATACATCCGACAGGTATTTCTTTTTCCCATCCTACATAGACAAAGGAATTTTTCCAATTTGCATAATAGGATGTGCAGTATCATCACCAGTCTTCACAAATCTTGATTTTTCCATTTTCCTTGCATCCTGCATCTATTCTGCATGACCTATCATGTGGTTTGATGCACCTGAGTCAACATACCACACATCGTTACTTTCTTCTGCACTTGTCACAAAATTGGTCATGTGCTGCACCATAAACAAATGCTCATTTCTGTCATCACCCTATCTACTAGAAGATGCATAATTTCCTTGTTGCAATTTTCCATTCATGATGTCATTCTACTTTTTATAGCAGTCTTTAGCCATATGATCCATTTTACCACAATAGTAGCATTCAACATTACTGTTTGCATTTTGGCCTCTTTGCCATCCACCACGACCTCTTTGGCTCCCCCTACCTCTAGAGTTACCACGTCCTCCTCCATAGGACTAGTTTTCTTGAGTTTGCTGCATATTCTGATTTCTACCACGGCCTCCAGATCGGCCTCCTCTACCTCTGCCTCTACCTCTTCCAGCATTTGAGTAGAAGACAGCTTCTTTTGAAGTTCCTCTTGAAGAAGATGCACCACCATTTCTCTGCTCCTCAGAAATTAGAAGAGCAATCAACTCCTCAAAATCAGGAAATCTTTCACGGACGGAAATGGATGTTCGAAACTGTGCATAATCCTTTCCTAGACCATTCAAGGTCACAGAAACTAAATCATCATCTTCCACTGGTGACCCAATGGAAGCAAGTGCATCTGCAATCTTCTTCACCTTCATGTGGTAGTCATTGATGCTCATACTTTCTCTTTGCACATTGTGCAACTCTTGCTTGAGCTGCATTTTCTTGGCTTCCGTATTTGTACTATACATTTTTGACAAAGTATCCCATGCCTCCTTTGGCGTACTTGCATCCTAAATATGCACAATCATAGAGTCTGAAATGTTGATAGACAGCCAATACATAACTTTCTTGGCTCTCTCATGCCATGCTTTAAATGCCTGCATTTGTTGTTGATTGGGAACATTAGGAAGAACTGGTTCTTCTTCATTTCCTGCAACAAATTCCCAATATCCTTTTCCCATAAGGAAATTCGTCATTCTAAATTTCCATGCTTGGAAGTTGTTCTTGTCAAGCTTTTCAGTGATAATCTGTGAAAGAGAATCAAACGCCATTACAGAACACTGCAAAAAATTCTGTCACTGCAAAGAACACACCTTCAGCCTCACAAGGGCAAATCTGCAAAACTAACGAAAGTGGTATTTGACCACACAGTCACTTCCTAGTGACGATTTTGCATCAACAGGCTGTCAAGATTGTGGGAGAGAAGGAAGGAGTCTCGCTTGAAGCTTTCTTGCTTGCACAATGGGGGAAGACACACAAGGGTGGAGGCTGAAAACAGTTTTCCTCTTCTTAGTTGTGTAAGCCAAAAGAACTCAAGTACAAAGAAATAGAAGAACCCTAGATATGGGTCTCAAACCAAACTCAACTAACTAAGGTGGCATACTAACTGAGCCATGAACTAGAGTAGATAAGGATAGCTATCATGTAGCTATTATTCAGGGGCGGTGTACCAACCGCGTCTGCAACTGACAAGTCGGTGACATAAATACACAACGGTCACCCTGGCGTATCACGAGTGGAGCTCGATATCTCAACACTCCCCCTCGAGCTCAATCCTAATTCCTGCACACCAAGCAGGTCTCTGAACTTGCGCAGCTTCTCTGCGCCCAATGCCTTCGTGAATATGTCAGCTACCTGATCCTCTGTGCTGACATAAACTAGATCAATAAGACCTAGTAAAACCCTCTCTCGCACATAGTGATAATGCACCTCAATGTGCTTTGTTCTAGCATGATAGACTGGGTTATTTGCCAAGTGTATACTACTCATGTTGTCACAATAAATGACAACTGGTCCATCTATAGACTGATGCATATCATAAAGTAGCTTATGCAACCAAGCTACCTCACATGCAGCCATTGCTGCACCCCTGTACTCAGCCTCTGTGCTCGACAAGGCAATTGTAGGTTGTTTCTTGCTGCTCCAAGTGACTGCAGCACTCCCAAAGAGAACACATATCCATTGGTAGATCGTCTATCAGAAATGCTACCAGCCCAATCAGCATCAGTGTATCCATGCAACTGTATCTGAACCCCATTCTCATAAAATAGTCCATACTGCAATGTGGACTTCACATACCTGAGTATGCGTCTAGCCGCATCCAAATGTGGTTTCCTTGGAGCCTGCATAAACTGACTTACCAATCCAACAGCATAGCTCAAATCTGGCCAGGTAATAGTCATATAAATCAAACTTCCTACTATGCGTCTGTACATAGTAGGGTCTTCTAGAAGCTCACATGCATCTGTGCTCAGCTTTACATTTTGCTCCAAAGGAACTGAAATAGGCTTACAGCCTGTCATCCCATATTTGGACAGCATGTCCAATCCATACTGCCTCTGCAAGAGCTGTATCCCACTTGGTGACCTAATCACCTCAATGCCCAAGAAATAACGCAGCTCTCCCAAATCCTTCATCTCAAACTTCTGCTTCAATAGCATTTTCACATGAAGGATATCTTCATCACTGTCACCTGTCATAATCAAATCATCAACATAAATGACAAGTAGCATAATACCTTTCTCTGTTTTTCTCACATAAAGTGAGAAATCTGCCTTGGAAATCTGAAAGCCAATAGTGACAAGATACTGTCCTATCTTGTCAGACCATGCTCTAGGTGCTTGCTTCAAGCCATACAAGGCTTTCTTCAACCTGTAAACAAACTCAAGATGAACAGCATGCACATAACCTGGTGGTTGCTCCATATAGACCTCTTCTTGCAAATCACCATGCAAGAAGGCATTCTTTACATCCATCTGATGTAAAGACCATCCCTTTGATGCAGCCATAGCAATGACTACTCTTACGGTTGCCATCCTTGCAACCGGACTGAATGTTTCTTCATAGTCAATGCCATATGTTTGTGCATACCCCTTGACTACTAATCTTGCCTTGTATCTATTCACAGAACCATCTGCATTGTGCTTCACCTTATAAACCCACTTACAGCCAATTGCATTTTTACCTTTAGACAAAGGTACCAATTCCCATGTAGCATTTGCTTCCAAGGCATCCATTTCTTCATCCATGGCTTTCTCCCATTTTTCTTTTCCCATGGCTTCCTCAAAAGAAGTGGGTTCTGGTTCCTGTATCACTTTAACCATATATGCATAGTGAATGGCTGTAAATCCATCATATTTCAGCCTATCCACAGGATACCTAGCTCTCGTAGACCTGCGCAAAGTAGGTTCACTCCCAGGTGCTCTCAAAACATCCCTGGTCTTCCTTACTCCAGGTGTAACAATAGAAGGAATACCCAACTCATCATCAATGCTCTGTTCTGAGCCACTGGATTCACCATCTACATAAGAGTGACCTGCATTCACATCAAACATGGGCTGATCTACCTTCTCTTTTCCTTTTCGTGACACTTGCATACCACTATTTGCACTGCCTTGAGAAGATTCTCCTGATCTCAATCTGCCTGTCCATGGCGAAGAATGTGAACCATTGCTAGGAGACGCTCCAGGTCCACTAATATTTTGTGACTGCTGCTGTGAATTCTGTGCAGCATTACCATTTTGTGCATCTACATCATCAATCACATTTACTGGTTTATACCAGCTACTCATCTCATCAAAAACAACATCTCTGCTCACTGTAAACTTCTGAGTAGAAGGGTTATAGCATCTATACCCTTTTTGCTGCAGAGAGTAACCAATAAAGATGCACTTCTCAGCTTTTGGATCCAACTTGGATCTCAACTCATCTGGCACATGTATATAGGCAATGCAACCAAAAATTTTCAAATGAGAAATATCTGGTTTCCTACCAGTATACCTCTCCTCTGGAGTCATTCCATGTATTGCTGCAGTGGGAGTCCTGTTCATTATGTAGACTGCTGTAGCAACTGCTTCAGCCTAATAAAAATCTGGCAAGTCTTTTTCATTGAACATGGCACGAGATACCTCTCCAATATGCCTGTTTTTCCTTTCTGCAATTCCATTTTGTTGTGGGGTATAGCTGCATGAATATTGCTGCTTTATGCCATGCTCCTGCAAGAACTTTGCAAACTCATTTGAGAGGTACTCTCCCCCTCCATCTGACCTTAGGCATTTTATTTACAGACCTGTTTCTTTTTCAGCCATAGCTTTAAGGGTTTTGAAATGCCCAAAAACTTCACTTTTCTTTTTCATAAAATACACCCAAACTTTTCTGCTATAGTCATCAATAAAAGTGACAAAATAATGACAGCCTCCAAGAGATGCACCTTTAGTAGTCCACACATCAGAGTGGATTAATTCCAATGGCTTCTCACTCTCTTGAACATGTCTAGGAAATGGTTTCCTTGCTTGTTTTCCAAACTGACAAGCTTCACATACCTTATGCATTTCTCCAACCTTGAATTTGGGCAATCCTGCAACAATATTTTGTGCCTGCATTGATTTAAGTCGCTGTACATTAACATGACCAATGCGTTTATGCCAGATATCAATATCTGCAACTACACCGGTCCCATGTGCAAACATTGCTGCACTCAATTCAGACATGTCTGCATCCAATGTAAACATTCTGCTCTTCTTCTTTCCTTTTGCTATCAAGCGACCTTTATTTTTCGTATCCTCAACAAAGCATCCATGAGGATTAAATCTGACCTGCAAGCCCTGTTCAACCATTTGACCAACTGAAACCAGATTCTTGGTGATATTCGGGACATGAAATACATCGGACAGGTATTTCTTTTTCCCATCCTGCATAGACAAAGGAATTTTTCCAATCTGCACAATAAGATGTGCAGTATCATCACCAGTCTCCACAAATCCTGGTTTTTCCATTTTCCTTGCATCCTCCATCCATTCTGCATGACCTGTCATGTGGTTTGATGCACCTGAGTCAACATACCATACATCATTGCTTTCTTCAGCACTTGTCACAGAATTATTCATGTGCTGCACCATAAACAAATGCTCATTTCTGTCATCACCCTGTCTACTAGAAGATGCATAGTTCCCTTGTTGCAGTTTTCCATTCATGATGTCATTCTGCTTTTTATAGCAGTCTTTAGCCATATGACCCATTTTACCACAGTAATAGCATTCAACATTATTGTTTGCATTTTGGCCTCTTTGCCATCCACCACGACCTCTTTGGCTCCCCCTGCCTCTAGAGTTACCACGTCCTCCTCCATAGGACTGGTTTTCTTGAGTTTGCTGCATATTTGGATTTCTACCACAGCCTCCAAATCGGCCTCCTCTACCTCTGCCTCTACCTCTTCCAGCATTTGAGTAGAAGACAGCTTCTTTTGAAGTTCCTCCTGAAGAAGATGCACCACCATTTCTCTGTTCCTTAGAAATTAGAAGAGCAATCAACTCCTCAAAATCAGGAAATCTTTCATGAACTGAAATGGATGTCCGAAACTGTGCATAATCCTTTCCTAGACCATTCAAGGTCACAGAAACTAAATCATCATCTTCCATTGGTGACCCAATGGAAGCAAGTGCATCTGCAATCTTCTTCACCTTCATGTGGTAGTCGTTGATGCTCATATTTTCTCTTTGCACATTGTGCAACTCTTGCTTGAGCCGCATTTTCCTGGCTTGCGTATTTGTGCTATACATTTTTGACAAAGTATCCCATGCCTCCTTTGGCGTACTTGCATCCTGAATATGCACAATCATAGAGTCAGAAATGCTGATAGATAGCCAGTACATAACTTTCCTGGCTCTCTCATGCCATGCTTTGAATGCCTGCATTTGCTGTTGATTGGGAACATCAGGAAGAACTGGTTCTTCTTCATTTCCTGCAACAAATTTCCAATATCCTTTTCCCACAAGGAAATTCGTCATTCTAAACTTCCATGCTTGGAAGTTGTTCTTGTCAAGCTTTTCAGTGACAATCTGTGAAAGAGAATCAGATGCCATTACAGAACACTGCAAAAAATTCTGTCACTGCAAAAAACACAGCTTCACCCTCACAAGGGAAAATCTGCAAAAGTGGCGAAAGTGGTATTTGACCACACAGTCACTTCCTAGTGACGATTTTGCATCAACAGGCAACAGGGATGATTCTGTAACTCCCAATGTCTCTGCGCACAAGCATACAATGCAATTTCTACAGTAACTTTTCACCGACCTGTAGAACAGTGGTTGCACAGCATAAAACTGGGCCTTTTCCTGAGTGCGTGCAGAAAACTTCCGCCTCCAAAACAGGCCCCGAAATGGCCTCAAATAAAAAAAACAAGGTCGTCAAGGGCTAAAGCCATCTCCCGCAGCATATACTGCCCTCTTGCTTCACCGCGAAGGGCGTCTCAACCTGAGACAATGCACTCCTGCACTTTCCGGCTGTGCTACCTGCAGAGATCTGCTCCCAAAACAGAAAATGAAAGCAACACTGCTCCCCTTACCAGAACACCGCGAGCTTGGCTTGCTTTCTTGAGCTCCTTACCACGAACAAGGCTCTGATACCATGTCAAGATTGTGGGAGATAAGGAAGGAGTCTCGCTTGAAGCTTTCTTGCTTGCATAATGGGGGAAGACACACAAGGGTGGAGGCTGAAAACAGTTTTCCTCTTCTTAGTTGTGTAAGCCAAAAGAACTCAAGTACAAAGAAATAGAAGAACCCTAGATATGGGTCTCAAACCAAACTCAACTAACTAAGGTGGCATACTAACTGAGCCACGAACTAGAGTAGATAAGGATAGCTATCATGTAGCTATTATTCAGGGGCGGTGTACCAACCGCGTCTGCAACTGACAAGTCGGTGACATAAATACACAACGGTCACCCTGGCGTATCACGAGTGGAGCTCGATATCTCAACACAGGCAACAAGGATGATGCTGTAACTCCTAATGTCTCTGCGCACAAGCATACGATGCAATTTCTACAGTAATTTTTCACCGACCTGTAGAACAGTGGTCGCACAGCACAAAACAAGACCTTTTCCTGAGTCTGTGCAGAAAACTTCCGCCTCCAAAATAGGCCCCGAAATGGCCTCAAATAAAAAAAACAGAGCAACCTAGGGCTAAAGCCCTAGCCCGCAGCATATACTACCCTCTTGCTACACCGCGAAGGGCGTCTCAATCTGAGACAATGCACTCTTGCACTTTTCGGCTGTGCTACCTGCAGAGACTTGCTCCCAAAATAGAAGAATGAAAGCAACACTGGTCCTCTTACCAGAACACCGCGAACTTGGCTTGCTTTATTGAGCTCCTTACCATGAACAAGGCTCTGATACCATGTCAAGATTATGGGAGAGAAGGAAGGAGTCTCACTTGTAGCTTTCTTGCTTGCACAATGGGGGAATACACACAAAGGTGGAGGCTGAAAACTGTTTTTCTCTTCTTAGTTGTATAATCCAGAAAAAACTCAAGTACATAGAAATAGAAGCACCCTATATATAGGTCTCAAACCAAACTCAACTAACTAAGGTGGCATACTAACTGAGCCACGAACTAGAGTAGATAAGGATAGCTGTCATCTAGCTATTATTCATGGGCGGTATACCAACCGCATCTGCAACTAACAAGTCGATGACATAAATGCACAACGGTCACCCTGGCGTATCACGAGTGGAGCTCGATATCTCAACAGGATGTTTAGCTTGGAAAATGTTTTGCAATCTTGGAAGAGGAAGAATACAAGCTCAAAATAGCTCAAAGAAGTAGAAGAAGTAGTTGAAGAAGATTTAAAGTGAAGACTACAGTGACATTGATAGTAGTGAGCTCTCAAGGACACTGTAGTGGCTCTAGTGACTCTTCATCTTAGGAGGCATATCCATGACCAAGAGAGGATTATTGATTGCAATTCCAAGGTACTAAAAACATGCTTGTTGATGAGTACAATATAGATTTTCTTGCAATAGATTCCCCAATTTTCTTGGTGTTCCTCTTGGGTCTCCAAATTCCCCTCTAGTGGGGTTGCTCAATGAACGCTATAGACAAATAGAAAATGGTAAGATCTTCAAACTTCTTGGCATTCTAATGGGATTTGGGGCGACCCTCAAACAAATATGGAAATGGGCCCTAAATAAATTCAAAAAGAAACATGAGCATCTTTAGGGTCTCCAGTGTTCATTTGATGGCAAGTTAGTAGTGTTAAAGAACATACACATTCCTTCAACCATATATTTCCTCTCCTCTTGGAAGCCTACCAAGACAAGGCTTACAAAGCTGGAGGCTATGGCTAGAAGGTTTCTG
Organism: Lygodium microphyllum; assembly: GCF_053477565.2. Lineage (NCBI taxonomy): Eukaryota > Viridiplantae > Streptophyta > Polypodiopsida > Schizaeales > Lygodiaceae > Lygodium > Lygodium microphyllum. The sequence goes on from NC_141156.1 coordinate 1,126,370, forward strand.
TGGGTTGGAAACAATGAAACATTCAAGGTACCTAAGGTGGCTTGGGAGCAATGTATACAACCTAAGGAGGAAGGAGGACCAGGCCTCCCTAATCGGCCCCAGCTATAACAGGAAGACTAGCATCCAAATGGATAGTGTGGGCTTTCTACCTGGAAAAGTAAGATTGGTCTATACTACTCTAAAAGATTAACAATTCACAGTCGAAGGATATTGCCAATGGAAAGAATATTTGGCAATTACAACAACGTTTAACAAATATAAATTCAAAATTAGAGATCGATGAGATCTAGCTAGGAGCATATGCAATGCTTGGTTCTCACATAAAAGAGTTCACCTACCTGTCCCCCAACCAAAATTTTACCCTGACATGGTCAGCCTCTAACTTTATATGGCACACTATATTCCGAGGAATGTTTTCATATGAAGTAGCTACCCAATCCTTTAAAGTAAACAGGAAAGGAGTTAAACATCGAAGGGACTTTTGGGACTATGAAAGAGGGGATTGGAAGAACATTGAGGAGCTGGAATAGAGACTAGCTCTCACCAACTCTGATACAATACTCATTCAAAACAGAATGAATTGTTGGGGGTCCAACCTTAGGAAAGCAATATAGCTTAATAAACCATTTAACATAAGGGAAATCTAATAGAATAATGATAATCCCCTCCTTCCCATTTGGGAGCTCTCTAAAGAAAGGAACAAACTAACAAGCAAACTAAATAAAAGATGGAGCCGAACTTGGAGTATATATCAATGGGACTATAATTTCCAAATGATGTGGAGCTAATGCATGCAGCCTAAAGCCTCGTGCCTCATGTGGCTCAACTTATTGAAGGCACTATGGACCAATTACAAAGCAAAAAGAATTGGGTTAGGAGATGGTGTTTGTCCCCAGTATTGCAAAAAAGATCTAGAAACAATCTCAGAGCTATTCCTAAAATGTACTGCTAACTAGAAACTGTTGAATTTTTTGCAAGTATATTGTTAGCCCCTTTCTACCCTACACATATTTATGGCAAATCTAGATCAGTAGAAACAAATCTATTTTTGAATAGGTTAATGTAGATCCTTTGTAGGGTTTTAATTATGATTTTCTTTTTGTAGGTCTCATCCAAAGGGAAGCAAATCATTAAGGAATGCTCAAAATTTTCTAGCTTTGGCTATTCAAGAAGAACAACTACAACTAATGCTAATACAACTGGTAACTTGTCGATTGCCCAGAAGGCTTGGTAAGCCTGGGCATCTATCCCCTAAGCAAGCAACTCGTAGAAATCTCGAAATCCCAGTACGCTGAAATTTTCATATACCGAGGATCGCATAGCACACTTTGAAAAAGCTCTCGACGGGGAGGATTTCTACTTGTACTGTACCTCCTCCCCCGTGCTCCTGACAAACGTGCCTTTTCATACTGCAGCATCATGTTCTTACAAAGTTTCAATGTCGAGGAAACTAATGTTGGTGCGCTTTGAGTGTGTGGATTGTTCCCATGGCTGCTTGTATGACAAAACACATCAACAAAATCCTTACATTTTCACCCGAAGTCATGTTTGCTTATACTTTGCACTTTAATCGAGCGCGAGCAAATGATGGATTGAGTCGAGTTATCCATGCCCCAAATTGTGCATATTTTATGTCAATAGAATGCCCTTGATGTGTACATCATGCCAGCGTTATCAAATTTTCCAAATCTTAAACTGCATGAAATTGGTAATTTCATGTGTTCTTCACACCCATATGTTTTGAAAACACAATTTGGGTTGGTATGCCACATGCATCTTATGGTGTGGTTTTTGGCTTATTTTGATGTCAAATACGCATTTTATGGCAACTTTTCAATATTTTCACCATTTTTCCAAATGTGATGATTTCATCCGATTTTCAGCAAATTCTCTTGTGATTTTTGTCATTTTTGCATGAGATCGACAATTTCATGCATTTTAGGTTTTGACATTTTTGAAAATGGTTGTGTGTTTTACGGCTTAGGAAACTCATTCATGCAAATTTGCATGATTTGGTCAAACCATGTGTGAGTTAGACTATTTTCGGTGATATTCAAGCAAAAAAGGCAAGTTTTTCTCATTTTTTGCAATTTTGTTTGCCAAACATGAAAATTTTCACATGAGAACACTCCTTGTGACCTAGGGAATATGTGAGAGTAGTCAAATCCATGAAATTGTGAGCCTCATGTAATCGGCGATTTCGTATAGTTCAAGATCTTGAAAATTGACTTGGTTAGTTTTGTTCCTCACATCATGATAAACCTCTAGCTAGGTTTATGGGTGATTTTGATCATTTTCAACTTGTCAAAATTAATCTTTTGCACTAGGGTTTGAGAAAATGATTTCATGCATTCTGATTGAGTTTTACCATCCAAATCTTGCACAAACTTGTCATCTCTCTCTTTCTCTCTCTCTCTCTCTCTCTCTCTCTCTCTCTCTCTCTCTCTCTCTCAAAATACACAAATGACTTGAAATTATGATATTTTGTGTTTGTATGTGAGTGTTTTCTTGACTTACTGGCCTTGGCATGCTTAGTGCTCATTTGCATCCATATCTAGCCATGTCATTCTTTTGACTAGCTACATGAGTATCTGTGCTCAATTTTCTACAAAAGTAGTTAGCATTTTGCGTATGTGGGGGGGGGGGGGGGGGTCAAATTTTGACATTTCTCAAATTTTCTCGTTTTCAACTTCATTGTGTAGAGTTTTAACTTTCGTGTATCAACATTTGAAGTTCGAACTGATTTGATAACTCACTTATGCCCATTTTTAACACTAGTTTGTACCATTTTTTGCAAACTCTTCGACATTGATCTTCCACTCTCTAATACCCACTCATACTAGGATCTTTGGTGGCATCATTCTCCCCACACTTGTTCTGTTCACTTGGTGCAATTCAATGGAAGTTGCGATGAAAGTTGGCCCTCCCCCACACTTGTTTAGGACAATCGGTGCTATTCGTCAATGGAATCTAGCCCTCGATGCTGGTAGTATAAGAAAATCCGCCAAAGAGTAACTTTTGAAGATACAGTGCTCTTTTCTAAATGGTTGCCCCTTGTGACTTGTCAATCATGTCATTTTTCATTGATTGTTATATCTCAATTTGTCAAATTTTGGTGTAGATTGTTGCAACAATGGAATTGGTTGTTTATATGGCTTCTCCATATCTTTGTAACTTTGTTGCATTTTAGGTGGGGCAACAAAATTATAGGGTACTCATTTTTCTAAGTCTATTCTGAATTAGTGGCCTGATAACCACATATCCATGTCTTGCCCAAAATTATAGGGTGCTCACTTTTATCAATTATGAGACATGGAATATACATGGATGTTGCCTGCCTTCTTGTTAGAAATTCGCATAAATTGTTCCCAAATATATTATTTGTGGTCTGCCCAATGCCATCAACTATGGCTTTGGATTTATCTTATTGTAGGCCACGCTTTTGAGATGATGTTGACATCAGAGTGAGAACCAACCAAATCTGAGTGGATTTGCATGTTGTTCCCCATTAGATCTCCACCACTGTAGGCTGCTTGTAAACCCTATTGGCACCTAATCTACTTGATCGTGTGTGTAGCACCTTGTTGAAGTAAAACTTTTGGGACATAAACACCTAGCCATCAAAAGTCTAATTTTCAAATAGGATTTGGGAATCCACATTTGTTATGTCTTGGATTGTTGTCTTGCTGGGTAGTGAGCTCATCTTGGTCTATTCGTCTTTGGCCTTTTGGACTTTCTCCTCTATTGACTAAGGCTTTTGTTTGTGGGTGCACTTACCTTGGTTATCCATATGTAGTCGTGATTGGATTGTACATCCACCAACTGTTTTGGAAGCCATATATGTTCTTTGGCTCAAATTTTGACATTTTTCAAATTTTCTCGTTTTCAACTTCATTGTGTAGAGTTTTAACTTTCGTGTATCAACATTTGAAGTTCGAACTGATTTGATAACTCACTTATGCCCATTTCTAACACTAGTTTGCACCATTTTTTGCAAACTCTTCGACATTGATCTTCCACTCTCTAATACCCACTCATACTAGGATCTTTGGTGGCATCATGCTCCCCACACTTGTTCTGTTCACTTGGTGCAATTCAATGGAAGTTGCGATGAAAGTTGGCCCTCCCCCACACTTGTTTAGGACAATCGGTGCAATTCGTCAATGGAATCTAGCCCTCGATGCTGGTAGTATAAGAAAATCCGCCAAAGAGCAACTTTTGAAGATACAGTGCTCTTTTCTGAATGGTTGCCCCTTGTGACTTGTCAATCATGTCATTTTTCATTGATTGTTATATCTCAATTTGTCAAATTTTGGTGTAGATTGTTGCAACAATGGAATTGGTTGTTTATATGGCTTCTCCATATCTTTGTAACTTTGTTGCATTTTAGGTGGGGCAACAAAATTATAGGGTACTCATTTTTCTAAGTCTATTCTGAATTAGTGGCCTGATAACCACATATCCATGTCTTGCCCAAAATTATAGGGTGCTCACTTTTATCAATTATGAGACATGGAATATACATGGCTGTTGCCTGCCTTCTTGTTAGAAATTCGCATAAATTGTTCCCAAATATATTATTTGTGGTCTGCCCAATGCCATCAACTATGGCTTTGGATTTATCTTATTGTAGGCCACGCTTTTGAGATGATGTTGACATCAGAGTGAGAACCAACCAAACCTGAGTGGATTTGCATGTTGTTCCCCATTAGATCTCCACCACTGTAGGCTGCTTGTAAACCCTATTGGCACCTAATCTACTTGATCGTGTGTGTAGCACCTTGTTGAAGTAAAACTTTTGGGACATAAACACCTAGCCATCAAAAGTCTAATTTTCAAATAGGATTTGGGAATCCACATTTGTTATGTCTTGGATTGTTGTCTTGCTGGGTAGTGAGCTCATCTTGGTCTATTCGTCTTTGGCCTTTTGGACTTTCTCCTCTATTGACTAAGGCTTTTGTTTGTGGGTGCACTTACCTTGGTTATCCATATGTAGTCTTGATTGGATTGTACATCCACCAACTGTTTTGGAAGCCATATATGTTCTTTGGCTCAAATTTTGACATTTTTCAAATTTTCTCGTTTTCAACTTCATTGTGTAGAGTTTTAACTTTCATGTATCAACATTTGAAGTTCGAACTGATTTGATAACTCACTTATGCCCATTTTTAACACTAGTTTGCACCAGTTTTTGCAAACTCTTCGACATTGATCTTCCACTCTCTAATACCCACTCATACTAGGATCTTTGGTGGCATCATGCTCCCCACACTTGTTCTGTTCACTTAGTGCAATTCAATGGAAGTTGCGATGAAAGTTGGCCCTCATGGATCATACTTATAATTTGGATTGGTGCAATATCAAAGCCTTCATTATCACAAAAGACTATTAGAGTTTTTTCTATCATGCATCAATAGTGGCTAAGACATCTTGCCATCCAAATGGTTCAAACTCTTCTTCTTCAAATAGATCTAGAATATAGTCTTCTTCTGATGTGAGACTGCTTGTGGTTGTTTCATTAGAATCATCCTCATTTTCAAAGACTTGACATATCCACATAGGTGGTGGTGGCTCCTTTGAGATTAGTATGTATGTCTTATATATTGAGATATCAAGCTCAATATATGCTTCTCCAGGATGACTATCATTGATAGTCATTATCACTTGCATGTGTGGTGGATATGAGGATATTCACTAGTGACACAACAGCTCGACTACATTGTCACAATCCACCTACTAGAGTGATGGTACAATTACTTTACTAGCTCACTCACTAGCGGTTCAAACTTGACCATTGTACATAGAGTCATTTTATGTTGTACTCTCTTTTGTTATCGTGTGTGTTGCAGAAGAAGAAGAAGACTATTTCCTCCATCTTCATGTGTGCTTTCTTGTGTGCATGTGTGCGCTTGCAAGAGCTCAAGCTCTCCTCCTCCTCTCTTTACATGGTATCAAAGCTTGGTTGTGGCTAAGGAGCTTGGATTGGCAAGCAAGATTAGTGGAAGAAGAGGTTGTGGAACATTGTTGTGTCGATCCCCCCCCCCCCCTCTGTGTTGGTGCTACATCCCTAGGAGACTTGCAATAGACCCATCAAGAATCTTTGTTTGAGGCAATTCTTGTTAGAGAAGGCTCATCTTGGTGTTGTGTAATTCTTATAAGACTGCAATTTTGTGGCCAAATTTATGACGGGTGCATTGTGGCCACTCTTTTTGAGTTAGAGGGTGTTTGCATGCACTAACAATCAGGTACGGTTTTTGTAGACTTCACATTCTAATGTTGTGAAAAGAAACATGGTTTTCACCATGGTTGTCACAAAAACTATAAAGTAGTGTTAGGTGATATATTCGGTGGTTGTAAGCACATTGTCGTCATTGGTGGTGATAGATTTACATTGTGCTAGTTTGCTTCAAGTGTTATGTAGATTTTTTATTTTCTGCAAACATGTCTAGTGCTAATGGAATTAACCAGGTGGTCATTTAGAAGTTGGATACGAATAACTTCCATGCTTGGAAGTTGAGAATGACCAACTTCTTAATGGGAAAAGGCTACTCAAAGAACATTGATGGTGATCAAAAGGATGCACCATATGTGCCCAAGGAGAATCCTACTCCTCACCACGTTAAAAGTCTTCAAGGATTGGAACCATGGCGCACGAAACATTATGTATTAGCTATCCAACAACTTTACGGATAGCATGATTGGGCATATTCAAGATGCAAAGACTCCAAAGGAGGCACGGGACAATCTAATATCCTTGGATGTTACAAACACTAAGGCAAGAAAGTTGTAGTTAAAAACTGAGCTCAATACACTTGAGAAGAAACAACTATCAATCAACCAACTACACATTAGAAAACAAGAACATGTGTGAATCATTGGCCTCTATTGTTGTGAGTATTGAAGAGAATGATAAGGTGGAAGTCTAGTTGCATGACCTAGGACTAGAGCATAAGCAGTTTAAGATATCGATTTCCAAGGCATCAGACAAAGGGTGCTCATTGGCTACCTAATCGCCTACCAAGACCTATAAAGGTAAATGGAACCATAGAAGATTTTGTTCTTTTTAGCAAAAGCTATTGATTGTTCCTGAATGGATTTAGCTTTAAGTGAGGGTTTTCAATAAGTTTTCATCCTATTATGTAATTTTTGTTCTTTTGGGGAGAATAAAGAGATGGTTAGACCTAAGATCTTCATAAAATAAACAAGCTAACCCAATCACCACTGGGTGCCAATGATAAAATCTATGGAGGGTATGTTGGGGAAGGAAAAATAAAGTAAGCTAAGCAAGTTGAGTAAGTAAAGGGGACTTCCTTAGGAGACTACCATATGAGTTGGCATGAATACGGTGGATCTAAAGCCAACCACTTCAAAGACCAAAAAAGGATAAATGCACACAAATGTATATTTACAAGAATAGAATGCTAATGCATGGGGTTATAAAGTAGGCCAAGCAAATCATCATGCTCATGGAAAATGCTATGCAATTGTGACACTTGGACAATGCTCTCATAGGAAAATTGTTCACTTGCCCAAGCACTTGGCTCAAGGAAGGCAAGAACTTGGCTTGGGAGGAAAAGACTCCTTGGTCTAGACTCCAAAGCCCCAACAAGGGCAACCAAGGAGCACCAAACTATCCAAGTCTTTGCTCCAATTAATCAATGTCATAAAAGGGATAGTGCCAACCTACAAAAGACAAGCTAGGAGCAAAAATGCCACAAAAAACCACAAAACACGCATATCTCAACTTCAATGAAAAGTGCTTGTGGGTGCAATGTGTTGCTTTTGGAGATGGTCCCACTACCAAAAGGTAGGCATGTTAAAGATGTAGGAATGTAGCTATGGAATAGTAAAGCTAGACAAGTGTGCTCTACAAGAATCAAGCATTGTGCTTGTAGGTGCAATGTGTTGCTTTTAGAGATGGTCCCACTATCGAAAGGTAGGCATGCTAAAGATATAGGAAAGTAAGAGTAGGAATGTAGCTGTGGAATGGTGAAGCTAAACTAGAGCATGCTCTACAAGAATCAAGTAATATGGAGAGGGAGGTGTACAATTAGTGTCACCCACATATGAACTAGTGGAAAGCTCCACGATCTACTAGATCGCAAGATCTCTTGGAAAACATCCAATCTTAAAGGATGCAAGAACTCCATTAGAGTGTTTCATGAGATGAGGCCCAAAAATCTAGAAGGAAAGATTGTGCAATAGTTAAAGGAACAAATTTAAAACATGATAATCCAAAACTTCAATACCCTCACAATAGTATAATCGAACAAATATAAGCTTCAAAGAAATAAAGTCAAGATAGAAGCTATCTAGAAATTAATGACCAATTCAAGGATCCGTAGCACTTCAACAACCACTGACCTTATCCCAAAATTTCTCCTTGGAAAGACTACTATATAGAGGCTACTGCTATTTTAGCTACACATGTGCTTAACAACCTAGAGCTTAGAAACTAGCAACAAAGAGTAAGTCATGGAGTTATGAAGAGGATGAAGTAAGAGGCACAAGCTAGCCTTGCAAGTAAATGACTTGTTAAGAGTTGCAACCAACATGGAAACATATTCTTAAAGTACCCCAAAGATGCATAAAGGAAAAACGATAATAATGCAGACCAAAGATGTTATGAGTAGCATCACACATGCAACTTGACTATCCATATGATGGCCTCAACAAGGAAAGCTATTATACATTCAGCACCATTTGAGTTATTCAATTGTGCATGGTCAAGAAAGAGTCGAGCTTGATACTCTCAATATCATCTAAAGAGCATAAAGTAAGATGACTAGAATAAGCTTGTTAGAACCCTCAAGGATCAAGGGTTTATTTATAGGAAAGGAGAGGTCTAAAGGAAGCACATCTGATGAGTTAAACCGTGTGTAAGAATGAGACTACCCAGTTCACTAAGCCTAATGAACCTACCAAGTGCCTAAAGCAATACGATAAATCCTTAAGAGGCCATAGGAATACCTACACAAGTTAGAGAACACCTTGATCCTACTCATCACCTATAGATCACAAAAAAGGTAAATGAATGGATCAAAGAAGCACAAGAAAATATCACTCTCTTAGCTAGAAGATGAAAAGAAGTGCTGGAGGCCTCCTGGACATGAGAACCATTTAGTTTTGGGGGACCTAGGTGTTTCAAGGACTGAATGGCCATTCATCCATAGAAGGAGACCTCATAGTGTCAATTAAAATGGAATCACCATATCCCTTGGAGAACTCCATACAATAGGTTTGACAAGGTGGACACACATTATTGTCCCAATAGCCTCTAACATCAAATATCTTATCCGAAGGGGTGGTATTGAAATGGAATCCCACCATTTGGAGAACATTCAAGGCATATATAAAAGTTGGCAAAGAAGAAAGGCAAAAAGAAGGCTCGTAACAATTTGCACAGGTCAATCACCCAGTGAGTAGCCACATACCTAGTTGCACATTGGGAGCTTTAGTAGTTAGCACCTTCTTGAAAGGGGTATAATGTTACACAATAATATCAACTCCAAGAGATTCAATGTGTCGAGGTATTACAGATACAATGGCAAGATAAGCATAGTAAATCACCAAGTGGTAAATTACTTCTTTTGTTCCTCTAAGGCTTGGTGTTGAGTGGAAGTTCCTCACTGTGAAAGTTCCAGTGCTGAGCAAGATATTTATTGAACCTATGAGCCAACTTGGCAGAACTCATCAAATTAAAGAAGTTATTACAGATCCGAATGGATGGCTGCTTTTGATTAATGCACAAGAGCCTTGTGTAACTGCAAAACTGTATTACAAGCAGGGTTCTATTATTGTTACAGGTGGGGTTCTTCAAAGAAGTAGAGTGATTGGATCTTCCATATAGCCCTTAAAGGCACCAAGCCATCGAGCTCCAATAGCACCTGATACATATGGCAAATCCAATATACGTCAGCAGAGGAGGTTCGAGAAATAATGGTTTTGCAAGGCAGTGCAAATTGTAAAAGAATCACTTACCATCAACAACCCGGTGGTCACAGCTGAGTGTCACTGACATGTAAGTTGCTGATGTGAATCCACCATCACTATCAGCTATCACCCGTTTCTCAGCTGACAACAATGTTCATAAGCAGATCAGTTCCAACAACTTGGAGAAATCTCTGTTAACATTAACCCACTAACTTTCCAGTAAGCATTGATTTGAACTTGGCAACAAAGACAGCCATATGTAGTGAAGATGTTTCTGCTCTACACATTGATTGGACACATTCTGTTTACAGCCAATTATTTCAGACTGAACACCAGTTTCCATGCAGCACTATGTCGATTTCTAGATGGAAGTGCTGATCAACATACAGCAAAGTTGCTTCAATTTTGGAAAACACCACATCCTACGCTTTGAATTTTGTACATCCGCACAAGGAACTTTCTATTTCTAATTCTCATTTTGACACATACTCTGGCTACTTTCCCATCCTATTATAACAGAGAGGAGCTATGTTGTCATTTCCCATTAAGCTCATTTTAACCAGGAGCTAGTCAAATCAATGTCCAACAGGTATAAAGAAAGACACTAAAATTAGAGGGAACAGTATGAACTGAAGATACTTGCTGGGAGAAGAAAGTTCATTGGATCAAACCCTACACAAATCCTGATCGAAAGAAGCCTAACTGAGACAAAATTCCAGATCTCAACCTGGCGACTGGAGGAACAGGGAGACATCTCATTCATGGCTCCACTCCACCTTAGAGAGAATCAGGAAACTCTCAAAGGTTGGGGGCCAAATACAGTTGAGGGAGAAATGCTTTACCACTGGTTTACCCAACCACAAAACAAAACAAAACAAATCAAAACAAATGTACAAACAAAAAAAAAAAAAAAAAAAAAAACCCTCACTGTTAAGTACCCTTTACCACTGATTTAGCCAAAGATACAGGAAAACCCTTGAAGTTGGGTGGCAATTTCAGTGCAGGGTAAAACACATTCCCGCTGGTTTAGCGAAAGATACAGGGGACATGAGAAACCGTCCTTCAGAACCTTGAGAGCCTAACTCGTGTAAATTACGGAGGTTTCTGTTGATATATCACAAACCCCCATGCATTGTTGTCGATTGCATGCAGAGAACCAATGCTTACACTTCGGCTTAACAACATGGAGACACAGACAACTCGATAACATACTGCAAATTGACATTGGACATACAATTCACTCTGCCATGACATATATGATACTACAAATAAAGACGTACTTGTGCCCACTGCAAGAATGCAAGCTTGAGGAGGATTGATAATAGCACAGAATTGTTTGACTCCGAATGGGCCACCCAAGTTTGAGACGGTGAAAGTTCCTCCCTGCAACAACAAACTCGGTACTATGAAGCAGAGCATTTGAAGTCATTAAAATAAAGAATTTGCAATGTATTCATCTTACCTCGTAATCAGCAGGCTTTAAGCTATTCTTTTTTGCTTTATCTGCCAAAGTCTTAACGTCCTCTGCAATGGTTGCCAGACCTTTCTTGTCGACATTCTAAACCGATTGATCCATCGGCAAAAAAACACACATGCATCCAAAAGCTGAGAAAAATCTTGTAACAAACTGCAATCAGTATGTTTAACCAAAAAATCTCAACTAACTGTAAACCCTTCAAATAACAAGAAAGGAAGCCCAAGATTGTAGCCAGAGAGAAGCAGAATCAATGAGCTATCAGGCATACCTGCACAACAGGTACAAGCAGACCATAGTCAGTCTGCACAGCAACACTAATGTTGATGTTATGATACCTGCCATAAAGCATCAGACAAATGTTCCTTAAGCTCCACAGATGTCCTTATTCCTGCCAAAAGTGCCTGAATTACAATAAGCAACGTTCTTACTGTCGGATGAACTCATCTGTCCAAGAACTATTGCACTCAGGTACTTTATTTAGCGCCATTGCTGCAGCCTACATGTATACACATTTAGGATCATGAAACCAGAAAATTTTATGCAGAAAATGGCATGTGTATGATGGAGCTCAAGACATACTTTCAACACAAAATCGTTAATCGAGATTCTCTTTCCACCTGAGGCTTCCTGCAGATTGTTCAGCTTACTCCTCAAACTGAAGCCAGTTAAGAATCCAGTATTAAAATAACCCAAAGCGCCACTATGATTAATGATCAAAGACCTCACATAAATTAGCATCACTTACGATAGCAGATTATCTACACGTGTGTCAACAGTCAGATAATAATGAGGAATTGTCTGCTTAGATAGAAGTAGTCTCTGAGCAGTGATCTGCAGATGGACACCAAGTAAAATTGTTGTTGCAATGACTCCCTCTGACAATGCATTTCAATAACTTGCAAAGGGACCAGGTATAACTTGTCATAGAAGAAAACCACTGAGAGGAGTGATTTGTTACTTTTCTAATTTGAGTATTTGGAATATCTGTATAGCCAAGAGTCTCCAGTGGCTTCTCAGCTGATTTTGCGGGAGCTGGAGCACCAGAAGCTACAATGGAAAACACATGATCATGAACAACATGCACCTCATCAAGTCCTTCAAAAATAAAAGAGCACCACAAAACCAGCTTTCAATGATGGTGCAAAGAGGAAAAGGAAAACCTAACCTAAAAACTCTTCAACATCGGCCTTTATGACACGTTCATTGGGGCCAGTACCTTTCAGGTTTGAGAGGAGTACCTGCATTCAAGTGTCAAAAGATGGGTGTCAGCACTATTTGTGTCAGTCGCAACTTGAAAAAGAGAGGAAGTACAAAAAGACAAGTCTGTTGTGAACAAGAGGACACTTACGCCTTTTTCTTCAGCAATTTTCTTAGCCAAAGGACTAGCAAAAAAACGATCCTCTACACCTGCAGTTGGACTTGGTTTAGGTGTATCTTCAACTGTCTCTGTTTTAGGAGGTGTGGTGGTGGGTTTAGGTGTATCTGCTTTCGGTGCATCTTCCTTCATAGGTGGTGAGGGAGGAGGTTCACCACCAGCTGCTTTATAATCCTTAAAATTTGCAATCTCATCCTCTGATTCGACAATAACTGCGATAGGCTGATATTCAGACAACAACAACATAATTCAGACTGGGTTTGACCAAAAGCATACAATAAATATTTGAGTAGAAAACCTGGCATTTTGTCAAGTAAAATACAACGGCAAAGCATATTGAAACTGATGGGCTGAGAAGCTGAAAATTTTCAATCTTAACTGTCAAGCCAATTGTGTCTGCAACTGATCTACTTTGCAAGATAATATACCATTATTCTGTACTGTCCAAGTCCAGGGAGAGAATTTCTATCACTGCATACCATGTGGATAGCTTCCTTTTTTCTTCTAGGTTTTGGTGGGGGGGAATTTTTGGGTGCTGACATTAAGAAATCCAGGATCATTGCCTTCTGTCATCATAAACCAAGACGAGCAAGAAAAGCTCCTCCATCTCAAGAGTCCTCTGGAAGATCAAGAAAAATGCTAATGGGACTCCCTGTGGCACCAATACCAAAGGCGGAAACTCTAATACTCCTGCAGCCCTAGGGTGATTAAAGACCCTCTACAAGTAACGTTTTCCTTATCCAAGCTTTTCATACCTTTCAAATTCCATCAATTGAAAATGCCCATTAATCCCAGGATAGGAACCCAAACGATTTGGTGAGGTTTTAGTTCAGTGAGGATTCTTTTTTTTTTAGCCTTTATTGAGCTGGGAACCACACACATGCTTTGTCGTGTCAAATCTCAGCTAGAGATTAAAGGTCCTAGATAGTTAGAAACTATCTAGGATCCAAAATCTTTGTTCGAGCATTCTCAATATTTATCGGGAAATATCTATCTCAGGACAACACTTAACTTACAGCTAGAGACACAAAAACATGTATAGCAACCATAAAAGAGGGCAGTGAATATACCATTTCTGGTACACATACCATTAAGCTAGACACAATCATGTATAGCAACGATAAAAAAGAGAAGTGAACATACCAGCACATTTCAGGCAGATATCAGATTATAATGCCACTGATTATACATGTGAATGAAACAAAAAGGCCAGACTTTTAGTGGAACTAATATCAGTCAATAAGATATGAGATGCTTTAGCTAGGTCAAAGTAGGGATTCCATGGAATAACATGTGCTAACAGTGCATCTTCCCAAATGCCTGCCTTGTATGCTAGTTTGTCAACCTACTAAAAACCCATGGTGCATAATTAACGCCTTTGCTAAGGATGATGAGATTGAACATAAATTTTCTGCTCTGGCAACCTGGCAAAAAATATTAGTGTCCATTACACCTGGACTTGCAGAACGATGGCACCCTGGCAACCCTTGGATCTTCCAACAGATTAGGGCCAGAGATCTTGGGACAGGGTTTGAGCCTTTGAGGTCAAATTCACAGTTGCCATCATTAGAGCCTAGAGATCAGTAACATCTAGCCTTCACCAACCACCGACCACAATTGCAAAGAAGATGAGGCAGCCTCTTCTGAGTTCCCTTCAACCCATAGCCACATGGAACGGGAGGAACAAGGCCTTGGAACACCATAACAACATTCCCTAATGGGAGGAAACGCAAAACGCATTCCCTAGGCTTGGAACGTTCCCTGCCCAGCATCCCACGATGTTCTCGTACTGGAACATTTCGAGCTGCCCGTCCCATGTCAAGAACAGGACATTCCAGCAGGTTAGGTGCTAGTTACCTGGACGCCATGCGATGTTTTTGTGACCCCCACATTTTCACCTTTGCCCGCAGCCCCTGCCTTTGCTCCCAACAGTTCAGCCTCTGCCCCCGTTGCCTCAACAGTCTGACTGATGCTGCCTGCTGCCTGCTGCCTGCTGCCTGCTCTCTCTCTCTCTCTCTCTCTCTCTCTCTCTCTCTCTCTCTCTTCGTAAAAGGTAATTGTATTAATTACGAAAAAAAGATACAAGTTTACATGATTACAAGATACACGAGGGCTCTAAGCCAACGTGTGTAAAATCCCAGTACAAAGCCACGAAAAAGTTACACAAGTCATGGCAAAGACCCAAAGGAAATTGCCATATGCCAGGGAAGTAAGTCCTCCCGAGGGAGCAAGTCCGAGTGCCGAATGAGATCTATCTGCCAATGCAAGAGACCTTTAAGCCTGGCAATGTGTCTCGGTACATTAGAAGCCGAATCAAAAAGAAAGGCAATCCGAGTGGTCCAATTGTGCCAGCATCCCCAGTATCTAAAAAAGTGGAATAAGATCTTCATATGCAACTGTGGTGGCGTGGGGTATCTTGGGTGCACAAAAACCCAATCGAAAGGGGTTAGTGAGGACCCCACCACCGCGCGCCAAACCTGTGACAAGAGCGACTAGATATTCTTAGCGAGCGGGCAAGAAATAAATCGATGTCGGGCCGATTCCACAGTAGTGGTGCAGAAGAAACAATTGCCGTTCGAGATTCGACGCTTGGAAAGGGCCGAGGCAAGAGGAAGACCACCAATCATCACCCGCCAAAGAAAGACCTTACATTTGAAAGGTGTCTTATTCAACCAGCCCTCCATCACAGTTGCCTTCCACCATGACTGAGATTTCCGCAATCGCCATACAGTATTAGCTTTAACACCCAACCATTGATGATCTTTAATCAGAAGATGATACACTTGATTAGCAGAGGCCTTTTTCAGACTCAACCGGCCTGCAAGGTCCCAATCCTGCCAAGGACAATCCACAGCAAGGGCTTTCACTTTCTGAAACCACTCATTATATGGGCTTCTAGTTAATGTGACTATCTGAGTGTAAAAGTTTTAGTCATCTAAGCTTTCTGATCAACCTGACCACTCAGCTAAACTTTTAACTTCTCTTGGGCATCTCATCAATGACAACCCAAATATAATTATAAGGCATTCTAACCATTGGCCACCCTTAGATAAAAAGATGAACATTTAATCATATTTTCAAACACTCAAATAATGCAAATCGCCTTTCAAAGTACATGAGCATCAAATTAATTTGAATCATTGAGTCAATATGTCTTAGTAATAATTGATATACAAAAGATTGGGAGCATGGTGACCCTTGGGCTTAACCATCAATATGTTTGCCTTGAATT
This sequence comes from Lygodium microphyllum, assembly GCF_053477565.2. Lineage (NCBI taxonomy): Eukaryota > Viridiplantae > Streptophyta > Polypodiopsida > Schizaeales > Lygodiaceae > Lygodium > Lygodium microphyllum. Next base: position 1,142,387 of record NC_141156.1, read on the forward strand.
TTCAAAGAACTCTAAAAAGATTCTCCTCAAGTACTCTGAGACTTGCTTTGCTTATGACTTCTTGATGTTGGGCCACTTGAGAAAGCGCAAGGTGCATTGAGAGAGGTATTCATCAATGATGACTTCAAGAGTTTTCCTTTGGCTTCTACTCCTACAAGGGTTTCATGCACAGACATAGCTGAGGACATGGGATTTCGAATGAGGTAATGAGGATTGATGCCATGGTTCAGCCCATTATACATTTATTACGTCTCGTAGATGTGATACAGCCATATATTGGCAAGGTCTACGAGGCTATGAATAGGATTATTGAGCACCTAGAGGAATTGGTGCTAGATGAGGATTGGTATGCTAAGATTCACGCCAAAGGTCTCAAAAATGACAAGTCAAGAAACAAGTTTCCCAAGATATTAATTTTTAAGAAACATCTCAATGACCTTTCTTACACACACTAAATATTATGGACCATAGAATCTGTATAGATGAAATCTCCAAATAAAATAACCTTGTGTATTCTTTGGGCTTTACCTATATGACTAATGATAAAGCTCTAGAATATAAGCCTCCAAACAATATCAAAACTTCCTACATGGCATTTCTAAACTTGAAGTTTCTTGAAGAGTCTTCAAGAATATAGGTGTTACAAAATATTTACTGCAATCTGATACATCATGTAGAATGCAGTATACTATGAACAGTCCTGGTTGTAATCTCCTTGTTAAGAGAGAGAAAGAAACAAAGAAAGAAAGACATATTAACATCTACAAAAGGCTAATGTGGACTATGAAGACAAAAGCAAAGGGCATCCATGCCAAACACCATTTCATCATGAAAATGGAAAGATAACATCCTGCTATAAGGCTAGTATCTGAAAAATCTCTAAGTCTAAGATTTTTATGTACCAAATATCTAGATAATGCTACTGCCTTTCAAGATCTCAAGGCAACACATGATCCCGGCCATAATGTCATCTAAGAATACCTAGGAACGACTCCCCTATGCCTCGCAATGATGACTTTGATCTACCTACAGCATGGGCCCCTTGGTCATGGACTCCATGGTCAAGAATGTCGTGCCTGCAAGTGCAATGGCCCTGTCTATTGTGACTCCACAGTGCGGGGTAAGTGCAATCTAGCTAAATAATTCTGTCTGTTGAACTAATGGTGTCTATAGAATCCGGGCTATGGAAAAAATTTGTAAATACTCTCTGCATGGGTCTCTCTAGGTAGGTTGGTAGTGATGTGCAGTGCCTCTACAATTCCAAGATGAAAAGCCCAAGAAATCTCTAGTCCTCGTACTCCATCACATGGCAAAGAGGTCCAAAGTCCTCACAAAAGGCAGGATAACACCTTCCTTGGATGTCATAGTACATTGTACATTGTACATCTACATATGTAGTGCTCCTTCTCATGCTCTTGGCCACAGAGCTCACATAACCTGTCCCCATTACAATATCTATCCATCTACTTGTCTTTGTCCTCAAGCTCCAAGAGGAGGAGCAAATCTATCTAATAGCAACTTGAATTTTGGGTTTATGCTCATAAACTGCGGCCAAAGAAAAAATCCATCCTCAAGGGTGTAGGAAGTGGCTCTCGATAAAACTCCATCTTCAATCCTAGAGGGAGAGGCAACTAGATCCAAGTCTTTCATTTCCCAACCCTAAGAATATGGACCCACATGACTAGCTTCAGCTTGGATCAGCTGAAGCAGAGTGTGAGGTAGTCCATAGTACAAGGGTGTTTTGAAAACAAGGAAAACAGAAACAACAAAAAAATGGAGTTTTGGTCAGTTTTGGAAGTGGAGGAGTTCTAGATTTTGACATTAAATCCATACATAGGCACTTAAATATATCAATGTCCACAAAATATTTACTCGAATTTCACACCTAACTTCAAGCCTTCATGTTGCATGATTCCCGAAGTTTAAACATATTACAACTTACATCATACATGATCATTACAAGATTGAAAATGCAAAAGAAAGAGAAGAAGAGGAGTCGAAAAAAAACCGTTTTTTTAAAAGCGTCTACAAAAGGCCAAATCAGTCTATGAGACCAAAATGTTACATCTAAAAAGTCAAGGAATTTTCCCAAGTCCCAACATAGCTGTCATCTAATTCTATGACTAACTAAGTGGAAAATAAACAATAAACAATACATGGCTGATAAGTACAAAATGATATCCAAGCTAGATACATGTGGAACTGCATAGGAGGCACTCTCATCCCAAGATCTCTCTCATGGGTCTATGTAAATATAAGCGCTAAACCAACAAGGTATGGTCCCCCGATGATGGCGTAGTATCCTCTATATCTATACGTGATGCCTCCTACAAGGGTGTGGATCAGCTAGATGTGAACGACGGGCTCAGCACCTCTCTCTGGCTATGTCAAGGGTGGTTCCCCATGGTGGTGCTGCCAATCAATCCGAGGAGGGCTCTAAAGTGGGGGGGGGGGGGGGGGGGGGGGGGGGGGGTGTGGTAGTCAATGCTCATTAGAGCTTTGTGAGTGTGCACTGGTGTATAGCTCCCTATCTCTGCTACGAGGTCCGTAAGAGGGGTGCTCTGCAACAACGTAGCTCCAGTAAGAATAGCCCAAGACATCTCTAATATGGGAAATCCATCACCTTGGGTAGTGGCCCAAATCCCTCTCTAAATAGGCAATGGGAACACCCTTTCATCTCATAATACACTGGACAGCTACATAAGTAGTGCTCTTATGCCTCTGGCTCGAGCTAACACAATCAAATACTGGCCTCTAGAGGAGGGAATCATATCTACCTATCTTGATCCGTAGCTAGTGTGAGGATGTACAAAGCTGTCCAATGGAGCATCATACACCATGAGAGAGGTGTGCATCCATGTGTCTCAGGCGAATAACAAAGCCATCAAGGGATATGTGGAGAAGACGCTTCTAGTAGAAAGCCATCTTTCTCCCCAAATCCTTAGTAGGTATCACCCACATCTTGGTTGTGTCTATCTGAATAATGTAAATCCTAATGATGTGGTTCCATCCCTGTTCCACTCCAATGGTGCTTGTCATCTCCTTCGACAGCCCTCGTGGTGTTGGAATCTGTCTTGTGACACACTCATACAGTGCTATTACCCCCCCCCCCCCCCCAACTCATCTCCATCGAGACACCCAAATCCTATAGTCTAAGCTTTGTATGTGGTTTTTGTCAAAGACCTTACAAAAATCCACAAAGCAACAGTATATCCACTGCCCATGTGCCCTACTCTCCTCAATGATGGCTCGAACTATGAGGATATGATCAATGATGGAGCATCCCCTCCTAAACTCTCCATGTACGCATGCCCAATATTGGTGCTTCTCTACCCATTTACTCAACTCATACTCTAGTATCAATCCATAAAGCTTGCTAGTACGTGGCCAACCATGACCATTCTATAGTTCATACGAACCATGGGGTCTCCAACTTTCGAGATTGGTATTATAGTATTAGCTAACCAACCAACAGGGAAACCTTCACATAGGGCCCTATTGAACAGGTCGGCTAGAATGGGTGTGAGTATATCTCTAGCATGTGATAGGTGCTCTACTACTAGTCCATCATGGTCCTGAGCTTTCGATGGCATCGCAAACCCACCCTATGCTGAAGAAGGTAGACGACATGGGTTTGTCCTCTAGTAGTCCGAGCAACGGGGTCTGCCAAGTTACCTAATATAGTGAAGTAGCATATGCATGCCACGTATCTAGGGAGGTAATGGGTATATGGATTTGTCCTCTAGTGGTCTGAGCAACGGGGTCTGCCAAGTTACCTAATATAGTGAAGTAGCATATGCATGCCACGTATCTAGGGAGGTAATGGGTATCTGGGTTTGTCCTCTAGTGGTCCGAGCAACGGGGTCTGCCAAGTTACCTAATATAGTGAAGTAGCATATGCATGCCACGTATCTAGGGAGGTAAATGGGTATATGGGCTCGGGGCTCCTAGAATGCCTTCCACACCTCTTGTTGTCCTATCCCACGAATAGCTGGTAGAACTTGTGCTCCAATCTGGATAAATAAGTCCTCTTCTTTTGCCGACTAGGCGACGAAAGATTAAGTGTGTCTGTCTATGTGTGTACCTTGTGTTTTGCCTTGCCAGAGATGAAGACCATGCACTCCTTATCATACCAATCATTTTGTGGGACATTCTAGCTTAGAGGGGTGGCATGAGAATTTGTGAGGGGAAAATACATGGCGGCTAAGGTGTGAAGTGCTCTAGCAAGCTATGCTGTAAAATCATCCAAGGATATATGGGGATCCATCTCATGCAAGCTCCAATGGACATGATCTAAGTAGGCACTCGCTGTCAATCTACTGAAATAGTATCTAGGGGATCTCAAGTAGTTGTTCACTGGGGGGGGGGGGGGGGGGGGGACCACATCATGTCTACAAGTGATGGTAAATTGTAGGTAGGCATGGTCAGCTACCACTACTAGTGGACAAGGGGACACTCTAAAGGGTTGTACGATGGGAATGAGAGATAAGGGCCCTAATAGATAGTCCACCATGCTCACTCCTAGTCTCTATATAGATCCTCCAGACAAGCCTCCTCTTGTACGTTTGGTTGCGTGCTTATGTGGAAAGCATATGAGAGTGATGGCAAAACCAAGCACTGTCAGAGTGTGCACCTACAAAGGGAAGACCAACAACTGAAGAGCGTATGCATCTACTAAGTGGGAGAAGCTGGCTATAAATAGCCAAATCCCCAAAAAATTGGCCAACTTGCTCTTGTAGGGGCCATAAATGCTAGTCACTTAAGTAAAAAATCTCAAAAAAATAGGAGTGACCCCGAAAAATCCTACATGACAATGACAATGTTTGGCAGATGTAGACAGATTGTGGAAAGCAATAATTGGCCTAGGAATGCACATAGGAAGCCAACAAATGAAGAAAATGCACCGAAACTACCAGAGTTCCTATGTCTCCGTCAGACTTTGACAAGAGCTCACAACCAAGAGATGACTGACTAACATAACTAATGTTGCGCCCGGTGGCGCAAAGATCAAGACATGTAGTGCTTACACAGCAGCAGAGACAGAGAGAGTACAGAGTAGTGAGAAGAGTGAGCATGACTTGTCGGTACGATGACGAGTGTGTCACTTTAGGTTTTTAGATAGATATATATATGAAAGTACAATGTGCTAAGGGTGTGTTCACACCGGTACACATATAAAAGGCACGATGGCCCTTTTTCCCAACAACCTCCCACCTAAAGGCAATGTGCCTTAAGAGGAGAAAAGAATCAACTAAGTCTAGGTATGTACAAAACTGAAATAAATATATCTATCCAACTTCCATCATCTATCGACAATGAGCAAACCGCTCTGCTGGAAGACCCTTTGTGAGAAGGTCTACAGGATTATCATCAGTATGCACTTTGACAAGCTCAATGCTCTTGCTGTCAAGTACATCTCTAATAAAGTGGTACTTCACCTGTATGTGCTTTTGTCTTTGCATGAATAATAGAATTCCGTGCTAGCATAATAGCACTTTGACTATCACAATGGAGAACAAGTAACTATGTGATGCCAAGCTCTCCCACCAGACGTGAAAGCCATAAAGCCTCCTTGCATGCCTCAGTGACGCCACATACTCTCCCTCTGTAGTAGACAATGCAACACACTTTTGTAGCCTAGAGATCCAAGAGACTGCTCCTCCTGTAAAAGTAAACACATACCCAGAAGTGGACTTCCTACGATCCGCATGACCAGCATAGTCTACATCCATAAAGCCAACAACAGATGCTTTATGCTTTCCAAAGCAGAAGTATAACTTCTTTGTGCCTTTGAGATATCTCATAATACCTTTCACTGCATCCCAATGCTTCTTACCAGGGGTTGCCATGTATCTGCTAACCACTCCCACTGCAAAGGCAATGTCAGGACGTCCAACAACCATGGCATACATCAAACTGCCAACAGCTGAAGCATATGGTATCTTGGTCATTTCAGCCTTCGCATCATCAGATGTAGGGTTGTCCTCTGCACTAAGTTTCACATATGGAGGCAATGGAACCCCAAGTGTTTTCTCCCCTCTGCATTGAAACGCTGCAAAACTTTGGAGATATACGCCTGCTGAGAGATAGAGTAAGCCTTTCGATCTTTCTCTAAGTATTTGCATGCCAAGAATGTGATTTGCATCACCAAGATCCTTCATGTCAAAGCTACCATAAAGAGTGAGTCCAAGGCATGAGTATCACTGCCAGCAATCAGCATGTCATAAACATACAAAACCAAGATAATCAAGTTGTCATCTGCTGCCTTCTTGGCATACAAGCAATGATCCACTTCTATGAAAGCCTTGGGACTGCATGAATGTATCAAATTTGTGATATCATTCTCTTGGTGCTTGTTGCAGCCCATAAAAACTCCTTTTGAGTTTACATATCATTTTTCCCTTCCCTTGTTCAATAAACCCTTTAGGCTACTGCATATATATGTCTTCATGCAGATCACCATGTAAAAACGCAGCCTTTACATCCATCTATATGAGCTCCATATCCTCAACTACAACCAAGCCCAAAATGGTTCTCAATGTAGTCATCTTGACTACAAGAGAGAAAATCTCATCAAAGTCAATTCCATGCTCCTGCTTGTACCCTTTTGCAACCAATCTTGCTTTGTACTTTGGTGAGGAACCAGAAGTGATTTTCATCTTGTAAATCCATTTGCATGGAAGAGTTTTCTGCCCTCTAGGCAACTGCACCAACTCCCAAGTGCCATTCTTTTCAAGAGATTCAATCTCTGATAGCATGGCTTTATACCATTTCTTCATGTCCTATTTGTCCATTGCTTCCTTGAAGCAAGACGGTTCACAAGTCTATCAACATGACATAATTAGCCACATTAATTGCACCAAGAACAAACCTGCCAGGTTGTCTAGTAGCCCTAGACAATCTCCTAACCCAATGGTCATTGTTTGCTTGCTGTTCCTGCAAATTTCCATTTTCAGCATGCTGTCCTGGCATTTCAGCCTGCAAATCAGCATTAACAGCTTGTTGTCGTAGCTATTCCTGCACATGTAATGGCTCATTTTCATGGGAAACAGCTGGCTGATCATTTCCAGCATCATTTCCTGCATTTATAGATTCATTTACAGCAGGTATTTGTTGCTGTACAAAAGGCACATTTTGTTGTCCAAAATGTATTTCTTCCCGGAATACAACCCTACGGACCTCCTCAGTCTTTTTAGGCTATTTGTGCATGCGATCTTCCCGAAAGATAATGTCATGCTGCATACTACTTTCCTTTTCTCAGGATCCCACAATTTATACCCCATTTCAACCTCCTCACCATCTCCTAGGAAAATGCATTTACAAGACTTTGGCTTAAGTTTGCTGCGTTTTTCTTTACGAATGTGCACAAAAGCCTCGCAACCAAATACTTTCAGATGAGTATATGAAGGTGGCTTGCCCGACCATGCTTCAAGTGAGTAGACATTGTTGTACCTTCTTTCATCCGCAAATCCATAAGCTTTTTCAGCCAATACACTTTGCTTGCAGCACTCTTCTGTGCATACAGTTCTTCCAGTCTAGTCCATATAGCATTTGCAGAATTCAAACCTTCAATGTTGAAGAGCAAGGCATCAGAAATCGATAGCTCTAAGGTTGAGCGTGCAAGCTCATTCAACTCATCCCAATCGTCCTGATCCATGTCCGCAGGCTTTGCCCCTTTGGTTTTGATCGGCTTTACCTGCTTCTTTTGTAATAGGATATTATAACACTGTTTTTTGTGCCTTCAAGCTTCTTTATGTGCATCAAATTACTGCTGTCATTGCTGCCAGCCATGATTTTCAGCCCAAATGTGACCAAAAAACCAGCAAATGCAGATCCAAACTGTCACCCAAGTGACCAAGGTACAAACAAGTACCAATTGAGCAATGAATGACCATGCAAAAGTACAGATTTCAGATTTGTAATTAAATTTTCAGAAGCACCAAACCATGTTCTACAACATTATCCAACTGATTACAGCTATTCCAAGGGCATGTGCATCACATTACATGAGAAATCCCAAAATTTCAGCTGCAATTTCTGTTGTACATGTACCCACGGTCATAAATTTGACATGAACGGTCAAAAGCCCCAAATTTTTGAGCTCAAAGCATCAAACACACATCTGCATTTCCTCTGTCATGCATAGGACAATCCAATTTTGCCAAAATAAAGCAATTTTAGCAAAAACCCTCAAATTTTACCAAGTGTTGATGTCCAAATTGCGCGGAATTTAACCTGCGTGTACATAAAATGACCAAATGCTGCACAAATTTTGCCCAAACTGCAAAATCCCCAAATTGCACGGGATCCAATGTGCATCAATGTCAAGAAATTGGGTAAATTTCAGCCCAATTTTTGCATGTACATGAAAAGCCCCAAATGTCGGAGCCAAAATGTCACAAATTTCTCCAATTTTCGAGATAAAGGGTCTTTGCTCTGCATCACAATTCCCAAATCCAGGAAAAGCCCCAATTTTCCGGGCCAACATTGCACCAATCTGCACTCTATGCTTCCACGCGTGAAACCATGTCAGAGGGAAAAGGGGATAAAATAGATTTTTTTTTTACCTGACTTTTGAAAAAATGTGATGGGAAGGGGGGTGCGTTGATCCGCTGGCTTGGGTCGCACTGGTGTCTCCAGCCTATCGTGTGGCTCCTATCCGCTGCCCCATGCGTCAGTGCCCTGTTGGTTCCGCCGTGACACAAACCGAGGTGTGGCTCCTATCGACGTGCCCACTGTCCGTCCGCCTGGTTGCGTGTCGTCAGCTCATCTGACTTCGCCTAACGCAGTTTCTGCTTGTCTGACTTCGTTTGTTGCGCCCGCAATGCCTGCAGCAACAGTCGCCTACTCTCCAGCATCCACGACATGTCGTGTGCCCTGCAGTGACGACTACAAACTGTCATCTGCTGCTTGTCAAATCTGCCGATTGCTGCCCACCTACGACACTTGCAACTCCTAAGTTGTCTCGGGGAGCATGCGCTCCTTGCCAGCTCTGATACCAGTTTGTTGCGCCCGGTGGCGCGAGGATCAAGACACACAGTGCTTACACACAGCAGCAGAGACAGAGAGAGAGTGCAGAGTAGTGAGAAGAGTGAGCACGACTTGTGGGTACAATGACGAGTGTGTCACTTTAGGTTTTTAGATAGATATATATATGAAATGTGCTAAGGGTGTGTTCACACCCGTGCACATATAAAAGGCACGATGGCCCTTTATTCCCAAGAACTAACATAGGCAAGCTAACACTTGGAAACCTTCTAATCTAGTGGTATATGACCACTACTTGCAGGGTAGGGAAACCTTGATCTCTGTGACAATACCCAACACATGATCACAAAAACGTTGAACATTGTATTGTATCGGTGCAGCCAACAATGTGCAGCCCACATCTCATACGATACAAGTCATAACATTTCACACACAGCCTTTCAGCACTAAGCTGCAGAATGCAGCCTTCACAAAAGCCATGACAGCTCTGCCTTCAGCCAAACACAAAAAAACTGGGAAACATTTCACCCCCAAAATGCTTCACCCCTAAAACATGTTCACCCTAAAACATTTCACCTTTAGACAAGTCCCAAGTGGAATGCTAGGTGACTAACAATGAGTTACAACCTACACATTTATATCAGGTGAATTCTCTCATATCAACAAATGATATCAGAGGATGTGACAAGTATGCTACAAATCAGGACTTCCAGCAGATTTAAGAAACCTTGCAGCAGGAAATCTATGCTTTACTATTATATAAAGTAGGGATTTTCCATGAAGCAACCATATTTCTGTGCTGTAATGATGGAATTCTTAAAAATCTATGGCTGAATAACATGTATCTTAGTGACAAGCTTATAGATATTGAGTAGGAGTTCTAATCCAACAAACTTTGAAAACGAACACTCCTTTAAACATCATAGTAAAGTCTGTTACAAGTACCTAGATTACAAGCCAACACATCAGAAGACCTTAATGACCATAACACAATGAAAAAGGAGAGAACACTCTTTCTTGATAGAATAATCCGGCCAACCTTGCCTCATATAGGCATAGCTGTACTCATGAAGACATAAAGAGAGTACCTGGCCAACAGGTATGTCCTTGGAACCATCACCGCAAAGAATTTTTGCAATAAATCCTTCCTCCATGGCCTCCATTTCTAAGGTTGCCTTGTCCTACATTAAGGGTTCAAAATTTTCTTTATTGGTTAAGCCTTAACATTAAACTTCATCAAAACATTTGAGAAACTACAACAGCATCGCTTGTAAAACAAACACTATAAACCTAGCATGAGATGTATGAGGTACAACTTTTAGGGGGGGAAGCAGAGCAGTATTCTTGCAACAACTTCAACATGTTGCAGCCAATCATATTCCTGAATTTTGAAATATCCCTGCAAGATTTACTTACTGTACTAGCAAAACATGGAGTTCACAAAACCAATATATAGCAGTAAAACGGCAGCAAAATTGTCTTAAAGAGCAATAATCTACTTTCAGAAACTTTGGACTTTTAGTAAGTCAAAGCACGTCAATGAATTTTCATGCAAGCAAGCACCGGTTGTAAAATTGTTACTCATAAAAGAGGATTGTTTTAGGAACAAAGGCAAAATCTCAAATGTTTCCAAAGGCCAAAACATCAATCTCGACAGGAAACACCCTATAATATTAAGTCGGGAAAAGGACACCTGTTGCATCTCCTTTTTTCATATCTTCCTCGCATGGCTAGGAGGTTGACCAAATAGCATCATGAAAATATGGGGTTTTGTATCTCTTTCTAAGACAGCTCCATTCTTACTATCCAAATCTTAAGTTGGTGAGCCATATAATTTCTGACTATCTCATATGTTTTGGAGAGCACCTGATTATGTCGTTTGGACATTGTCCTACGGGCAACAATGGATAAGGCCCAACAAATTAACTTTTGACTTGATGTTTGACTATCTACCCGTCGCTATGCTAGCAGTAGTGACACTTGTTAGTAACTAGGTCCATGTCTATTCTAGTTTTGATATGTGTTTTGAGGACCCATATGGCCCTTGATTCATATGTTATCTAACTATTCAAATACAACAATTTAAGCCAAAGTTGTAACCCCCTTTTTCCTCGGGTAAGAAGAACTATTGAATTGATAGATTGGACCAAGCGCCTGCACTGAGATCTTTAATTTTGAGACCTATTCAGCTCCTCAAAATTCAATATGCTACACATTGGGAGTGTTGTCATATTCCGCTATATCCAGTGCCATAGGCAATAATGAACCTATGGACATCTCAATTTGTATGTAAACCAATGACAAGAAGAGTCTATTCCAGTAAATTTGGAAAAGCCTAGAGTAGGCAACACTAAGACCTAAACCAGGAATGAAGGATTTGCAGTCTCTCGTCCAATCACTTAACTACATTGCTCTTTCTCAGCTCTATTGACCAATACGCATCTTTAAAGAGCCCTAGAATCATTAGTGTCATACCTTTGCCCTTTGAACAATGTACAGACCCATGGAGCCTAGCCTCCTAAATATGACCCTGGTGTCAAATAGAGCTTAAAGCAAGTCAAAAAAAAAATTTAACCCTGACACCAAGTATTTGTGTAGTCAAGAGTAGTCCACATGCACACGACACTCTTCCCATCTACAACGATGTATTTTATCAAGGAACCAACAAAAGACCTCACTGGAACTCTAAACCTTGATAGAAACGCTAATCAAATCAAGAAATCTGTGCAGCATGCATACAGCATCACAATAATGGACTTGTTAGACACAAGTATCATCATTGACAACCAATACAACAGACAAGGAGGACACATTGAGCCCCAAAGATGAGATTGGCCCCAATCTTGGCAATGTGCACATAGACATGCCTTATGATTTGAAGTGCAAATAAAAGGCTGGGTTATCTGATTGCAATCAGAAAATATGCCTAGGCCAACTGAGATATAGAGGGCTCCAAACGAGATTAAAGAACATGAGGGCTTTTCCCCAATCTTGGCAAAGCGCACATAGAAATGCCTTATGATTTGATGTGCAAATAAAATGTTGAGTTATGTGATTGCAATCAGCAAATATGCCAAGGCCAACTGACATATGGAGGGCTCCGAAGGAGACTAAAGAACATAAGGAAGTGGCAGGGGGTCTCCTTCATATTTGAGAGCTAGGACCTCTTATATCCTCAAGACAGCCAAGGTTCATTAGAATCACAGGCTGTCAATTTTTCCCCTCTCCTTCTTATGCCCTCACCCCACACACAAAACTATAAAAAACGAATACAGTTTTTTTAATGCACAGCCCAAAAATTAGTTGCACCATGCATGTGGCTACCCATTGGAGAGGCCAACCTGGAGGCCCAAGTTATCCCTTTTATGCATATTTGGTACCAATTCAAAAGAAATTGTAGTCATTAGGAATTTTTACCTGATAAGAATCCTTTTAGGATTTTCATATTTTTAGAAGTAGGATGAGTTTTTTGGGGGGCGATTGGTGTTTTTCATGTCATTGAATTCAAATTTCTAATTTAAAAAATCTATTTTCTTCTTTGAGGCAATTTTTATTCCAATGACATAAACAGTTTTCGGATTTATTTCTGAAATCATCCTCAAAAGGCCAAGTATGTGACATAGAGTTATACATGCCCTAGGCAAATATCTTCAGGGTACCAAATTCAAACCATATTGGTTTTATTCTACGCTCTGCAAGATCTTTACATGCTCCTTCATAGAAAAGTCAAAGAAAATGAAAAGGCCAAAACTCTGCATAAGGGTCAGCAAGTACTCATCATTTGTCCTACCTTTTGTAAGAATATGGAGGTAAGATCCAAGAAATGCAATGATCAATGAGGTAACTACAGTGGCTTACAGTTTCTATTTCACATAACACTTCTCCTGGAGCAACTTGATCCCCCTCTTTTTTGCGCCATTTGGCAATATTTCCCTGTAAAAGAACATAAAGATAAAGATTTGATTCTCCAAAGGCACATGATGTTTTTTTCTAAAGAGTTACTAGATGCAAAAGACTTTGTATGCCAAGATGAGATCATTGATAATGACATGTAGGAAACAGTAATATCTTGCAACTCACCTGTGTCATGGTAGGTGACAATGAAGGCATGCCAATTTCTTGATGCTGAATCGCTGCACAGAACAAAAAACCAAAAATGAATGAAAGCCAATAACTGCTAAATTAACAGTCAACTAGGAAATTTGACAATTCCTCTGTAGCTTATAATTCTCTGCTTCACAAATAATCAAATAAATGCATAAATGGAATGGCCCACGAAAACAAGCCTAGAAGTGCCAAGCCAAGTCTACCCTTTGTTGAGCTTAGATGGACCCTTCCTGCAAGATCAGCTCCAAAAACATTTGCTTATACATGCTTTGCCTAATGCAGTCTTTCAGCTAGTTCATATTTCATTCAATTTTATGGCATTATAATTAGCAGTATGCACAAAATAACCCAATTTTTAGCTCATATGAATAACCTGACTTTGCCTACAAGTGCTTTGCATCATCTTAAAGTCAAGACAACATTTTATGAGATCGGATGGTAAAATTAAAATTAGAGCTGTTGTTCCCAGTTTCGCAGTATTCACCAAGAACTAGTTCATCCCCATGTGAAAACCTTTGTATGAAACAAAGACTCCAAAGAAATATCAAATACCCGGAGTAGAAGATATCAATCGGAGACTGTTCGGAATGCCATAAGGGCGCAATAACTCTGTGACCTGTCGACCTGTTTGAAAATGAGGAAGCTGATCAGCACCATTAGATTAAGTGTTTTCAAGGAAAGATATACCTAACAAGACAGCACACAGAATGAGTAAAGTAAAACTTTAGGAAATTTCATTGGCATCAGATTCTTTTACTGGCAGCCACATCAATTCAACGACATTCGAATAAAAAGAGAATACAGCCTGCAGAGAAGAATCCCAAACCCCAAAAGCTATTGGTGAACAAACCATGCAGCTTGAAGATATCCCAAATTAACAAATAATCTTCAAGCATCTATGCCTGACTTACAAGGATCAAGTGAACCTGCTTGCTGAATCTGTCCACAATTCACAATTATGCTGGATGTGCCCACTGGCAGGGAACTACTCTTGACAAGCATGCCACAAATAAATCCTCGGACATCTCCTCTCAAGTTAGTTCCAGAATCAGTAGCAAAATCAAACCAGCCAGCTTGCAAGTATCAACTCTGAAGTTGGCATACAAAACAATGCTTCACATACTTTCAGATATCCTACTTCATCCAAAGGGCGATTGAAACAGCCTTCCTCCTCAGAGACGCTGGTAATATCCTGATTTAACAATAATTACAGCAAGTAAATCATAGAAACTGAATTCGTGGACAATGGAGAGCCGATTGGCCCCAAACTGGCACCACTTTCGGTATTTCTTTATCTTCAATTGCAAAAAGATGGAGTGAAGATATTGCAAATGGATAGAGTACAACTGAGATTCTCTAATCTCCTCCACTTATCCAAGTCCCTCTTTGATTCACTTTAATCAAATGCTAAGCAAAGCATCCAAATTTAATGTAATCTTCTTCTTCCCCTTGCCGTCCTTACTGGGAGAATTCAAAAATCTCTCAATCTAAGGATCTTTGGCCAATTGAGCAAAGATGTCAACTACTACCTTAAATGAGACTTAAACTAGTCATCATATTCTTCATCTCCTTGCTAGTCATTTGCATCTTGTGGCCTAGAAGAACCCACTTCTTAGTCAACAACCACATTTTCTCTTTATTGTCCATGTTGTAAGCTTGTTCCAAGATCAACCATTGCATTTTGCACTTCATTATATGCATTTTCAAAATGAGATGCATCCTAACTACTTGTTCCCATCTCATTATAACATGACATACATGTTGTAAATGCTCAATTGAACACAATTTCAGTACTACGTAAAACTTCACCTTCAATTAGGTGCCCCAAGCCAACCAAGTCACAGGATTTTATGGTATCCCAACAATGGAATGATAAATAGCCTTTCTCCTTGAAGAGGATAGAAATAACTTCATTTAACAATGATTATAGCAAGGAAATAAATCACATAAACTGAAATGTACACTTTATCACTTTAATATTGAACAATGGACAGCCTGTTCGTCCCAAAGCTCGCATCCCTTGCGGTATTTATCTATCTTCAATTATAAATGGATACGGTTGAATTGAGGTTCTCTAATCTCTTCTAATCTAAGTGTCTCTTGCTGTCATAAGCGACCAACAAGCCTTCAAACCAATTTGCCCCTTGGTTTGCTTAGAGATTGCCCTTCACCCTACTCTTTGCGAGACACTTTTAGCCCCAGATTTCAGGCTAGCTAGTTGGCCTCTTGAATCTCTTCGAATTTCTTCAAGTTTAGCTACTCGAATTCAAGTCCTAGACTCTTAATTCTGAGCTCACATCCGAGCAGTTGTCAAACCCTAATCTCTACTGTAAATTAGGGTTTACAATAGAAAGTAACCAAAATCCCCACCTTTTATGGCTGATGGCAAGATTTTGCTAAGGTAACTTGGGAACTGGTTAGAGGATGAGACATTTCTACACTTTAATGAGTCTGCCCTTAAATGGGAGTTAGTTCCTATGGTCTTCGACCAAGAGGAACAACTGAAGGTTCACAGATATCTCAAGCTCTTATAAAGCTAGACTTCCCAAAAGAAGGAGACGCAAAAGCAAAAGAAGAAAGACAAAAACAAGAAAGGCAAGGAGTTTACTTGCCATATCTATGGTAAGACAAGCCACTGGAGGAAAGATTGTCTTGATAAGGATAAGAAAGTTACCAAGGAGGAAAAGAAGACTACAAAGAACTCAAGAGTAGTGGCTACTCCATCATCAGCAATGTTTCTATATTTGGAGGTTATCGAGCCTTCCTCAGATTATCCATCTAATGAAGCATTGAGGGCCCCACACTCTTAAGAGTGGATTGTGGACAATGGTGCTTCATGCCACATGACTCCTCCAAATGGTATTTGTGAAGAAAATTCTGGAGCAAATGCTAGGGTTTGCATTGAGGAAACACAATGTACAACCACGATACAAACACAATGATATAGACACAAACATTTAAAACTCAAACCCTAAAAGCATAACTCAAAATTCAAACATAGAAAAAACTAAAAGGAGAGAAAGAACACAACTCTGAAGTGAATGAAACTCTAAATGAATGAAGAGTGTACACAATGCTCAAGAGCACAGTGGTAGTATCAAAGAGTGATGTCCACCTAGGACAAATCTCAGTACTGTGACCACCAATCAGAGTGTCGCAGGTGAGAAAACTGTCAAACGTAAATTCCAGTGGAGGTTGAAGAACTTGGCAACAGCAAAGAAGATGCTAAAAGAGGCAAGCGGCAGCCATAAGTTGCAAATGCAAGCCGGGAAGGAGGTCATGATATCAAGCAACAGCTAGAAGCTTCAAACATAATAGTGGAGCAACCGCCTGACTAAGGAAAACATGTAACCTAAAGATGGAGATCAAATGCAAGCTGCTGGAGACCTTACGGAGGTAGGCGATGACTGTGGAGTGTCAAACGCAGAAACGGGAGTGACACCAAGCAAGAGACAATAGCAGAAGAAACGGTCGCCAAAAGCTAGAGTACCTGGAGGAATAATGGTGGCAATCATGATGACTAGACTGCCACATGGAAGGGGATTGAAGACCAAAATTTACACGCCGGGGTGAGAAACCTCCACAAAAGGGATGAAGACTGAATGGGGGAAACCCCTCTATTTATGGATGTGGATAGATCCTCCCAAATTAGTTTTACAAAAACTCTCCCAAACTGTGCACCGTTTCGTGGATTTCATTAAATAACATGTTTTGGAGCTATTTAACAGGCTAATCAGCATGTAATGCATTTCTTAGCTTGACACTCTCTCTCAAGCCCAAAACAGGGAATGGGACCCAAGGCGTCCCACCCAAACACAATCAAGGCATTGGACAAAAAGTACACAGTGGCTGCTCAGTGGTCTACCAAGACCATAGAGGGGATAGTTATCTTACCAAGGGAATCCAAGTAGTCACCCCAAAGAGGACAGGGCATCGAAAAAAGGGTGCTTGTCAGCTGTCCAATGGCCTACCAAGTCCTACGTAGGCGAACATAGCCACAATGAATTGTGGCTTTTTTTAAACAGATAATATTTTTAAAGGTGTTCGGAGAGGAGGTTTGTAGTCAATTAACTGTACGATACGCGAGAATGAGAAGGGATGGTTTTGGTTCAACCCATCACAAAATAGATAAGCTACCATCCACTCAAGGATGTCAATGACGAGGAAAGGGTGATGAAGTAATGGTGATGTGGTTTTCAAACCGCTTGTGGAAACAGCTTAGGATCAGCTAAGTAACACTCTGTACATGAGAATACTACATACTATGTAATCCTCATGCAACAAGTGTCACCTGAACAGTGTCCCTTGTCGGCAAATTGTTTACTTGCCCAAGCGCCCTTTATAAAGATGATGAAATCATGCAATGCAAAAGGAGGAGGTGCAACAAGGAGGAAAAGGCTAATGAAGAAGATAAGTGTCAAAACCTATAGAATACCAAGAAGGATAGGAACCCCCTCTCAACCATGGGGATGCCAATGTTGAAGAAGAAAGAGGAGTCAGATGTTGGTCTTTGTGTGGTGCTGAGATCCAAGATATAAGAAAGCATCCCAACGGGAATAACAAGATAGAAGTCGCCTCCATGACAACATCAAGAGAGATGCTACACAATGACGAGAGGCTTCCATACTGGTAGAAGAGCAAAAACTCCTACGATGATGAAACCATGAATGAAACAATGCGGTCCCAATTCTCCAGCCCAAGTAGGACAAATGCAAACCTACATGTTAGCCCTACACTGAAAACAAAACCCTACAAAAGAGATGATCTGGAAGCACAGAGATCAATAGTGAGATGCTTCAAAAAACAAAACAAAACGGAAATGAAAAGCTAACTCGATGATCAATGCAATGATGCAAATGTGTCTGTATAAGTGTGTATATGCGTGTAAATGCAATGGAAGACTTAAGAATAAAAATCTAAGAACATCTTATGGGTCCAACTCAAAAGCCTAAAGACCTAAGAGTGTGAAGATGAAGCAAATCTAAGGATGTGGCCACCAGCACATACATCCACTAGCAAGGCTCTGCCAATAACTTACAAGGTCTCGAAGCACAGAGATCAATAGTGAGATGCTTCAAAAAACAAAACAAAACTGAAATGAAAAGCTAACTCCATGATCAATGCAATGATGCAAATGTGTCTGTGTATGTGTGTGTATGTGTGTAAATGCAATGGAAGACTTATGAATAAAAATATAAGAATAACATCTTATGGGTCCAACTCAATAGCCTAAAGACCTAAGAGTGTGAAGATGAAGCAAATCTAAGGATGTGGCCACCAGCATGTACACCCACTAGCAAGGCTCTGCCAATGACTGACAAGATAGCGAGAAAAGCCTACATGGAGGTGAATGTCAAGTGGATGTATAAAGTGCAATGAAATCGGTACTAGCAGACCAATCAACTAATCCTTCAAGAATAGTGAAAGATATAGGTTGCTGAGGATAACCACATGTCACATGTCCAGTAGCCACTGGGACAGACGGAGCTGATGGTGCAGTAGCAGGAGGCATAGCCCCAATGGACTAGCCAACCGACGAAGTGGAGGTCGTCACAACGATCAACCTGTGGTTTTCTAGGTGAAAGACCCTTGATCTCAGTACAATACTCCTTGTCCATACAACCCAATCTCCAACAGTGTGTGCAAAGCATATTTTTCTTTGAAAGTCGATGTCAAATGGGTTTGGTTTCTTTGGTTCCATTCGAGATGGAGAAAGAGACGTCACCCTTTGAATAACTTGCCTTCACATCTTGCAAGTTCTTACCACAGTTGGTTTTTGCTCTCCAAGAAGAGGCAACCAACCCCCTCTGCTCAAAGGAAGATAGAATAATGACTTTCTTGTAGACTTGATTATGCAACCTTGCATAATGCAAGAACTAGCACTTAAACTCCAAGAAGCTTAGCAATCTAGGAGTGAGATAATGTACTGGAAAAAATGGAAGTATTTTTCGAGCAACTTGTTCAAAAAGAACATGAACTAATTGCCGTTTGACTTTGGGGAGCCAGTAATAGCAAACTCAACAAGTAACTACCGATATTCGGTCAACTTGATTTTCAAATCATCCCCTCCTTAATGGAAAACTCTTAAAGCTCAAAGTCGAGATTGATACGTCAAGTGTGATCTTGGACTGAATAGCGGTAAATGAGATGACTCCAACACTTGGACACAACAAGAAAATGTTGTAACTGAGAGTAGAACTCAAGAAGCAACCCCTACATTAACTCAATATTGGTTGTGGCATTGTGCACTCTCCATTGATGGATGTAATCAAGGTGAGTAATCGAGGGTTTGACATAGACTCTCGGCCAACAACAAGGTTCCAAATTCCTTGAGATTCAAACACTTCTTGCATGAAGCTCAACCAAAAAATGAAATTCAACACGTTAAAACGAGTCTTATTCGTGAATGCATTCTTGGCCATTGCAACAAGAGTGGTAATGCTAGGAGATGGATAAGGTGTGTAATGGAGATAGGGTGGATAGGGTAGGGGAGTGGAGTATACTTTGGAAGGAATCCCAAAGTGCCCACCATTCATGCGCAAAATATGCACAATGGATCCAAATGAGGACATAGACATGGTAACTGCATTAGGAGTCCATGAAGGAGGGATAGGGACACACAGGGCAGAGGATGAAAATCCCTGCATAGGAGTCACGCAAGAAATGTATGATGATGCTCCATAAGCAAAGGATGGAAATCCATGCGTCTAAACGGTCTATGAATGGGAAAGTAGTGTCCGAGGAAAGTGAAGGGGATATCCATTACCACCATCCCAAGGTGAAAAGAAGTACTCAAGGGCGGATATGTGGAAGGTACAGTGTTAAAGGTGGCATTCACCCTAATGATATATTGTGATGTAAAGTCATCGAGAAGTATGAATATGAAATGGAGAATGAGAATGTGCTCAGAGTGAAAACAAAGGTTCCAACTGCCACTATGGAGGATGCGAATGTGGGATATAATCTGAGGTTTTGGAATGAAGCAAGAAAATCAAGGTGTGGAGAATAAGTGGATGGGATAGGAGAGATTTGAGAATAGTGGCTTACATGCTCAAATGAAACAAAAGATGTAGATATACCTAATGAATAATGTACTTTGGTACATTTGATAAATTGATGGTCATTGTAACAATGGTTGGTAATGGTATAATGGTTGAAAGTTTTGATGCTTACTACTTGGTTCATGTGATCCCTTGTTTTTGTAAGTTTAATCCTCTTTATTTCTTTCACTTGGTAGTCACAATAGGACAAGCTAGAGGCCTCTTACAAGCTATCTCCCTTTGCACTCTATACTTCCCTTCTTCCCTCTCTCTTTGATGTTCCATTTTTTCTTGTGCTCTCTCTGCTTCTAGTGCAGTGAGCTCTTCCATGTCCTCCTAGAGCCTTCTCATACACATTTTAAGCTCTGCCTGGTGTAGGACCAGGAGCTTGTACTCCCTTTGCCTTCCAACCAGCTCCTAGTTCTCTTCTTCTAGTCTTTCCCTCTATTGCCATTTATATACAAAAAGTCATCAAGATCTTGCACAACAAAAGAAAAAACAGGAGAGGATTTTGATTCATACGTCTCGAAGGGGTCGTACGAACCTGACATTGGGCTTGGCTAAGATGAAGAAGATGGGTCGCCAATCGTCTCAAATGTCGTATGTCCTCTGTGATCGAAGAGGTGGCCAGCCTCACTAACCAGTCCAGATGGTGTAGAAACATTGCTAGGTGGGGTGTAAGATCGATTGTATGTCATGTGCAAATACTCTTCAAGCTTCTCTATCATGAGACTAAAATCTAGAATAGGAGAAAACAAAGAAGGTGAAAATGAATGTGGGTTGTTATCTTCCTCGCCAAGTCCATAATGCCTCCTGAGGACCTCCCATTGATGGAGAAGCCTCATAAGACAGCATTGGATCCTGAGAAAAAGGTGGCTGAGACATTGTAATTCAATTATGAGTTGTTCATGTGCCTTGCACAAAACCAAGCGCACAAGATATTCTTTACAAGAGCACTCGCTTTGATACCATGTGAAGAAAACTATGGAGTGGCTGTTAGGGCTTGCACTGAGGAAACACACAGTGTACGACCACGACAAAAACACAACAATACAAACACAGACATGTAAAACTCAAACCCTAAAGTCAAAACTCAAAACTCAAAACTCAAACACAAAAACAAACACAAGAAAAAGAAGAGAGAAAAAACGCAACTCTGAAGTGAATGAAAACTATAAATGAATGGAGAGTGTACAAAGTGTCAAAGGGCAAAGTAGTAGAGTCGGAAAGTGACGTCCATCGAAGACAAATCCCAAGTACTGTAACTACCAGACAAAGTGTTGGAGGAGAAAATTGTCAAGCACATATCCTAGTGGAGGCTAGAGAACCTCGCAACAACAGAGAAGATGTTGGAGGAGGCAAGCAACAACTTCCTGTTACAAATGCACACTCGGAAGGAGCTGATGATGTGAAGTAATAGCCAAAAGCTACAAACACAACATGGAGCAGCCGCCTATTGAAGAAAAACCTGTTGCCTAGCTGATGGAGATCAACGCAAGCTACTAGAGACCTTCTACAGGCTAGCAACGACTGTGGAGTGTCAAACGCAGCAATGGAAGTGACACCAAATAGGAGGCGGCACCAAAAGAAGTAGTCACCAGAAGTTGGAGCACCTGGAGCAGTGATGGCAGCAATTGTGAAGGCTACACCGCCACATGAAAGGAGACTAAAGGCCGAAATCTGCACTCAAGGATGAGAAACCTGCACAGAAGAGATAAGACTAAAAGGGGGCAGCATGTCTATTTATATGTGCATGGATCCTCCCAATTTAGGGTTCCACGGAAACTCTCTCGAACCATGCATCGTTTTGCATTTTTTCATTAAATAAGCATATTTTGGGACTGTTTGAGAGGCTACATAGCATGTAATGCATTTCTTAGCTCAACATTGCTCATATGTGTCTAATAGATTGGCATATTCTAATTAGTGATAGTTCTTCAATTCCTACACAAGGTAAGGGTGATATGCATCTAATACTAGATGCGCTTGACGGTGCTCACACTTCACAGGTTCTTTATGTTCCAAGCTTCAGCTATCATCTCCTTTCGGTGAGCAAGATTTGTGGACCAGGCATCACAGTTGAGTTTCACAAGGATTTCTTTCAATTTCTTGATGGAAAGACAAGGCAGGTGCTTTGCCAGGGACACAATGTGGAATTCTTCAACCCTTACTTCTCTTCTTCTTACATCTCAATCTCAGTCCAAGCTATAGCATGCATGGTACGGCCACTACAACTATGAGTACCTTCAAAAGGCAACTCATGACCAACTTGTATGGATTGTCAAATATTGGCAGGAACCATCTATGAGAATACTCAACAGAAAATAGAAAAGTGAACACGAAGAGGAGAAAAGAAAGAGAGAATGTAGATGAGGGTAAAAACAATATGATTACAATGGTTGAAGATACAAAGCTATAATAGTCAGCACCAACATGCAACTCTAAGCATCAGTGTAGGCGCCAAATAGTAGCAAGGTGATGAGAGAATGAGGAGGGCTCACTAATCACAAAGGACTAATGATGGATAATCAGAGTAGGAGGCTAAGCCGCCTATATATAGGCAAACTAGTGCCACAACTAGTAATAAAGTGGCCAAGCCCAAAATATGAACGCCCAAGACAGCCAAAAGCCCCCAAAAAGAAATGCACTAATGTATCCTCCATCTAAAGTACCTGAAGCACATAAAATGACAAACAAATACAATATCAGAGCTCCTAATGACCTCGTGTGACTTAGACGAAGCCTCATAGGTAGAAGATGCCCACACAACACACATATGACTACTAAAACCCCCTCTCAAATCTCGGATGTGGCAAAAGGTCAAAGAAGATGTGAACCCGAGAGTCGCAAGAAGAGTATCAATACCGTTGAAGTCTGTCGATGAAAAAATCCAACCAAGAAGCGAGACACCCTCTCCATATAAAAATCTGATCAAACCAAAGGCCACCAAATGGAATGGAAACAAAGAGGCCTTCAACAAAGATGGACAAGGGTCAAGCAGCAAGAACGAGAGGCTCAATGACAAAGAAAAGAAGTCCCCACAAAAAGGAAAGGTAACCTTGGAAAAGTCTACCTAGACAATAACCATGCATGTGATATTGAAGGAATGGGCACCATACACCTGGCTCTTGAAAATAGTCAAGAATTGATTCTTCATGATGTTAGGAATATACATGGCATTAAGAAGAGCTTGCTTTCTGTTGGGCAATTAGACAACAAGGGTTACGTCACTATGTTTGGTGGTGGAATATCGAAGATATAGAAAGAATTTGTGCTAGTCACTATAGGCGGTAAAAAGGAAACTCTATATTATCTTCACTACAAGGCACTTTCTGGAAAGTTTGTTACAGTCGTATAGGTGCAGTCACACATGAAGCTATGGCACAAGCATCTTGGACATATGAGCCAAAAGAGTTTACATGCACTTCCTTCACTTGCAAGAGTTGATGTGAAAAACTCAAAGCTTGACTTTTGTGATGACTGTGTTTTGGGAAAACATGTAAAGAGTTCATAATCTCATGGAGCCTCTAGGAAGGCATGTATTTTGGATTCAATCCACTCTGATGTATCTACCATGCCAATAAAAACTCATGGTGGTTTCCATAATTTTGTGTCTTTAATTTATGTCACTTCTAGAGAGCTATGGGTTTACTTGCTTAAGCAGAAAAGTAAGACATTGGACACCTTTAAAACGTTTTATGCATTTATTAGTAATCAAAAGGGTTTAAAATTAAAATGCATAAGAATTAACAATGGGAGAGAGTATATATATAAAGAATTCGACAAGTTTTGTGATGTAAATGGGATTAAACTGCACCTTATAGCCCCTTATAAACGTTTTGGGGAGAGACACTTAAAACCGCGGTGCATATTTGCAACTAATGTCCACATCTTGTACTTGAAAGTGGTATCCTTGAATAGCTAAGGGTTAAACACAAAAAGAGGGGATTGACTTTCAAGAAGTCTTTTCACGTGTTGCCAAAATGACCACTCTTCGGATATTGTTTGCTATTATAGCATCTATGGATCTTGAGCTTGATCAGATGGATGTTAGAATTGCATCCTTGCATGGTGATTTAAAAGAAGAGTTGTACATGAAACAGCCATAGGACTTTGTTATACCAAGAAATGAGCATTCGGTGTGCATGCTTAAGAGAAGCTTGGATGGTTTAAAACAGACTCCTAGACAATGGTATAAGAAATTTGATGCCTTCATGCTCTCACATGGGCTTAAAAGAACCAATGCGCATCATTGCTTATATATAAAGAATGTTGATGATGGAAGCCTTTTATTATCCTTGTGCTTTATGTAGATGACATGCTTATTGGTGGTAAGCATAAGAGCCAAGCTAATGCACTAAAAAGACAGCTGAATTCAGCCTTTTCCATGAAGAATTTGGGTGCAGCTGAACACATTTTGGGCATGCATGTGAAAGAGATAGAGAGCAACAGCTCTTATTTCTCTCAAAGAAAAGGTACATCAACAAAGTACTTGATCGTTTTTCTATGGCAGATGCTTAGTCACTTCGTGTTCCATTACCACCATACCTTAAGCTTAGCAAAGCAGATTGCCCAAAAGATGACAAGGCAACCAACTCTATGAAAGGTGTTCCTTATGCTTCAGGTTATGGGTCACTCATGTATGCTATGGTTGCCACTAGACCTGACATCGCTCATGCAGTGGGAGTTGTGAGCAACTTTATGTCAAATCCTTGCAAAGCACATAGGAAAGCAAAGAAATGCATCTCATGGTACCTTAAGTGCACACAAAGAACATGTATTTGCTATGGAAAGGGTACATTAGATCTGCACGGATATTGTGATGCAAAGATGGCAAGTGACTTGGATACTCATAAGTCTACTAGTGGGTACATATTTGCCTTGACTAGTGGGATAGTTTCTTGGTGCTCTGGATTGCAAAAGATAGTAGCACTTTCTACCATTGAGGTTGAATATATTTCAGCCTCAACGGTAGAAAGATAGTAGCACTTTCTACCATTGAGGCTCAATATATTTCAGCCACTAAAGCTTCGAAAGAAGCTGTTTGGCTTGGTCGTTTGGTAAAGGATTTTGGGCTGCCCACCAAAACACATGTACTTGGATGTAATAGCCAGAGTGTTGTATGCTTAGCTAAGAATGCCATGTTTCATGCACGTACCAAACATATTCTAGTCACATTGACTAAGATCAAAACACAAGATAAGCCTACCGATTTTCTTACTAAGACTCTTACAAAGGCTCAACATGAGAATTGCATTCGACTAGTGGAAGTTGGTTAAAGGTTCACTCATGACCTTTAAGTGGGAGATTCTTAGGTGTAAAGGCCTTTCGCTACTCCCGTGTATATATTTACTTGTACATGTGACCGCATCCTTGCGGGTAGGGGTGTATCGTACCTTAAGTATAAATACATTGTTTTATCCTTTGTGTGCACCACATTGATATGCATCCAACTCAAGTCTTTACACTCTCTGCACTCTCTACTACTGAGCTCACCCCCTTCAAAATATTCCTTTTGCTCTTGCTGGCCATCAGCTTCTAAGGCCTAGAAGGACCCGCATTTTGGTCTAAACCAGCATTATCAGCTTGCTATACATACTGCACGCCTTGTCCAAGATTAGACATTGCATTTTCCCCAACACTTTGTGAATTTTCAGATTGAGTGGCATAATCCCGGCTTGATTCCATCTCACTATCTGAAGACATTCTTGCTGTAATGCTCACCTAAATACAGTTTCAGCACTAGAACAAAGCTTGTGACCTTCAATCAGATCCCTCAAGCCCACCAATTCGAGGGAATTGATGGTACACCAACGATGGAACCATGAAACCAAACTTCCTCCTCAAATAGGGTGGTAAATAACCTGATTTAGCACTAATTACAGCAAGCATAAAATTCACATAAACTAAAAATGCATACTTTACCACCTAAATCTTGGACATTGGACACCTTGTTGGCCCCAAAGCTGACACCCTTGCAGTATTTCTTTATCTTACATTGCAAATGGAAGGAGTAGAATTGAGATCCTCTAATCTCCTTTGCTAATCCAAGTGCCTCTTGCTGTCAAAACTAACTAGCAAGCCTCCAAACCAATTTGCCCCTTGGTTTGCTCAGGGATTAGCCTTCACCCTGCTCCTTGAAAGACAAATTCAGCCCCAAATCTAATATTGGTTGGCTGGCCTCTTGAATCTCCCTCAAATTCCTCAATTTCAGCTCCTCAAATTCATGTCCTACACCCTGAATTCTAAGCAAGCATCCCAAAACGACCGTCAAAATCCTAATTTTTCCTATAAATTAGGGTTTACAGCAAAGATTGACTAAAATCTCTTACTCTGATGACTCAAACTGCTGAAAAATGCTAAGTTAACTTGAGAAATGGTTAGGGGGTAAGAGAAAATGCTGTAGAGAGAGAAATTTTAGAGTTTCATCACGAGAAATGTTCAAAAACTACTACTTTCTTGCTCAAACCGCCATGGAAGCTATCACCTACAACTTAGAACCACGAGAAAGACTGTTGCCCCATCCTGTATGCTGTCAATTGTACCAAAAGGGCCTGGGGCTGCTATCACGTGCTCCAAGAGGGCTCCAAATTGCTGTCCCTTGCTGTACGACTAGTCCATGATGATTGCAAATCACATTAGTAGCATCTCCTTGCTCTCTAATAGCCTCCTCCTCTCTCACAATGGCTGAAATAGACTTCCATCAGCCCGTAAAAACGTTTTTCCCACGTGCATTGGTAGGTTTTACCAAGTGGCAGCCTTCTAATTTTATTTTCAGTATTGTCAAGCTTATTAAATTAATTTTCAAAATATTAATTCTAAAAATGAATTTAATACTTATTCTACTGCTCAAAAAATTAATTTCACCAACCAATAATTAAATTGGCTAGGCCAATTTTTCTAAGTATCCCTAAGCAGTTATTGACCCTTAGACCAACATTAATTAATTAATTAATTAATGCCTGGTCTCTAATGTCACCAACGACATTAGTGGTCAATAAATTAGTCTAGACTAAAATCTGATATCAAGTACCACCTAGTACTTGTCAGGCGTAACTTATTACAACTTTTGCCTCTAGCATACACTGCATCCTCAAGGTCCTTAGCATGTTACCATGAAATAATTGCCATGTGTATCACATGTGCTAAACAACCTTGCACATTTGAGTAATATCTTAATCAAATGTTATCGCCAAGATTAGAGCATCTCAAAATTTCACATCCCCGTGACAGAACTCCCCCTTGAAATCCCTACAATCGTCCTCGATTGAACGGCATTGTGCCAAAGGAAAAGCATTCTGCACTGGAATTTCCGTAAGACATCACAGTCACAACATTGACCACAGTTGTCCAACCATGCCATATGCCCCAAACTTGCTGAAAATTTCCAACCAACATATACATAACATAAAACTGAAAATTAGTCCAAAACCGATGATAGAAACCCATTGGATGCATCCATAACTCATGTTTCTCAACTATTCTGACTTTGGAACCACAGCAAAGTATATTCTTATCATAAACCATGGCTGAAACTGTCAATGGCAACATGCTGTTATCCATGGAACTAGCTGTAAACCATTGACAACATAGTATCAACTTATCAC
The DNA here is from genome assembly GCF_053477565.2 of Lygodium microphyllum. Classification (NCBI taxonomy): domain Eukaryota; kingdom Viridiplantae; phylum Streptophyta; class Polypodiopsida; order Schizaeales; family Lygodiaceae; genus Lygodium; species Lygodium microphyllum. Next base: position 1,170,129 of record NC_141156.1, read on the forward strand.
TTTCTGATCTGAGAACTAACACAAACTGCTGCAAATGTGACCCCAAATTGATCACAAGCTAATTGCGAAAACTAATCAATAACTAATTCAAAACTGATCCCAAAAGTGACCATAAACCATAGTAGCAAGAAAACACCATTCCACCCCTTTGGGACTGGGGAAACACATTCTACCCCCTAAAAAAGGCTAGGAAACGGAGGAACGTCCAACAAGACAAACTGCTTGCTAGGGGAACGAGGGGAACGTGAAGGAAAATGTCAAGACTGCCATTCCACCAAAGGGAAACCTAGGACTTTATTGTTAATTGTTGGAAAAGAAGAAAAAAACTCACTCGTGTTGGATGTCTATACACCATTGCTTTTGGCCCCTCACATAGTCATATACATGGACCAATTATTTCACTGAAATAGGTATACAACTCGCACACGCGCACGCGCACGCGCATGCACTCTCTCTCTCTCTCTCTCACACATACACAACTTGTGTCATTCCACCTCACAATAAATCAATAAATTTAGACATATATATTATGTAAACAATAAAAGTCATTCCCCCTCACATTCTCGTTCTCCCTAGGTCCCTATTCCCATTCCTCCAAGACATCTCATTCCCTTTCCCTTGCTATTAAGCTATATACAATTATCAAACTGATCAAAAACTGAGCTAAAATTGATCATGAATTGATCTCAAAATTTAGGCAAAATTTCGTGTTCAATTGATTATGAAATGATCCCAAATTGATGCAAAAGAATAGTCTTAGAGCTCGGGTGAAACTCATACTCTATCTATATATATCTCATAGTGACTAGTACAATGAGTAGTGACCTCATGGTAGACATACTATCACCATAGTACCTTGGATGCATACTGAATACATCCAAGATCCACTACATATAAGAGTTGTCCACAACTGATGGAGTGAAAGTGCTACCTTTCCCTTGAGCATCAGCCAATGCTCCGGACCCCTCCTCTGCTAAACCTAACTGAGCTCGAACCAAAGTTAGCTCTAACTGAAAGACATCTCGATAAAGTTGCAACAGCTGAGGATGGTCTGCCAAGTCATCCACTTTGCATCTATTGCTAAAACAATATTAAAGATTCACCAAAAAGCATATGGAAACTTTACCTCTAACTTGACTTGCCTTAAAACCTCCACTAGGTTGTTGTAGGCCTTTCTTTCCCTTAAGCATTCCAATGCTTTATACTTTCACATTGTTACAATTGCAGCTTAACTAATATACAACATTGCATCCAATTGACTAGCCCCTCATGTGTATCTAACATGCTAGGAGCACCAAATGCATAAGAAAATATTCTTGTTTGCATACTTTGAACCATTGCAATGCGATCGTGCATGGATATTTACATACTACCAACCATACCAAGATACATTTTCCTATACATTGCATACATTACTAGCAACATTTTTCCTCATGACCAATACTATACGGAGCATTTGTTTATGCACTGTTAATAGAGTCCCAAATACCGTGGATTGCATATATGCATTGTCAAACTTACCACTTTGTGTCCCAATATCATGCCAACATTGCTATACATGGGGTTATGCATATTACCAACCATACCCGGATACATTGGGCCTTGCACACCACACATTGTTTGTTGCATATGACAAGGAGTTGTGTCATGCATCCCCATATGCGGTCCCTAACCCACCATAGCAATGGAAACTAGTGACACCACCAAAGTATCATGGCTACCCCATCATTGTATGCATGCCCTGCTATCCAAAAAGCATTGGATTGGCACTTCCAAGTTGGCCTTGCATATGCATCAACTGCACCACCATAATCATTTGCTTATGCTCAGTACCCAAGTTTGAAACATTATGTTGTTGTATTGGCTCTTCCTTCGATACATCTTGCTATCTTGAAGCTCTCAAGACGATTTTCTCTTCTTGCCTTTACTACCCTCTTTTAATGGATTCAAAAGCGCATGAACTCGGGATGATCTTTAAACTGGCCATCAAATTGCTCTTACTCTTGCTAGCCATCAGCTTTTAAAGACCTTGGACCCACATTTTGGTCTAAACCAATATTATCAGCTTCTTGTCTATGCTACGCGCCTTGTCTAGGATCAAGCATTGCATTTTTCCCAACACTTCGTGAACTTTCAAATTGAGAGGCATCATCCCTACTTAATCCCATCTCACTATCTGAAGACATTCTTACTGTAATGCTCAACTGAATACAATTTCAACACTAAAACAAAGCTTCTCACCTTCAATCATGTGCCTTAGATGCAACCATGAAACCAGCCTTCCTCCTCAGATAGAGTGATAAATAACATGATTCAACACTAATTACAACAAGCATAAAATTCACATAAACTGAAAATGCACACTTTATCACTTAAATCTTGGACATTGGACATCTCGTTGGCCCAAAACTGATGCTACTTGCGATATTTCTTTATCTTATATTGCAATTGGAACAAGTAGAACTAAGATCCTCTGATCTCCTCCGCTAATCCAAGTGCTTCTTACTGTCAAACTAACCAATAAATCTCCAAACCAATTCACCCCTTTGTTTGCTCGAGGATTGGCCTTTACCCTGCTTCTTAAACAACAAATTCAGCCCCAAATCTGATATTGGCTGGCTGACCTATTAAATCTTCTTGAAATTTCTCAATTTCAGCTCCTAGAATTCAAATCCTAAGCTCTCAATTCTAAGCACACATCTCGAGGTAACTGTCAAAACCTTAATTTTTGCTATAAATTAGGTTTTAGAAAAGAGATTGACTAAAATCTCTTCCTCTAATGGCTCAAACTGCTAGAAAATGCCGACATAACTTGAGAAGTGGCTAGGAGATAAGAGAGAATACTATAGAGAGAGAAATTTCAAAGTTTCATGAAGAGAAATGCTGAAGAACTGTTGTTGCTCTACTCAAACAACCATGGAAGTTGACACCTATAGCTTAGGACCACGAGAAAGACTACTATCCCCTCATGTATGTTATCAATTGCACCAAAAGGACCTTGGGTTGCTTTCGCCAACTCCCGAAGGGCTCGAAATTGTTGTCTCTTGCTATAGAACTGATCCATAGTGGCTGCAAACCACATCAACAGCATCTCCTTACTCCCTAACAGTCTCCTTCTCTCTCACAATGGCAAGAATAGACTTCCACCAACCCCTAAAAACGTTTTTTCCACTTGCATAGGCAAGTTTTGCCAAGCAACACCATTTTGGAGGTGCCTTGCAGTAGGTGATTGCATTAAATGCAAGCAATAGGCATAATTTAGGGTTTTCTCATAAAGAAAATAAAATCTCTCTCTCATCTTGGCTTTCTCTCACCTTCTTTAACCCATTCTCAATAGATCTCTACACTTATCAGCCATTTTGAGTAGATCTCAACTAAATTTGATGGACAATAAAGAGATCTCTATTGTAAACCCTAAATTTCTACAAAAATTAGGGTTTGACAGTCACCTCGAAACCCATGCCAAATAGTGAAGGCATTGTGTACTGAATTCAGCACCTAAATTTTATGTAATGATCAAGGAATTCAGAAGTCAATCCATTCATTGTAATTTGGGGCAGCATTTGACCAATTAGAGGTTCCACTCGCGCAAGTTCTAGGTGAAAAGGTGAAAAATCAAGGGGCAATTGACCCAAATTGATTGTTGATTGTTGATTGTTGCTACGGCGAAGAGGCTTTTGGAATAGCAAAGGAGATTGTAAATCTCAGCTTGTAGCCAATGTCCAAGATTATTAAGGTCATTTGTGCATTTTAAGTTATGTTCATTTGCTGGTTGTAATTAAGTGTTTGATCAAGTGAAAGATGGCTTCGGGAAAGACAGAGAAAAACGATGAAAACCCTGAGCACGAGTGAGTATTCTCCTCCCAACCACGCCTAGATAAGTGCTGGCACCTCTCTCCCCGTTTCCTCTGCCAGCCGTCAACTTTTCTTGAGTCCTACTATTCTTGGACTCTCTTACTCTCTAGGCTCCCCTTAACCCCGTTCGGGCGCCCAAGAGCCTGGACGGTCATTCTCGTGCATGTTCCCCTAGATTTACCTTAATGTCACATTAAATGTCACTTTAATGTCACATTCAATATTTGTGACTTTAACGTTACATTAAATGTCACTTTTAATGTCACATTAATGTCACGTTTCCTTCCCCTTAAGAATCGGTTTCGTCCTCGAAAACGATAGTTGGAAGGTCTAACTGTAAATCGGAAAACCTTTTCTTTAAAGTACTTACTCGCTCCCATGTTGAGCTTTCTTCTGAACAATCTTTCCACTTAACCAAACATTCCTGATAAATAGTATTCCTTGTTTGCCTATTACGAACATTCAATATTATTTCTGGTTCATGTGGATTAGATTGGTCATTGAATAGCTCCTCAATATCATCATTTAAGATAAGATTATCCAAATCACCCAGCTTCTTCCTTAATTTACTTACATGAAAAACTGGATGTATTTTACTACCAGCAGGTAGTTGGAGCTTGTAAGCCAATTTTCCCACCTTTTTAAGTATTATGAAAGGACCACAATACCTTGGTGAAAGCTTTGGACATTGTCCCTTTTTCATAGTTTTAGTTTGTTCAGGCACCTTAAGATAGACCAATTCTCCTTCTTCAAAGGAGATGTCTCTTCGGTGAGGATCTGCATATGCTCTAGCTCAATTTTGAGCTTTTTTAATATTTTCTTGAGCAAATTTTAACATACTATTCATATCCTCCAAAAAGTCTTTAGTTGCCTAAACCTTTTCCTTATGCAGTCCTATTGCAAAAGGAGCTCTAGGCTGAAACCCATACATTAACATAAATGGACTATATCCAGTGGAAGAGTGCTTGGCACTGTTATATGCAAACTCTGCTATCGGTAAATACTCTTCCCAATTAGTTTGCCTTTTACTTACATATGCCCTAAGTATATCTTCAAGAATTTGGTTAACCCTTTAAGTTTGCCCATCTGTTTGCGGATGATCCGCCGTACTCATGCTAAGTTTAGTATCCAATTTCCTAAATACCACACGCCAAAAATGGCTATCAAATTTTCTATCCCGATCAGAAACTATATGTGCTGGAAGGCCATACAATCGGTATATGTTCTCTACGAACAATCTAGCCAATTCTGTTGTTTTAACATCAGTTGAAGTTGGAATAAACCTAGCCATTTTGGTTAACCTATCCACAATTACCCACACAGAGTCGTGCCCCCTCTGTGTTCTAGGTAAAGCAACAATAAAGTCCATGGAGATACTCTCCCATTTTCCCGAAGGAATCTCTAGTGGATGGAGAAGTCCTCCCATTTTTAATCTTTCAGCTTTATTAACCTGGCATTTATTACATTTGACCACATAGTCAAGGACGTCCTTATTCATTCCAAGCCAATAGAACTGCCTTTTAATAAGACTATAAGTCTTATTAACTCCTGGATGTCCCACACTAGGGGTATCATGACACTCAAAGAGTATCTGGCGCCTTATTTCTATATCTTTCGGGACACATACCCTACCCTTGTAGAGTAAATAACCATTATCAATGGTAAAATTCTTCCACTTGAATCCAGCTTGAGCAACCCCTGATGCTCCATTTCCTTGTTAAACATCCCCAGATATTCCTTCCTCAGTAAAAGCACTTTCATTTAGATCCCCATTTTTTATTGCTTCCCATATGTTGGAATATGCCGGATCAACCTGACATTTCCCTTTTAAAGATTCAAGCAAATTGGAAGTGAACTGAGTAAAACTCAATTCATTAATGATGGGCATTCTGCTGAGTGCATCAGCTACTATATTATATTTTCCTTTTCTATATCTTATCTCATAGTCGAACTCTTGGAGGAGTTCGGCCCATCTGGCTTTACGCCCGTGTAAATCCGGTTGATGATTAAGCCACTTAATGCTTTCATGATCCGATAAAATCAAAAGTTTGGCACCATACAAATAGTGCCTCCATTTCTTCATTGCATGTACTATTGCATACAGCTCCCTCTCATAAACAGAATAATTCTGTTTTGCACGATCTAATTTCTTGCTTTCAAAAGCAACTGGTCGACCTTCTTGTAATAAGACCGTGCCTATCGCCTTATCACTGGCATCAGCTTCAACCACAAATGGTTTATTGGGATCCACTATTAATAATACTGGAGCTGTAGCAATAGCTACCTTAAGTTTTTGAAAACTTTCATTTTGGTCTGTTCCCCAATTAAAACTTTTCCCTTTCCCTTTAAGTTGGTCTGTCATTGGAACAGCTATTTTGGCATAATCTCGAATGAATTTATGATAAAATCCAGATAAACCTAGGAAGATCTGCAGCTCTTCCAGGTTCCTTGGAGGTGGCCATTCAATAATTGCCCTTACTTTTTCTGGATCCATGTTGATTCCCTCTTTCGAGATAATATGCCCCAAATATTTGACCTCTTGTGCAAAGAATTCACATTTAGTTTTCTTCGCATAAAGGAAATGTGTTCTTAACAGTTGGAATACTAATTGTAAGTGTTCCAAATGTTCTTCTCTTAATTTACTAAAGATCAAGATATCATCCAAGAAGACTACTACAAAATGTCCTAGATAGGGCTGTAAAACACTATTCATCAGCTTCATAAAGGTAGCTGGTGCATTAGTGAGGCCAAAAGGCATCACCAAAAAATCATAATGCCCATATCTAGTACGAAATGTTGTCTTAGAAACATCTTGTGCCTTAATTCTTACTTGGTGATAACCTGATCTTAAATCTATCTTTGTGAAGAATTTTGCCCCTTGTAATTGATCAAAAAGATCTTCCATTCTGGACATAGGAATTTTATTCTTCACCGTTATTTTATTAAGTGCTCTATAGTCAACACAAAGTCGCATAGAACCATCTTTTTTCTTTACCAATAAAATTGGTGAAGCCCAAGGTGAATTACTGGGTTGAATAAACCTTTTATCCAGGTAATCCTTAATTTGTCTTTCAACTTCTTGAAGCTGTGTTTCACTTAACCTATACGGTGGTTTTGAAATTGGGTGTGTATCCTTATTTATATCAATTGGGTGATTTATATCACCCCTATCTGGTGGAAGGCCACTTGGTAAATCAGAAGGAAACACATCTTTAAAATCATCTAACAAACTATTCAATTCATTATTAACATTCAACTCATAAACATAAGAAAATTGTTGCTTTATATTACAGAAAGTAAAAGTATTCTGTACAGGAAGAGACCATAGCATATATACCTCACAAACTTCCTTCTTTATCAGCTTCTGAACTTCAGTAGAACACAGCAAAGGATTATCAGATACTTCATGTTCACCTTGAATAACAAAAGTCTTACCATCCCTTTCAAATTCCAGTGTATTATGGTGATAACTACGTTTTAAGGATGGTTTCAATTCCCATAGCCACTCCCTCCCTAGAGCAATATCAGCTCTTTCCATGTTCATTATTTGGAAATCGAGTTTGTCTTTATATTCTTGAATCTCAATTTCCAAATTGGATACCATTGTATCCCAAATTTTATTGTCTTGGCCTTGCATCATACGAACAACGTATTGATGCCCACTCTTTTGTTGGGGAAGTTTCAATTTTTTGACAAGTGCATAATTTATAAAATTATGTGTGGCAGAGTCATCAATCATGACTCTAACCCTTTTTCCAGCTATCAATCCATGTACTCTAAGTAAATCATGTGGCCCAAAAGTAGACTGCCACATAGAAGTTGACATACAACACTTAAGTTGTACATCCATATGCAAGACCTCTAAAGATTTGTACTTTTCATGGCTCTTTAATTGTAAGGTCTGCACTACATGGATTTGTTTTTCTTTTCCTTTGTCCTTGTCCTTATCCTTTCCTTTGTCTTCCCTCTTTTTCTTTTGAGGGCAATTCCAAGCAGCATGGTTAGGGGATAGGCAATTAAAACACAACTTTTCTTTTTTGGCCTTCTCAAAGTCATCAGGACTTAACTTTGGCCTCACATATGGTTTCTTTTCAAAAGGTTGTTTTTTACCCTTAAAGAATGGCATTTTCCTTTTAAATTTGCCCACAAATTTTGAGGTTTCCAATTCCTTAGACTTGGGCTCCGTATCAGTGAGACTAGTGAGTGTACCTGGACGCATACTATCTTCATAGATTAATGCAAATTTAATTGCCTCTTCCAACGTCTTAGGTAAACTCCGTTTTACTTCCTTTTTACAGGCTTTATCTAGTCCCCTAATGAATCCTCTTGTTTTTTGGAATTTATCTATTCCTTCCAGTTTGAGGATTATCTCACGATATTTCTCCAGATATATCAGCAGGGGTCTTCCCTTTTGTCTAACATAATCCCAATCTTCCTAATTTCTTTCCATTTCATTTTCAGGAAGAAATTCTTTCAAAAAGACAGATTCAAATTGAGCCCAAGTTTCAGGTATTTTATTCGTCTCCTTTAAAGTTCGCCACCACTTATATGCCTTGGGCCCCAAAGTTAAACTAGCCTCCAGTGCTTGGAGATGTGGTGGGGTATTTTTTAATTTATGTAAATCTTCCCATTTTTGGAAGAAATTAAAGATTGTGTCTTTATTCCTATCTTTTTCCTCCCCGTAAAATTGAGGTGGTTTCATATCCTTTAAAACTGGATTATCCCTCAATTTATGGTAAGTTTGGGGTTCCTTAGGATCTCGCATAGTCACATCTAAATCTTTCGATGAAGATGGAACATCTGAGATTTCTATCTTATTTTTATCTCTTTCCAACAATAAAGTTAATTGAGATTTTATTTCAGTGAGTGTTTGAGTTAAAAATTCCATTTGAACCCCCTGAGCTTGCACACGAGCAGTAAGATCATCAAATTGCTCTCGTGTAGCAAAAAATTCTTCCCACTGTTCTTCTTGCATTTCTGGTTCCTGGGGATCTACCATAGGGTGGTCCCCAGAACTAGAACCTTCCATTACTTTCTCTTTCCCTTTTTCTGCCATTAATACATTGGAATTGGAAAGCAAAGATAAGAAATTTGCATACAAAGTAAAGTACTTCCCTAATTTTAATGGCAGGCAGTGGTTGCTGGTTTGGAAAGAAATCCGAAGAGTAAGGAACAAATTTTATTGCCCGAAGAAAGTCAGTCACGCAGAAAATGGAGCTTCTTTCCAGGACGACTAGTATTCAGCCCCCTTCTTTAATAATCACGTTGGTCAGCAATGTCGCTTTCCTGAATTTGCTTCCTGCTGAACCTGTACTTGTGATATAAATACAGTCGAGGCTAAAAAGAAGAAGTCCGAACACGCAGTCGACTGATCAAACACGTATCAGAAAAGAACTTCAACTTCAGCCCGTAAAAAGGAAAAGAATGCGTGTCTTGTTGGTGTGTTCATGGAGGAGCATTCACAAACAGGCGTGGGCAAGATTCGATGGCTCACGATCAGCTTATGCGTTTTTCAAACAGGTGTGAAAAAGTGGCTGCCCTTTGATGCGTTACGTGACCAATTTTACACGTCAAGTTAAGTTTTCCGTGACGTGTCACGTCACTTCTGACCAATGACTTACGGGTCCGTCGACTGTTGTCAACGTCACGTCTGACCAGCGACTTACTTTCATGACGTGTCACGTCACTTCTGACCAACGACTTTACGGTCCATCGACTGTTGTCGACTGAACAGATTGCGGACACTTGAGAATCCGTGGTCCATCGTCTGTCGACTGAACAGATTGCGGGCACTTGAGAATCCGTCACTGCCCTTTCGTTGAAGACCTCCAGGAATCCTCACGGCTCTGATACCAATGAAAGATGGCTTCGGGAAAGACAAAGAAAAACGATGAAAACCCTGAGCACGAGTGAGTATTCTCCTCCCAACCACGCCTAGATAAGTTCTAGCACCTCTCTCCCCGTTTCCTCTGCCAGCCGTCAACTTTTCTTGAGTCCTACTATCCTTGGACTCTCTTACTCTCTAGGCTCCCCTTAACCCCGTTTGGACGCCCAAGAGCCCGGACGGTCATTCTCGTGCATGTTCCCCTAGATTTACCTTAATGTCACATTAAATGTCACTTTAATGTCACATTCAATATTTGTGACCTTAACGTTACATTAAATGTCACTTTTAATGTCACATTAATGTCACATCAAGGAATTACCACCCTAGACAAGCTGGTTTCACTTGGACAAGCACAAGGCAAGGCTTCTTGCCAAGGGATTTACCCCAATCCTATAGACACTTGCAATTTTATCTTCATCAATTATTTATCTGTGTTTTCAAGACCCCAAACATTGTTGCATTTCGACCCTCTACATCAAATTTATGTTCCATCACCCTTGGCTCCAATCTACTGCTTCTACATCATTGATGGTTCTGTTGTATTCAAGGATCTATTCTCAAAGGACCACATTTTCCCCCACACTCCCTCAATCTATTTCCGTAAGAGACGATAGTTGTTAGATAGTCTCTTCTCCTTGAGCTCCATCTATATCACATTCTATCCATTAATTGCTTCATCAATATTTATTCTTTCATACATTCTTGCTCCTCTCTTTTTTATTCTTAGCTATAATCACAATGTTTTAGTCTTGTTTATACGCTCTTAAGTATTTCCTCTTAACAGAGATTTTATTGAGCTAAAGTGAATGTGATGGATAACACACACATATAGAGTAGAGAGCAGTAGAGAGGAGAGTGAGCAGGACACACTTTTTATGTTTGGTACAAAGACTAGTGTACCACTTTTTAGGTTTTGACAATATATATAATGTACAATAAGTGTAAGGGTGTGTTTATACTCGAACACGGTAAAAGGCACGATGAACCTTTATTCCCAACAACACATCCCACTTAGAGGCAACGTGTCTGAAGGGAGAGAAAAGAATCAGCTAAGTCTATGTATGTACAAAGCTGAAATACACATATACTATCCAATCCCCACCATCTAGCGGCAATGAGTAAACTACTGTGCTAGGAAACCCTTCGTGAGAAGGTCTGCAGGGTTATCATCTGTATCTACCTTGATGAGCTCAATGCCCTTGCTGTCAAGTACATCCCTAATAAAGTGATACTTCACCTATATGTGCTTTGTCTTTGCGTGAAAGACAGGGTTCTGTGCTAGCATGATAGCACTCGGACTATCACAGTGGAGGATAGGAACCTCTGTAATACCAAGCTCTCTCACTAGACGTGAAAGCCATAAAGCCTCTTTGCATGCCTCAGTGGCAGCCACATATTCTGTCTATGTACTAGACAATGCAACATACTTTTATAGCCTAGATATCCAAGAGACTGCTCCTCCTTTGAAAATGAACACCTATCCTGAAGTAGACTTCCTGCAGTCACAATTGCCAACATAGTCTGCATCCATGAAACCGACAACAGATGACTTCTACTTATCAAAACAAATACACAAATCCTTTGTGCCCTTAAGGTATCTCATGATATCCTTCAAAGCTTCCCAATGCTTTTTGCCAGGATATGCCATGTATCTACTAACCACTCCCACCACAAATACAATGTCAGGACGTGTAGCAACCATAACATACATCAAGCTACCAACAGCTGAAGCATAGGGTATCTTGGCCATTTCAACATTTCCATCATCTGATGTAGGGCTATCATCTGCACTAAGTTTCACATATGGAAACAATGGTACACTAATGGCTTTCCCTCCATATTAAAACGCTGCAGAACTTTCGTAACATACTCCTCCTGTGACAGATAAAGAAGACCCTTTGAACTGTCTCTGAGTACACGCATACCAAGAATGTGATTTGCCTCACCAAGATCTTACATATCAAAGCTATTGTGTAGACTCTGCTTCAAGGAGTCCAAGGCATGAACATCCTTGCTTGCCAACTACTGCCTTCTTGGTATATAATCAGTGATCAACTTAAGAACGATAAAATCCCTGAGATTGCATAAATGTATTAAATTTGTGATACCATTCTCGTGATGCTTGCTTCAACCCATACAAACTCTTGTGGAGTTGACATACCATGTGCTCTTTTCCCTTTGCAACAAAACCGTTAGGTTGCTCCATATAGATCTCCTAATGCACATCACCGTGTAAGAAGGCGGTTTTTATATCCATCTGTATGAGTTCCATGTCCCCAAATGCAACCAAGCCCAAGATGGTTCACAAAGTAATCATTTTGACTATAGAAAAAAAGATTTCATCAAAATCAATTCCATGTTCTTGCTTCTACCCTTTAGCAACCAAGTGTGCCTTGTACTTGGGCAAAGAGCCAGAAGTGACTTTCATTTTGTAAACCTATTTGCAGGGTAGCACTTTTTGTCCTTTTGACAAATGTACAAAATCCCAAGTGTCATTCTTCATGCGGGATTCCATCTGTGATAGCATTGCTTATTGCCATTTCTTACTATCCTGTCTATCCATTGTTTCCTGAAAGCATGACGATTCACCACAATCTGTTAACATGACATAATCAGCCACATAGTTTACACCAAGAACAAGTCTATCTGGTTGTTTTTGCACTCTGGTCGACCTACGGACCCAATGATCAAGATTTGTTGGCTGTTTAGCATGCAAATCTGCATTAACAGCTTGCTGTTCTGCAGCTTCAGCATGTTGTACAGCTGGTTCAGTTTGTTCCAAAGGCACATGTTCTCGCTGAATTTGTGGGACATCAAGGGCAAGATCTTGCTGATCATTTTCAGCATCATTCCCTACATTTTCGCGTATATTTATAGCAAGTATTTGCTGCTGTCCAGCAAGCATTCTTTGTTGTCCTATTGGTACATCCTCCCGGAATACAACCCTTCTGACCTCCTCTCTTCTTTTGGGCTGTTTGGGCATGCGATCTTCCCGAAAGATGACATCATTGCTGCGTACTACTTTTCTTTCCTCGAGATCCCATAATCAATACCCCATCTCACCTTCATCACCATATCCCAGAAAAATACATTTACAAGACTTTGACTCAAGTTTGTTGCGTTCTTCCTTGTGAATGTGCACAAATGCCTCACAGCCAAACGCAGTAGGCATACAAGAAGGTGGCTTGCCCGACGACTCTTCTTGAGGGACTCCGCTCCCCCCCCCCCCCCAAAGACATGTTTGGTGACTGATCAATAAAGTGTACGGCTGTCATAACAACCTCTGCCCAAAATCCATGGGGCAAAGCAGAATGTGACAGCAGTGTACAAACTTTGTCTTGAATAGTTCTGTTTATACGCTCTGCAGCACCATTTTGGGGGGGATTATAAGGGGCAGTAAGCTCCCTTTTAATCCCTTTGCTATCACAAAAGACTTGAAAGGCTTTGGACACATATACCCCACCATTGTCAGAGCAAAGGCATTTTAATGTGCTGCTGGTTTGATTTTCAGTAAGTGCCAAGAATTTTTTAAATTTATCCAAGGTCTCGTCTTTCCTACGGATTGGATAAACCCAAACTTTGGGTGTGACATCATCAACAAAGGTAATGAAATATTTCTTTCCCCCTAAAGATAATCCTGGTATTTGACATTCATCCGAATGTACCAACTCTAAGGATGAAGACTTTAGAGAAAGAGATTTTTTGTGTGATGTTTGAGCATGTTTACCATAAAAACAATGACCGCACTATTCAAAATCAGCATACCTCAAAGATGGTAAATAACCCAAATGAGAGAGCACTTTCATTCCACATTGACTCGTGTGTCCCAACTAGCTATGCCACAAATAAACACTTGGCTGCTCAATTATGGCGACTACATAGTCACGCACACTAGATACATGCAAAGAATACAATGTATGTATCACTTTTGGACCCCTTGGCAACAATGCGAAAACCCTTGCAAATTTTCCATTTACTATCCCCAAAGGTGGTGTGATAGCCTTCATCATCTAGTTACCCTACACTTATCAAGCTCCTCTTTAGCTAAGGTATACGTCTCACATTATGCAAAACAAACACGGAGTTATGCTGAAATTCCAGTTTCACATTGCCAATGTCTACAATTTTACGTGCATAGTTATCCCCCAAGAAGACAACACCACGTACACCACCATTGTAGTCAGAGAACCACTCATGATGTGGTGTGACATGAAAGGACACGCCTGAATCAAGTATCCAAGTGCGCATATCATCCTCAGAATCTGCAATCAATGCATGTGCACTCAAAGAAGAAGCAAGTAGTACATCACCATCACTGTCATTATCATGAGTGACTACATTAACCTCTTCTATTTTCACATTGCTCTTTTTGGTAGGCTGCTCTTCGATTTTCACATTGCTCTTTTTGGTAGGCTGGCTGTCCTTGTTTTCAGCCTTGTTGGCTTCAATGTTTTTGTTTTTGCGCTTCTCTTTCTTCAATTAAAAGCACTCCCATTTGTAGTGAACTTTTTTGCCACAATGATAGCACTCCATATTTTTTCCATGAGATTTGTTGCATGCTCTATTTTCAAATCTGCTCTTATGCTGAAATCTGCCTCTAGTGTGTAAAGCATTAGAAGACTTGTTTGTTGAGTTATTCTGCCTATTGAATTCTTTCATCAGCAAAGAACTCTCCACATCAAAGTATAACAGCTAAGCATTCGAATTACTCAAAGTTGTCGCGAAAGTCCATCAATTTTTTCGGTCAATACACCTTGCTGGCTGCATTTTTTTTAGTATATAATTCTTCAAGCATTTGCCACATTGCATATGCTGAATTCAGCTTCTCAATGTTAAAGAGCAAGTTTTCTCACACTGAGAGCTCAATGGTAGAGCGAGCAAGCTCATCCAAGTCATCCCACTCGTCTCATTCCAAGTCTGCTTGTTTGATTCCCTTTGTTTTGATGGGCTTTACATGTTTCTTCTGCACCAAGGCATTGAAGCGTTATTTTTGCCAAATTGCAAAATTATGTGCATCCTCAAGCTTCTTAATGTGCAAAAGATTACTATTGTCACTGTTTCCAACCATAAATTAAGTCCCGAATTGACTAACCAGTCGCCAAAGGCAAGCCCAAATGTAACATAAGTAACCACGGTACACAAAAGTACCAACCAGCAATGAAAATCCCAAGATTGCAGAAATTTCAGATCTGCAAATAGATTTTCAGAATTAAAAGGTGTCTTTTGTTGCACTCCTCAAGCAATTTTTGACACATTTGGAGACCAAGCCACCAGTTACATGTGAAATCCCCAAAATTTCATTGCAATTTCTGCTTCAAAGACATTCCTGCGCACAAATTTGACAATTATGATCAAAAGCCACAAAATTTTAGAGGATAATCCGTTCAGATTGCATCAACACACGTACTCAAGTGCATATACCAAGTAATTCTTGCACAAATTTATGAAATTCTGCAAAATCCCCAATTTTCTCGGGTCCAGTGTGCACAAATTTCAGTGAAATTGAAAGAATTTCACTAAAATGTGAAAAGCCCCAAAACTTCCCGGGCAAATGTGCACCAATTTTACAATATCTGAGTCAGATTGTCCAATTCTGCATTAAAGTCCCAAATCCGAGAAGAGCCCCAATTTTTCAGGTCAGGTTTGCACACTATGCACGTGTGCGCGAACACCCAATTGTGGGAGGGGAACAAATTTAAAATATTTATTTAAAAAATGACAGCGTTGACTGTCGAATCGTGGCACGTGACCCGTCTGGTCACGTGTGACCTATCGAACATTTCACCGCCAATCCCGTCGGAGCACCCGCTGAGCCCGTGTCGTTTGCCGCCTAGTTCTGGTCGCGTGCAAGTCCCATTTGGCCTGCGTCGACTTGTTGCCTGCCACCTGCAGTAGGTGTTGACAAAGCTGTTGCTCGTCCTCTGCTCGCTACGTGTATTGGTTCGATTGCCTCTCCTGCACCTACTGAACGCTGACTACTGCTGCCGACACCTCTGTAACTGGCCTGTTCACTAGGAAGGGCGGTAGTGTACAACCAAAATAAATAAATGCTTTTACCCAATTTAACAGTCGCCCACTTTACCTGAACTTAAAGACACAGAATCAAGAAGACATACTGGGAGTGCAGAATTGACCATTTCAACCTACTGTATTTACTGGTTCAGACCAGTTCTGAAACCTGTTTACAACTCATATTGTTCCCTGTATTGTTCAGCCCACTGTAATTACAGGTTCAGACCTGTTCTGACACCTGTTCTCAGCTCATATTGTTCCCTGCACTATCCTGCATCATCTAGGCCAAGTGCCCCTTGATTTTGACATCAATTGGGCTCTGAAATAACCTCTGAACAGTCCAGAATCAGAATGATTTAATGCTGATTCAGACACTTGCTTGGTGAGGTTACCACCCTCACCTATTCCTGCTTGTGGGCAGCAAACAACTGCTCCTGTTCCTGGAGAAAAGAGGCTCTTGCCTCATGCAAAAACAGCATATTCCACACAGCTGTACCTGAATCAGAAGAAAGGCCCTTGATTCTGCAACATAACCATACTGCCAGGGAGAGAAAATAGAGAGTAGGAAGCAAGCTCAGCCCTCCGTGCATCATAGACAAGGTAGACCAGCTCTCAAGAGCTCTCCATCTGCAGCAATCCATCTCCCTTTCACAAAATGAGCCCCCCATGCATTGAAACTCGTTTTTGTGCTGCCCTCTCTCTCTCTTTTGGGAATTTATATCCAAATTGTGACACATGGCATACATGTAACAATTTTCCTGTTTAAACCTTTCGGTCTAAAATTCTCCATTCTCGGTTGAAAATTTAACCTCAACACAGACCAGAGGATTAATCCTCGTATAAAAACGAAGATAATGATGCGAACAGATTCTGGGGTCCAAAAATAGTAACTCCCTAAATTTTAGGAGTTGCTTCCATTGCATCCCCACTAGTCTTCTGACCATCTTTGCAAACTATGTCTACATCCAAATCTGTAATGTAGCCCACCTGAAAGTGATTTCCACTAATGACCCCACATGGACTAATCTCTTGGAGATTTGACCATCTTCACTTTGAACTAGTCTCTTCCCGGCTAGTTCTTCAACACACTTGTTCATATACACTTTCACAAGTCTCTTCCAGGCTTGTCAATCTACAGTGTCATCAGTCTCTTCCAGACTTGAACTAGATCTTAACTGTCCAGTCTTGACTCACTAGACATTCCTGTCCATTTCACATACTGGCCATGCAACTCAGGCATTTAGATTTCAAGAGGGATCCTTCCAAAAAGAAAAACCAAATAAAGTATGTAATAAAAAAATCAACAAAAAAGGTAATAGTTGTCACAGTCTTGTGACAACCTCTCACTTGAGGTCGCCCAACTAGCCTGTCCAACTTCAAAAGCGTACACTCCTTGAGCTCTGATACCAATTTGACGGAGATTTTGTTAAGCTGAGAGTGAATGCAACGGATAAAACACACAAAGAGAGTAGAGAGTAGTGGAGAGGAGAGTGAGCACGACAGACTTTTGATGTTCGGTACAAAGACTAGTGTACCACTTTTTAGGTTTTGATAGTATATATAAAGTACAAGAAGTGTAAGGGTGTGTTCACACTTGAACACAATAAAAGGCATGGTGAGACTTTATTCTCAACACCTCCGTGCAAACCCTAGTCTATCTTCACATTGTATCGTGATGCTTTTCCAAGCACTATCCTTCAGGTTTGCATGCCAAGAGTGACACAAATCTAACTCATAATGGCTTAGACTCCTCCATTTTGAGATCCTCTATTGTCCTCTCAAGCCACTCCTTCAATGGAGGACCTATGGAGGACCTATGGAGGCGTTATGGTATCAATGAAAAGAACAACACTTTATTATCCTCTTCTACTTTTTCATCTATGAACCATTTGCTAAAGCCCAACTCTCCTCCTCATATTCCTTCTTCACAAGGCACTTCTCAATTAGGGCACTCACTTGACGAGATTAAACACGGCATAGTTGAGGAAGAACAATCCACTTGTGGTACAATAGGAAGTCCAAAGTCTTTATCTCAATCAAGCCTTGTGGCACATTCGTATATTCTATTTTGTGTGATCCTAATCATGTACATGTTGCTCCTTCTGTTATGCACAAACCAACTATAATCACTGCAAAGACTTAAATCAGTACCATTATGGAATGGAGAAAACTTTGTGATTATTAGTGCTTCAAAAGGTACTATTGTTCCTTTCGCTTCATTTGAGCATGACTTTGGTGCTTCATATCAACAATTCCCAGCCTTCCCTCCCACTTTAGGTACACATTTAGATTCATCAATACTACATCTAGAAGCTTTATTAGGATCCACCATAGGATATCCAATTTTAGCCCACATTCTTTGCCCTCCACATTTAGATTTTAGGCCATCATTAGCTACTCAAAGGTGTACCACTTTTCCCCGTGTGCTTTGTTGTCAAGAATGTCACAAGTGTACTATGCACCTCCCACATATCCACAAATGAGACACTCTATCCCCTAGTTCGGCATAGTATATCGAAATGAAGTTTTAAACCCCTAACACCATTTCCAAAATGTTTCCAAAACTCCAAAACATATTTCAAGATTAACCTTCTACTTGGGTGGTGAAACCAAAGTTTTTGTTTAGGGGAGAGAGACCTTGAATTTTGCCCACTTATGTTTCGGCTTTTGGCCAAAAAGCAATGTATTTTAGTTCTCTGCTTTCAATTCTAGCCTTCAAAAAACACTTCTATTGCATGTGTTTATATGCTTGCTTCTCTTCATTAAAATCATTTATAGTAAGTATGAAAGCTGTCATACAAAGATTTGCATAACTAAGAAGGTAGTACTAACTCTCATCTCTTGCCAACAACTTATAGCTAATAAGTAGTGACACAAAATCTTGAATCCCTCAACTTGTCCCAATTCTTTTGAAATAAGAAAAGGAGACAAGATGAAGACAAGATCGTGTGGCATGAAGGCTTGAAGTTTTGTGTAAATTTGAAGTAAGTGGTGTCATATGCATTGATATATTAGCGTGCCTATGTATGGATTTAATGTTAAAATCCAAAACTCCTCCCCCCGTTTCCAAAACTGACCAAAACTTTGAACTCTATTTTTTGTCGCTACCATTTCTCCCATTCTATGTAGTTCGGTCATGTCAAGCATCCCCCTCCATCACACTGTAACACCCTTCCTAGTTATTCAAAAGCTTGGAACCCCCCTCCTATGCTAATGAGTCACCTCCTTCATTGAAGGAAACAAGGAGCGGAAAGGAATCATCTAGACACTTGGACTCAGGCCCATCCTCCTCAGTTGTTCCTAAACATGGACCACAATCGTATACTAATGATCAACTTCCTTCATTGAAGGAAAAAGGGAGCAATAAAAAACCATCTAAATCAAGACCTCTTTGGCTTCACTTACCTAAAACGAGTAGATATTGTATGTCCTATTGAAGGTCTCAAATTTGTGTGTTGTCTCACCTTCTTTGGACTTCACCCAAAGGTGTCAAGTTACCATACACTAGTGGCTGAAAAAATGATGGCCCCAATGCATGTCCATCATCTCTTGGTTGTCGGCTTCGTCAAAACCTGACAAAGATATTGAAGCTCTAATGGACGATGCATTTCATTTTTAAGCCTGCAAGTCTATTTTGGGTGTGCTCACGCTGGTCCCAATGATCATACTTTAGACTGCATTCACATTGGCCAAGGTATTTTGCCTAAGGCAGCAGCATTGTATGCAGGTCAGCTGCATTGAATGCAGCAGACTGCTGTTAGCCGGCCTATTTCTTGGCTGATCGACCTGTCTTGGGCTAGGGCACCTATTCAAACAGCTGCCCCCCCACCGCTGCTACCTATTCATCGATCATCCTGGCCAGCACTTTTTGTCCTCAGCCTGCTGCCTATTCATCTGTCTACTTGATCCATGTCCTCACTAATGCATACCAAATGCATGGGGACTGATCAATCCAGCCGTGTACTGAGCATTCATTTTCAAATAAGTTCTGTCCATTCCTTCTATTCTTTGCATTCTTTTCAATCTCTCTTCTCCCTTCTCTTTAGTGTTTGTTTCTCTCTTCCATTGCACACTCTCACCATTTCTACATATGCAATTAACATATGCCCAGAAAGGTCTCCCAACTGACCAAGCATTCTAGTTGCATACCTAGCTGCATCTCAATGTTGCCATACAGGCTAGTATGCATTCTAGGCTGCAATGCTCCATGATAATTCCCTCAAGCACCTAGCATAGGTGACTAAAAACCAGCAAAATTAAGGAAAAGATTGCTGTCTATAAGAAACATGCTACACATTGTCCCCTAATGGAGGACCATGTTCAACTAGAGCTCCTTGTACATTGACCATAAGAGGCATCAGTATGTGCAATACTTTCGATCGAAAAGATTGCCCATAGGCCTCACTTGGCTATCTAAAACCTTTTTCCCTTTAACAACAAGAAACTACTATATTCATTGAACAATTGGAGATTGTTGAATCAACTATTGCAAGTTCATAACAGCACTTGCCAGTTGTGCCCTGAACGCTGCATTTGCTTCCTGAGCACCTTGTCCTTGTGGGTTTGCATGTGCTTGAGCTGCATGCTCACCTACCACATTCGTTAATCATTGTCTTGAGACTTTTTGAACATTTGTGACTCAAATCCATGATCCGAATGCATTTCAAGAGGGGATTGATGTTCCTCACTCATAATTACCATTATTATCTAATATATTTTCATGTTTGCTCCTTTCTAATCATTGTTTTCAGTGCATAACGACCTCGTTATATTAAAAATTAAAGCTAACCAAAATGTAATGTGTACCCCTCGACACAAACGCAAGCTCGCCTTCAAAAAGATGGTGATATGATATATCCCTAGAATGAACCATGGAATGGACCTTCGAGAACCCAAAGGGCCTTTACACCCAACAACCTCCCACTTAAAGGTCCTAAGCAGACCTTTAACCAACTTCCACTAGTCGAATGCAATGCTCATGTTGAGCCTTTGCAAGACTTTTAGTCAGAACGTCTATAGGGTTATCTTGTATTTTGATCTTAGTTAGTATGACTAGACAATCATCCAGAACCTGTCTACTAAAGTGATACCGCACATCAATATGTTTGGTACAAGCATAAAACATGGCATTCTTAGCCACACATACAGTACTCTAGCTATCACATCCAAGTACATGTGTTTTGGTGGGCAGCCCAAAGTCCTTGACCAAACGACCAAGCCAAACAGCTTCTTTCAAAGCTTCAGTGGCTGAAATATATTAAGCCTCGCTGGTAGAAAGTGCTACTATCTTTTACAATCTAGAGCACCAAGAAACTGCCCCACCAGTCAAGGTAAATATATACCCACTAGTAGACTTGCAAGTATCCAAGTCACTTGCCATGTCTGCATCACAATATCCCTGCATATCTAATGTACCCTTTCCATAGCAAATACATTTTCTTTGTGTGCCCTTGAGGTACTGTAAGATGCATTTCACTTCTTCCCAATGTGCTTTGCTAGGATTTGACATAAACTTGCTCACAACTCCTACTACATGAGCAATGTCAAGTCTATTGGCAACCATAGCAGACATGAGTGAACCACAAGTTGAAGTATAGGGAACACCCTTCATAGAGCTGACCTCCTAGCCTCCTTATCGTCTTTTGGACAATCTAATTTGCTAAGCTTAAGGTATGGTGGTAAAGGAACACCAAGTGGCTAAGCATCTACCATAGAAAAACGATCAAGTACTTTGCTGATGTACTTTTCTTGTGAGAGAAATAAGAGTTTTTGCTCTCTATCTCTTGTCACACATATGCCCAAAATGTGTTCAACTGCACCCAAGTCCTTCATGGAAAAGGATGAATTCATCTGTCTTTTCAATGCATTAACCTGACTTTTACGCTTACCAATAATAAGCATATCATCTACATAAAGCAAAAGTATAATAAGGTTTTTATCATCAGCCTTCTATATATATAAGCAATGATCTACATTGCTTCTTTTAAACCCATGTGAGAGTATGAAGGCATTAAACTTTTTATACCATTATTGTCTAGGAACCTGTTTCAAACTATACAAGCTTCTCTTAAGTTTACACACCAAGTGCTCCTTTCCTGGCATAACAAAGCCTTCTGGCTATTTCATGTACGGCTCTTCTTCCAAATCACCATGTAGAAATGTAGTTCTAACATCCATCTAATCAAGTTCAAGATCCATAGATGTTACTATAGCAAACAATACCCAAAGAGTGGTCATTTTGACATCAGGTGAAAAGACTTCCTCAAAGTCAATCCCCTCTTCTTGTGTATAGCCCCTAGCAACAAACCTAGTTGCCATCCACACACTTGATTTTATAGACCCATTTATTAGGAACAGCTTTCTTATCTTTGGGCAATGGAACCAAATCCCAAGTATCATTCTGATACAATGACTTCATTTCTTCCTGCATAGCTAGCTTCCACTTTTTCTTTAACTCACATGATAATGCATCTTTATATGTAACAGGCTCACCTTCGTCTGTGAGCAAAATACTCCAAAGAGTGATCAAACCTTTGTATAGGTTTTCTAACATGTGTACACCTTCTCACCCATTGATCTCTGTTATCAGGTAATGGATCCACATACAAAGGAATGTCAATGACCTCACTATTTGGCTGTTGAACTGCACCTTTAGGTTGTTGTAATACATTTTCAAACTACTGAAATTCATTTTCAACATGCTGATTTTGTTGCCCAAACTAGTTTTCAGCATCCCTTTGCTATCCATTTTCATCTAGCTCAATGATGATACGCTAATTATCATAACCAACATCAAATGGAGCTAAATTTTCAATGGTGGCTCATGGCTGTTCAAGTGGTTGACCATGCTGAAGTTTCACCTTTTTTTTGTCCAACTCATTAAATGTGGCATTTTTCAACAACTTTGACTTATTAAATACCACATCTCGACTGCGTAACACCTTTTTTATGCTTGGAACCCAAACTCTATAGCCCATTTCAGTTTCATCTCCATAATCCATGAAGATGCCTCTATGGGATTTCATGTCAAGTTTGGTTATGCTATCAATAGGTACATGTACATAGCATTCATAGCCAAAGACCCTTAACGAGTCATATGAAGCAGGTTTGTCAAACCAAACCTTTTCAAGGATGCCACTTTAAGTGCAAGGTGTGGAGGTCAGCTGCAAATATGCACCGAAATTTTAAGTGTCTCTCCCCAAAACGATTGCGGGGGATTAGTTGTGGACAATATGCACCAAATCTTCTCACATAACGTGCGATTCATTCACTCAGCCACACCATTACATGATGGATTATAAGGAGCTATAAGCTCTCGTTTAAGCCCATTGACATCACAAAACTTATTAAATTATTTTAATACATTCTCTCCCCCGTTGTATGTTCTTATGTATTTTAATTTTAAATCCTTTTGAGTACTAACAAATGCATAAAACCTTTTCAAGGTGTCCAATGCCTCGCTTTTCTCCTTAAGTAAGTAAACCCATAGATTTCTAGAATGGTCATCAATAGAAGACACAAAATAACGAAAACCACTATGAGTTTTTATTGGTATGGTGCATACATGAGAATGGTCTAAATCCAATATACATACCTTACTAGAGGCTCCATGAGAGTTTGAACTCTTTACATGTTTTCCCAAAACACAGTCATCACAAAAGTCAAGCTTTGAGTTTTTCACATCAACTCTTTCAAGTAAAGAAAGTGCATGTAAACACTTTTGGCTCATGTGTCCAAGATGCTTGTGCCGTAACTCCATGTATGACTGCACTTCAACAACCGCAACAAACTTTCCAAGAAGTGTCTTTCAGTAGAGATAATATAGAGTTTCCTTTGTAACACCTCTAGTGACTAGCATAGATCCTTTCTGTATCTTCCACATTCCACCACCAAAGATAGTGAAGTAACCCCTGCTGTCTAGCTGCCCAACAGGAAGCAAGCTCTCCTTAATGCCACGTACATATCTAACATCATGAATAATCAATTCTTGACCACTTTCAAAAGCCAAGGGTGTATCGTGCCCATTTCTTCAATATCACATGCATGGTTATTGCCTAGATAGACTTTCCCAAGGTTATCTTCTGCATGAGAAGAAAAACACTCTAAACATGGAGTTACATGAAATGAAGCACCACTGTCAACAATCCACGATTATGACAAACCATCATGAGCTAACAACAAGGCATCTATCACATCCCTTTTAGTGATACACATGTCTTCCACTGTCAAAGCATGTGCATCAAAAGATGCAATCAACAAATCAGTATCTTTATCTTCTTCTATCTACTCAATGACAACATTGGATACCACATTTGCCTTTTCTGTTTCTTTAGGGGTAGAGCTACCATCCTTCTCATTCTTTTTGCATTTTGCATTAGCCTCTTTCTTGCGTTCTTGCTCCTTTTTATAGTACCTATAATCAGGCTTTTTATGTCCCTTTTGTCTAGACTAATAACAAGTGACATCTTGTTGTTTTTGCTTGATTTTGCTGTGACTTTTGTTCTTATTTGCAACATTTGACCTTTTTTCAATTCGTCCTCTTACATTGTAGATTAATCCACTGTTTTTCCTACTTGCCTTACATCTAATCTCTTCATTGAGAATAGAACCACGCACACCATCAAATGTCAAGTTGGGATAGTTGCTCAATGATACAACCAATGCTTCCCATGAATCGAGTAAAGTCATGAGCAATAAGATAGCCCTCACTTTAGGATCAATAGCTAGCAAGCCCATATCTTGTAACACGCTCAAAATACCAATGAAAGCATTTAAATGCTCTAAGGCATACTTAGACTCATCAAGCTTCAAGTTGACCAACTTTCACATGAGATGTACCTCATTGACAAGAGTTGTATTCTCATACGTAGCTTTGAGTTTCTCCCAAATTGCATAAGTAGTGGCAAGTCCCTTGATATCAACCAATATATTGTCTACGACAACCATTTTAATATAAGTAAAGGCTTTCTTATTCATTTTAACCCAATCCTCATCTAACAAAGCAACAGACTTGTGTTTTGCCAAAGCATCATCACAATCCTTCAAAAAAAGTATACTGTGCATACGATATTTCCAAAGATCAAAGCCACAGTCGTCAAATTTACAAATCTCAAAGAGATTCTTTGTATCAGATTTAGATGCAATACCAACCATCTTCAGCAATAAAAGACTACCATAAAATGTTGAATACTTTCAGCCAAATAGCAAGGTTGTTGTATATAACAGCAAGTACACACACTTGTACTTCCAAAAGTGTCCAAGAAGTAGATGTTTTGCTGCAATTTCAGCCTTAAGTACTGATGAGAGCATTTACATGAATCAAATCTAATACATTTGCATAGATGACAACTCCCACTTCAATAATACATCACCATAATGCCCAAATGCAATAACCCATGTGCTATATATACCACTATTTCACTCCATAATGAGCATTCAACAATATATGTACCAAGAGAAGCTGCCCTTTTATAACATTTGAAACATCCCAAGTCCAAATTTCTCCCAGTCAACAGTGAATCTATTGTAATTTCACTGTCAAAGCACAAATCGGCTCAAAATGCATCACCAATGTGAAAAGCCCCAAAATTTTTGGGGTAAATCTACCACAATTGCATCAATACATCATCCGGAGTGTCAAATACGGGCAACTATTGCAGAAATTTCACAAATTCTGCAAAAACCCCAAACTTTGGGGTCCAAATGTAAACAAATTACAATGAAATTGACTCAGCTGAGTAAAATTTCACTTGTACATGAAAAGCCCCAAAATTTCCAAGGCAAATATGCACAATGTCTGCACTTTTTGAATCAAATGTCACTGTTTTGCATGACCAGCATCAAATCCACGAAAAGCCCCAAATTTTCAAGCATAAATCTGCACAAATCTGGGCTCCGTGCTTGCGCCCATGAACCCCGTTAATGATCAAGGGGCCTGCTTGCTGGAATGAATTTGAAATTGTCAAAAAATGCCAGAAAAATGACAAATGGCCCAACTGTTGACTTGTGACCTATTGGCTGCACGTGTCAGCTGCTGGGACTGCACCGCTGGTCGCGTGTCCATCAGATGTGGTGCCTGCTGTTGATCAACCTGCTTTAAATGCCGCCTGACTCACCTGCTGCAATTCGTGGCTGTCAACTGCACTGCAGACCTGTTTGTCACATGCGCCTACTATCAACAACTGTTGCCAGCCTGGTCACGATTGCACCTGCTGCAAACATTGTCAACAAGATGCAAACTGTCATGCCTGCCTGTTGGCAGTTGCCTATGCCTACTAGTCACGACTATTGGTTAGACTGACAATGACTGCCTGTTCCGATCCTCGAGAACACAAACACATTTTCCAATGCTCTGATACCAGCATAAAGAGTGTGAAAGGAAGCACTGGGGAAATGTGCACATCAATCGAGGTGTGTGCTGCTGTTCACTGTAGTGAGAGAGTTAAGAGTCGAGAGATGGGTGTGTACTAGTGTGGTACACACATAGAATAAAAGAATATGTTTATACTTCAGGTACGGTACACTTACACCCATTAAGGGTGTGTCCACATGTGTAAATTAATATATACACGAGAGTAGCATAAGGGCCTTTACACCCAACACATGCTGGCCAACATGGGGCAACCAGAATTTATGATGGTGGTAATATTTTCTCAATTATTGGCCACACTTTGGGCATATTTTAGCAACAATCTCCCAGTTTTCAGCCCATGGCATATTTATAACTAGCCTCCCCCATGTGGACTGGTAATTCACAATTCTGCTACAAGTTTCAATACACTCCCACATTCAAGGATCCTTCTCCATCTTCCAATGTTGCTTTCCATCATCAACCTGATCCCATACCCTCACCGATGACTTGGGCTGCGTGCAAGGACTGATTGGTCCTCTTTGTAATTTAACATTATTTTGGAGTTCAGCGCAAATTTTCTCCTTCCTCTTCTATCATTGCAATCTCTCTATTCCCGCTAGGCAAGGCATTCAATGTAACTTAATTCTAATGTGTAAACTTTCAATTTAATGGAAGTTTCACATTGCACATGGTTGACTTGTCTACGGCTACCTGCATGCCCTCTATTTAAATTCTTCACTGCTGGTGCAATATTCACCATGCCAAGAGTTAGAGGAAGAGGTAGAGGTATAGGAATGAGGAATGAGGAAAAGGATAGTGTTGAAGCTTACAGTTAGAGGCAGAGGTAGAGGTATAGGAATGAGGAATGAGGAATGAGGAATGAGGAAAAGGATAGTGTTGAAGCTTACAGTTAGAGGTAGAGTGAGGTGAGAGTTCAGGTGCCTAAGGGGTGGGTGATAAGCGATGTGCAGCCTCTTTTAAAAGGAAGCACCGGGATGAATCTTGAAATATCCCCCAGTGCAAATTTAAACAGCAAAAAAATGTCAAAAACTGGCACAAATTGTGCAGGAACAGTCCCTTTTTGAGCCAGCAACAGGCAAAAAACACTCCATATTTTCAAACAGATTGACATTGGAATCATAAACGTCCAAGTAGTACCGTACAGATTGCACAGAACAGTTTCAAGTGTGGATGAACCGCAACTATGGTCACTGGTTCAGCTCTGAAGCTCAGTTCTCGACCAAGGGACAGTGCTGATAACTCTGGTTAAACTAGCTATGCAAGGTGTATCCATTGATAAAGATGTAAGACTGGAACCCCATACACTAAGCTGTTGCCTTACCCGCAGTCCAAAATTGTATTCAGTCTAAGTTGGTGTTCCTCAATTGTCTGAAAGCTAAAGTAAGAAGTTCATGTGGAAAATCCAAATTATCCATCAGGTTTGCACATGTATGTCCGAAAGCTGAAGTAACAAGTTCACGTGGAAAATCAAAATCATCCATCCGGTTTCCAGACGTAGCTCAGAGAGACAATGAGGCAATGCAATCTGGATACACTCATGGACAGATGTACAAGTAAGCATATAAATGGATGAAGAATAGATTAGCCAATAGGATAAGCTGATTAAACTTCCGCTACAAGAACAAACGAGGACCTAAACACTTCAGCTCACAAACAAGAGATGAAAGTCAATTGCTAGGCTTCTGATCATCAATGCATGTTTGATTTGCGATCAGTTTCCTGAAAACATATTCACTGCTTGTTAATGATTTCTCAAAAGTTGAACAACATGCATATACAGTGACACACCTTAGAAATTAGTTCACCCATAACGATTACTACAATATGTATAAATAAATTTGAAAAACATTGCATTTATATTGTTTGAACCACCTTCCTAAATGTCAGAACTCACTTGCGATCCATAGTAGTTCAGTTACAGATTTCCACAAACCTGAACCCAGAAAAGCACACCCTCTTTCAAACAAACTGATGTTGACTCTCTCTATGCTGTTTGGCAAGTGGTGAAGTTGGGATAGCAAGCCTTGGTTTTTATACGAAGAACTTGTTAATCCCCTGCCACCTACACAAGCACAAACAAATGACTTTCAATAAAAATTTCCAAAAAAGCATTGGGAAGGTTATTTACAATGTGTGCAAAGGCAAAAGTTTTCTTTGATGAGGGAAAACTATGTGCATAACTAATCAATCATTGAATGCAATTAAATAGAATGTAAAAATTCATCTCTACACAAAAAGCTGACTCAGAGGTGAGAAACGAGAGCACTAAGGGAGTGATTGAGACAGCATGCTCCAAAGAAGGAAAGAAAAAGCTGGATCGACTTCATGAGCTTTTGAAGCACCATAAGCAACCAAAACTAAAAGGGGATACATCAAGACCTATGTCACAGAGTAACCATATACAGAATTAAATTCCATTTTTTATAGCAATAAAAACTCAGGAAAAACTTTAACATGTTTCAAACAGGGCTAAAGAAAGAGACGTTGAGAAAAGTAATCACAGGAGTATAAAGTAATTGCTTGAGTTTAACAACGATGTGATAAACCATTCATCCCCAATTTCAGACAGCATACATGGCAAAAATGTATCATCACAACCAAGGAAGGAACAGAAATATGGAAATGGACCTTGTCTATATATTAAATGGCAGCATGTGCTTACCGACTGTAAAAAAATTAGTGGCTGCTTTTGAATAGGGCTTCCCCCGCCTCTCAGCATTATACAGATTCTTGAGTGCATTATTCAGCACACTCATCCTCACCATCTTTAGAATCCCTACACAAATATTAGGTTCCATCAGAAAACATTCACTATCCATGTTAGAATTCTTTTAACCTCAAAATTTGAAACAAAGTAAAACTTCAATTGCAAAGCTCCTGCCACTCAGAATCATCAAGAATCGCTAACACAATTGTGAAGCCTGGATATACATCCACATCTGATACTAGAACATGTGGGCCAAAGCTGCTTAGTTGTTGTAATGCTTCTATAGACTGACTCACAATCATCAAACAATGCTCGAACAACTACAGCACCATATGCGACCAACATTATCCCTTGAACCTTCTTCATAGGAAATTGAATGGACTCACAACAAAATCACCGCCACAGCAACCCAAAATTAGTAAAAATCCAACCAGTACACTAGTTTTCCTACATCTTGAGGAAGCAGTGGGCAGCACCGAATGCCTGAATGCAGTAGGATTCCACTGATCAGTATATCCCCTTTGCCATATGAAACGGGCAGAACCTTTCATTGCCTTTGAGTGTTTCTAAAGGTGTCAAACAACAAATGACCCCTCTGAAATATCCCATTTCAAAGGTTTGTGAAATGCTCTTAGACTCGATGAGACATTAGAAACAAGTTTCATTTGAGATGGAAAAAAACTATCATGAGACTTTATACATATAAAGTATGACTCATATGATGTAATTCGTCATAATTCATGATCCTATACAATGCAGATGGGCATCCAACATAGCATCAACATATACATGCATCATGGTCCATTATCCACGACAATATTAGGTTTAGTTATAGAAGACATCAAATTACATGCATCATAGCAACTACTCAATAAAAATTCTTGCAATCAATGTCAATGTCCATGTCAATGTGTCAAATGAATCTTTGACAAATATTGATTACAAAAGTTCAAATGCATTTTTCACAGTAGGGCTTTTTTGGAAATTTAAAATAGGTGTTTCATGGGTGTCTAAAACGCCCAGCTATGAAACCGTCAAAAGTGGAGCAACAATGGAAGCGAAACATACGTTGTAATGAACTGCTGAAACACAAGACAAAAGAGAAAGGGAAAGAAAAAACACAATACTGATGAGAACTCAGATGTATGCTCGGGAAATGGAATCCATATATCCAGCACGAGATAGTCACATATAACAGTGAGTCACTCGCTGCGTGGACACTGGCATTGGCTCCTGTCTTCACGTAGTCTCCACGTGTGATGGCACATGAATCACTGAGTGTAGAGGAAGAGCCTGAATATATAGGAAAAAAATATGTCCTCAATATAATCAGGTCGGCAAGCATTTAATGCTGGTCCGCCAACAAAAAATGCTCAATATGACCATAAAATGACACAAATAAAAATGCCTAAATATCTTACATAATGTCCCCAGCCTCTGCATACACAAACTCACACATAAGCTCACATATCCGCTAACGCCCTCTCTCAGATCATGGGTGATCTGATACAATACAATGGTACAATGAGAATGAATCATAAACCATACAGCATAGAACTGTTGAAAGATATGACAAATGATGTACGCTCCAGGAAGAGATGCCATGAATCCCATAGGCACAGTGAGGCAGAATGCTACTATCCAACTACTATAAAGCATTGTACTTGACTATCACTTTCAAGAGTTAAATGCAATATATCATAATGCTTTCTTCTTTCTGTTAGTGTCATTGTCATTGGTAGTCTCTTACACAAGATTGTGTTTATGAGTACAAGCTTTCCATCTTTGAACCTAATTCACCATTCTCTATGTCATCATAGTCTTGTATTCATCTTCCAACCTCTATAGCTCCTACCATGCTCTAGATCCGTCTTTTTGACATGGTATCAGAGCTCAAGTGAGCATGGCTTAGCTCCACTCTACTCCTCCACTCTCTCTTTACCTCGGGTCACTTCATTGTTAGTTCATGGTTTCATTTCCCACCTCTAGCTCCACTTTACCTTCTTGTCTGCCATAGTCAGACTAGACCCAGCAACACTTGGAGCTTTCATAACTCTCTCTACAAGCCATATCTCAACTTGATTTCTTCTAGGAGTTGCTCTACAATCCAAGCACTTCATCCCATCACAAAGATTGAGTCGATTGATGCACGGAGCAGCCAACACTGCATGATTTCATCTTCGCTGCCATATTTGCGCCTATTTACTATCGTAAGGCTTAATCTACCTCTACACGCTGCGATACATCCTACGAGTAAAGGGCATTTCAAGCCCATTCTATGAGCTCTCTCCCCACCAGAGGATTCTTCAAATGATGTACTAGGGCTCCTTCTACAAGCAAAAAACCAAATCTGGAGAAAACCCTAAGCAGAGACTCCATAGCCAAGTACTCTTCAAGCTCTTTTCCACTTCATTTTGTCACTGGTTCCAACACACTGAAGGTTCTCTCACTCAAATCTGAAGTTTCCAACAAGCAAACCTCAAAAAGAAGATTTGGAGCAACCCACCACAACTCAAGCAGTCCACCAAAAGATCAAGAAAACCACCTAAAATCAAGCATCATAAAGCTTGACATCAAGCTAGTATCTCTTGATACTAACCTAGTGCTTCTTGCCACTTGTATTCTTATAGCATTCAAGAACAACTCATTTGTTGGATTTACCTCAGTTCTTGATATGTGTCATGAGGACATGTATTTTTGAAACCTCACTTAACATGTGGATTAATTTTTAATCACATGATTAAGTAAATGTTGCACATATGAGTTGCAACTGGGGTTGAAGTAAATTTACAAGCTTCGGACCCGAGAAAATCACGGGATGTCAATGGCAAAAGTTGTTATAACTTATGTTGCACAGGTACTTGGTGGTATCTGGTATCAATTGTTGACTTAGATCATTCATTTGGCCATAAGTGTCAATTGGTGATACTAGAGATGTGGCCTAATGCCAATCTAATGGTCGAAGATGGCACAAAGAGACTTGGGAGTGGAGGATGCCTAGCCAATTTAATTATTGGCCAGTAAGATTATTTTTCTAGGCACTGAAATAATTTTTTATTTAATATTTAATGATGAATAATATTGAAAAAACCATTTGAAAAGGCTGCTACTTGGAAAACTTGCCTATACATGCTAGTAAAAGACTGAAGAAGAGAAAACACGAGATCATTCTTGCTATAGCAAATGTGGGAGAGCTATGAGCAGCCATGGCCAGCCTATTTTCGGCCATTTCAGCCCGCCACAAGTGAGTTTTGAGAAGGCGATTGCAATTTCAAACCCTACACAGCTAGGCAATTGCATCCAACTTTCTCTCTCATCTCCCAACCATTTCACAACCTTGCTCTAAAGATCTCAGCATTTGGACCCTTGGAGACTGAGAAATTACAAATTTATCTGGTGTAAACACTAATTTACAGCAAAAATTAGGGTTTAGTAACGGCCTCAAGAAGCGTGCCAAAAATTAGAAGCTCCAAGACTTGGATTTTTCAAGGCTGAATTTGAATTTCAGCTAAATTCAAATGAAGGACCAACCAACCATTGAATTTGGGGCATTTCCATCATCTATGAAGTGGGTGAAGGCCAATTAAGTGTCCGAATCAAGGGGCAAAATAAATTGAAACCTTGTTAGTCACTTTGGACAGTAAGGGGAGTTTGGATTGCGAAGGGGATCGGGAGAATCCCATTATAAATCAATTCTTCTTCAATAAAGCTAAAGAAATATCGAAAGGGGTGCCAATTTTGGGGCCAATCGGGTGTGCATTGTCCAAGATTTGTATTTATTGTTTGCTGCTCTAGTTAAGTTGTAATCAGGGATTTACCACCCATCCACGGAAGGAAGACTGGTTTCACAATGACAAACATGAAGATTTTTTTAATGCGGAATGCCCAACTGACTAAATCCCTTGTATGCCTCAATCTCATTATAAAAGGATAGACACTGCCCGAGTATACTCGCGGTAAGACCTCCATCAAAATGTCTAAACTTGAGCAAATAGCGAAATTCAATGGTAAAGGCTTTCACGCCTGGAAAGAAAAGACAATGTACCATCTCATGAGAAAAGACCTCTAGAATCTATTTGATGATACAGGAGATGCAGATAGCAAGAAGAAAGATGATGAAGACGAGTTCATTAAAAAAGTCCAGTTAAGACAAAAGAGTGAAAAAAGATGAACAGCAAAGCTTTAGGCATCATTGCCTGGGGACTATCTAACAATGTATTGCACCATATCTCCAGTATCAAAGATGCAAGAAAAGCATGGGATGAGCTTGACAGGATCTTTGGAACTCAAGCTAAAAACTCAAAAGTAAAATTACTCATGCAGTTCTATAAGCTAAATGTAAAGGATAGTTCTTCTATGACCATGCACATTAACAAGTTTAAGAGCCTAAAAACTCAACTTGCAACTTTAAATAAGAACATAAATGAGGATGAAACCATAGCGATGCTACTAGCGAGTGTAAATCAAGAACCATATGAGAACCTTGTGTCTACCCCAAGTAATGTTCATAATCTCTCACTCAAAGACATTGACCATTCTCTACTTGATGGAGAAAGTAAACTTAAAAACAATGATGCAAAAGAGTCCATCTCCAAGGACAATCTCTTGTACACCAAGGGAACTTATGGAGCAAAAGGACGTGGACAAGGATTCAACACCAATAACAAGGATCATGTCACATATCATTATTGTGATAAGACTGGGCACATTGCCAGTGAATGTTTCCACAGGCCATAGAGCACAACATGTGCAAAATGGTAACCATCAAAATCGGTTCATGAATGAAGAAGATGAAGAAGATGCCAGTGAATGTTTCCATAGGCCATAGAGCACAACACGTGGAGAATGGTAACCATCAAAATCGGTTCATGAATAAAGAAGATGAAGAAGATGCTTCCGCTATCGACAACTCTTACAAATTGTTTTGAAGAAATTATATTTCCCATAATGGATCTTGTGTTTTTCCAAAGTGGATTTTTCTCTTAGTGTATTTGCTTCTTCTTTTTTTAACCCTTACCAAAGATGTAAAGTTTCAAGCTTTAACTTGACTAGGCTACCTATGAGCTAGTCTCCCGGACCATGTCATCATGTAAGGGGGAAGACAAAAGCCAGCAAATGTAGAAACTCATCATTTAAGAGAAGGTGTTGAAAGATATAACAAATGATGTATGCTCCAAGAAGAGATACCCTGAATCCCATCAGCACAATGAGGCAGAATGCTACTATCCAACTACTATAAAGCATTGTACTTGACTATCACTTTCAAAAGTTAAATGCAATATATCATGATGCTTTCTTCTTTCAATTAGTGTCATTGTCATTGTCAGTCTCTTACACAAGATTGTGTTTACGAGTCCAAGCTTCCATCTTGCAACCTAATTCACTTGTGTAACAGTCAGTCCATTGTCTATGTCATCATGAGTCTTATATTCATCTCCAACCTCCATAGCTCTTGCCATGCTCTAGATCCATCTTTTTTACAAGAACCACCAAGTAGAACCATGGATACCCAAGTATTGGGTGACCAATCCACCAACAAGGTGCCTTGGAGAGAACATGATGTCGATGTCAATCGTAACACCTCCTGAAAATAGAGAAGATCACAGCATATCTTTGTATTTATCTCAATGTCTCTTAGTAGCATACATGACCATCCTGTCAAAAATGCATCTAGAACATATGTGACCATGGATTCCTCGCTGTAATATTCCCAACCGTGAATATTGACTTCCCGCACACTGCGTACCGTAAATATTGACTTCCCGCACACTGCGTAAACCTTGTACAAAGGTTATCCCACATATTGGATCTACCGGTAGTATAATGTGTAACCTGCACGTGAGAAATCGAGACCATTCGCATTGGAAAAAGCAAGCCGAGGTTCAAAATCGAAATTCCCGCGTAAACACCCTCTTGGGAGGGGCAATTTTGAATATTCAAGGCAAATTTTTTTACTTTAATCCCTTTTCCCCAGCCAATGCATGGCTGGAGAAGAGGGAGTGTGGGGGGATGGCCCATGGATGAGTCGTGGCCTGCATGGGAGGGGGGGAACCCATGCACTGGCCACGTGTGTGGAGGCTTTCTCTTCCCTCCCCCCCCTTGCCTATATGAACTCCCGTTAGGGAGAGAAGAGAAAAGGAAAAAGGGACGGTGCTGTGAGAGGGAGGAGGGGACGCTGCTGCCCCGCCGTTGGGGAAAGGAGGGAGACCAGGGTGCCGTCACCGCCGTGCAAGAAGCCGCCAGCCGCCATAGTCCGCCGCCACGGTCCGCCAGGCCGCCACAGCCCGCCGCCACCTCGCCTTGATCACGACCCCCCCCCCCCCCCCGACGTCGTTGCAGAAGCCTAGAAGCTTCTTGAGAAGCTTCTAAGGGGGCTTTCTTAAGCCCCCTTCCCACTAGATCCCCATAAGTCCATTCATACCCCCCCCCCCCCCCGGGACTTTGAAGAGAAGAGGAAGAAGCTATAAAGCCTTCCGCAAGATCCTTCGTAAGAGGCTTCCTGTAATTAGACTTCAAAGGCCACAAGCCATCCGTGAACCCATTCCTAGCCACCCGGTTTTTCCTAAAGAACTCATAAAGCCCTCTTCCCCAAGCACCATTTATCCAAAGTCCCGCAAAGGAATCTCCTGCGTACGAGGGAAAAAGGCAAAGGTCTGGAGGCTGCATACCAAGGCACCACCTCGCCTTGATCACGACCCCCCCCCCCCCCGACGTTGCTGCAGAAGCCTAGAAGCTTCTTAAGAAGCTTCTAAGGGGGCTTTCTTAAGCCCCCTTCCCACTAGATCCCCATAAGTCCATTCATACCCCCCCCCCCCCCGGGACTTTGAAGAGAAGAGGAAGAAGCTATAAAGCCTTCCGCAAGATCCTTCGTAAGAGGCTTCCCGTAATTAGACTTCAAAGGCCACAAGCCATCCGTGAACCCATTCCTAGCCACCCGGTTTTTCCTAAAGAACTCATAAAGCCCTCTTCCCCAAGCACCATTTATCCAAAGTCCCGCAAAGGAATCTCCTGCGTACAAGGGAAAAAGGCAAAGGTCTAGAGGCTGCATACCAAGGCAAGTCAATTCATAGACCGCAAAGGCAAACCAGAAGCCGAAACCACGCCTGCGATGGCCCCAAAAAAGTCACAAAGTGCGCCTGCGGGAGGTTCATCTCCAAGCATTCAAGTGGATATCTCCCCGAGCCCACAAGTCCAGGTTTTTTCGAGTTTATTCTCACACAAAGAAATGTTTAGGCACGCTTAATTCCATAAGGGAGAATGCATTTTACGCTTATTTTTAATGCATGTGGCAGCGTTAAAAATACATTTGATAAATTATCTCTTTAAACATTAGACAAGGTTGATGCATGTCATGAAATTGAAACAGTTGCATTTCCAGAGTTGTCCGCCTTAGAAGACTAGCTGCATGTTGCTATTTTGGAACATTATCAAAGTAATGACTCTAAACATATAGGGCAAAGAAATGAAATTGATAAGTGCATTTGGTTACTAGACATGGTGGGAATAAGCGTGTGCCGCATTTTAGGCAACATCTTCCTTGTAATGATTCATGAGGAAAAGTTAACACCCATAAGATATTATCCGAAAAGAAATAGAAGAGTACGAAAATGATCTTATGGACTTGCAAGTAGCATGTAACATGGAATAAGTTAACACTAGCTTTAGTTTGGTATGAACTTCATTAACTACATTGTAGCTAGGGAAAAGTTGTGTGTTGCATAGTCATCATGCAGAAATTTCATTCATCAGGAGCCGTATTTAAGAAAGGTCGCATGGTTTATCAAAGCATGAGATTCTAAAGTGTAGACAACAAGGTTGTAGGCATGGTTATTTGATGTAAGTCCTAGTAGGTCCTAGGAAAGTTAGTACCCAGATTATCATGCATTTTTACTATACCAAGGAAAGATAGAGTTATTGTGAACCATGTGATGCGTAGAAGCAATGAATCACATGTTTACATGTATTGCGGTAGTTGCAACTATTTTTCCTCCTTTAGATCTACTTTATTATCTCTAGGAAGGATTCATCCTTGTCGCGAGACAAGCATAGTGAATTACCCAAATCACCTAGTCACAAAGGATTCACATGGGTATGGTTCAGTCAATACGATAGATACCCCAAACATTAACTAGGGATTAGCACGTTAAGGATTCGGCCAAGTTTTCCCATTGTCGCTAAGTCGAAACCTTCAAACCCAATAGTCCTAACCATATTCCCAAAAATGTTGAGCTAATTGGATGCTCATGTAAACAATAATCTAGGATTCCTACCTTAAGGACCAAGCGTTCAAAATGATGAAACTCGAATTGAGTTGGATCCCTAGGACTAAACGTTGTCGATTTAGTGAAACTAAGGATGGGGTGGGTAAAAAGACACCCTAAATCCTCCTTCTCGTCTGAAGTTAATTCCGTGACCTGAATACGCCATTCATTAGGCGAAATGATCTCTTGGAATGGAGGCGACACTTGTGCAGTAAATTGCAACGTCACTTAGCCTTGCGGGTTGATCGTAAGAAGTTTTGCCATTCCGTGGATTAAGGTTGGCAGGTTCTTGCGTGAGTTTAACTTGCAAGGGGAAAGGGTAGTCATCCTCTTACTCTATCCTCATTAGGGAAAATTTGTCAAGTTAAGGGAAGCTAGGTATTTGCTTGGACGCAAATGATTAGTCAATAAACTAAAGCGACATGGTCGCCGGAATCTACCATAAACAAAAACTAAAGTATTGGCAGGGTATGACACTAACCCAAGGACGATAGGAATCTTGCCAAGTTGCAATTGATTCCGGATCGAATGCGGGTTGCATTCGGAGAGAAGGAGTCACTCCTTAACAGTTTGCCAGCTAAAATTGATTGTGCTTGTAACAGTTTAGAAAGCACTGTTTGCATTGTTTGCTCAATGAACTAAAGGATGAAAAGATATCTAAATACTTCAGGTTGAAGGCCTGAAGGGAGAGGCAGCTTCAGTTACCCCCGACTGCCTACCTGACCCTAACCAAGGGGGTTGTTGACCACGCCGGGAACGTGGACCGAACCCGCCGTGAGAGGTCTCTCCGTTGAGTTCTACTTGGAGCAGGAGGACGCTTGGGTGCCAGGGGGGGCTCTGGCCGTAAATCCCTCGCCTTCCGGGTCCTGCACAAGAGGCTAACGTGACTCGGGATTGGATCTCGAGGC
Source organism: Lygodium microphyllum (assembly GCF_053477565.2). Taxonomy (NCBI): domain Eukaryota; kingdom Viridiplantae; phylum Streptophyta; class Polypodiopsida; order Schizaeales; family Lygodiaceae; genus Lygodium; species Lygodium microphyllum. The sequence continues at coordinate 1,208,131 of NC_141156.1, forward strand.
CCGCATACTAGTCTACGGGCAGAAACTTGGATTAGTGATCCCTAGCAGATTACTGGATAGCCTTCGGGCGGATTATGAACAAGCCTACGGGCGGAACTCCTTGTATTTCAAAGATAAAAGGATAAAATGATAATAAAGAAGTTGTTTGACATTGTTTTTCTATGTCACGTGATAAGATTACGTGAAGGAACCAGTGTTTAACAGGGGTAATCAAAGAAGCTGTTTGTTATATGTAAAATTAATGTGTTAGGTAATTACATAACTAAAACAAACCGAGGAAAGTGCGGAGGATGGACCATGGGTCCGTCCTACGGATGGGTGGTCCCGGTTAGCCGGGAACTTTTCTCAAAAATCTCGAAGAGCAGCGGGAGGTTCATCGAAAGCAATGACCGAGAATTATGTTTTACCTAATTTACGCTGTTTTAGGGGAACGGAATGGGACTATGCCTTATGGCAGAGTGGTTGAGTTTTGCATCCCTCTCGTTCCCATTCTCCTTGAACCAAGTGCAGCGTGATTCCGCTTCGGACCTGGCGTTTCTGCGTAAAGTAGTTCGCTCGGGTCTGACGCTAGTTGCTGCTAGGTAATGACCAAACAGGAAAACCCAAATTCAGGTCGATCCTAAGTGGGAACGGCCAGGATACTTCCGCTACGTGGCAGACGCGGGAAGACCTAGATCGCAAGTCCCGTAACATTCCATGGGAGTGCCGGGCGGAGCTTTCTAGACATCCTTTCCGATGGACTGCTAAGACGTGTCCGGGATGATTCTAGGGGACACGTTACACTCGCCTTTGGCCAAACCGCCAAAGTGTCGCCTCATGTGAGCTCATGACTAGGAACCAAACCCGTTCTCTGTTAAAAAAACAGCCCATTATGAACCTAGATGTCAATCCTAGCTCCAAGATTTGAACCTACCAAACTTCAATCAATGCATCAGGGAAGTCTCTCTCTGGATCCTATACATCTGTATAGATGTATAGATTAGCCATAGTTGCCCCATCTCACCACCCTCTCACACTCACTCTCTGGCACTGGAAAGTCGTGAGGAATACTATCATCACCACCACTAGAAAGCAGTTGAGGAAGAAGCCATTAAGCCCTTCTGACAATCCATAGAAGCTGATCCTTTCCGTGCCTTGGACTTCTCCTTGACCAGAGGATCGGAGTCTGAGTCTGAGGCACATGAGAACTCGTCGAAGGAGTCCACATCTCACATCATCTTCTTCTCCTTCTTCTTCCTGGAAGCCGCTAACTCTTGGAAGTCCTTCTATAAATGACATTTCCTCCCATAGTGATAACACTAGGTCTTTGACTTCTTCCTCTTTAAACCCCTCTCGGAAGCTACAAGAGCCTCACTAGAACCTGATGAAAGCCTCTCCTTGTAACCGCAATCATGCCTCATGCTCAAGCAGCATGGAGGTTATATGTGTAAAACTGACAAGAGTCAATGATGTATGCGCCCTCAAGGCATTTGCCACTCCATCGAACACCGGAGGGAGTTTGGAGAATATGAGTCCAATAAGATGAGCCTCTAGAAGGACAGACTCCATTTGCTGAAGCTGGTCTTGGATTTGGGTCACACGAAGTAGAAAAGACTGCATAGTTTCTTTGGCCTTGAATGAAATTTGTTGGAGCTTTCCATAAAGAGTAGCTGCCCTCGTTGGTCTTGGAATTGGGTCACACGAAGTAGAAAAGACTAGATAGTATATTTGGCCTTGAATGAAATTTGTTGGAGTTATTCATAAAGAGTAGCTGGCCTCATGGTGGAAGGTGTCGCGAACAGTAGTTGCAACTTCATCCATACTTCAGAAGATGTTCTGCAGGTAGCTACCAGGAGGACTTCCTTAGAAATACATCGAAGCAAGGCCGAGTAAGTGCGTGCGCCATCAAAATCCCATGTAAGCACACCTTCTTCGTGGTTGTCTTCGTCAAAATCAACTGGAACAAGAGAAGGCCATTGAGAACGTTCAATAGCTCCGCAAACCACGTACCATAACCGCTTTTGTATAAACCAAGCCTTCATCACAACACTCCATGTAAGATAATCAGATCCATGTAACTTATCAGTGGATGTGCACAGAAGAGCCATCTGTAGAGGATTTAAAAGAGAAGGAGAGAAAAGAAAGTATTTGGAGAGGGAACACAGCTAAACCACAAGCACAGACTGCAGAAAATGAAAGTTCACATACAATATTCACCAAAATCTATAATGCAATCGCCCAGCCAGGAGGAGATGTAAAAACACCAAAATGCACGCTGGAACTGCCACGCAAGCAGGAGAGGGGCTGATGCAAGCCGTACGGATATGCGCAAGTAAAACAAGTCGCCATATTGGAGTGGCAAACGCCTCATCAGCAATGGTCAAAACACTCCTAAAATCAGCAAAGAAAATACAACAGGAGCATAGAACCTGAAATCTGATACCATGTCAGAAGTGGAGCAACAATGGAAGCATAAACCTATACTGCAATAAACTGCTGAAACACAAGACAAAAGAGAAAGGGAAAGAAAGAACACTGAAGAACACAATACAGATGAGAACTTAGATGTATGCTCAGGAAATGGAATCCATATATCCAACACGAGACAATCACATACAACGGTGAGTCACTGGCTGTGTGGGAACCGAAACTAGCTCCTTTCCACGGAGTCTCCACACGTGTGATGGTAGATGAGTCACTCAGTGAGGAGGAGTAGTCTGAATATATAGGACAAAAATATGTCTTCAATGTGATCTGGTCGGCCAGCAATAAATGCTCAATATGACCATAAAATGGCACAAATAAAATGCCTAAATATCGTAATTAATGTCCCAAGCCTCTATATGCGCAGACTCAACATGAGCTGACATATCTGCTAACAAAAACGAGTTTGCTAACCTTATGAAACAAGTTTCTTGGCAAGTATGCTCTGAGGGCACATTCACACATCATCATATAAGTTTCTTCAATTTCTTTGAAATTTCAAGAAGAAATTTGGGACTTATGCCCTACATGCACTCCAAGGCAAGAAACAAGCCGTATAGTAGCATTTAATTGTTGCTACAATCAGATTGAGAAAAAAAAATTTGGAAAATTTCAAAAAAATTTGGTGAGAATCACCATTAAATTATTGTAATTTGTACTCGTGGGCATGTATTTCAAGGCAAGTATTGTACAACAATGCATTGCTGTTATTTCTTGGCTGAGTGCTGATTTAGGTGACATTGTGCACACTTTGGCATTTATGTGACAATTTGGTACTTGTTTCTTAATCCCGTGGGGATTTTTGGTACTCTGAGGAGTACACACACTATAATTCAGCACTGAAGTATTTGGCTACAAATTTTTGTTCATTACTGATAGCATGGAACGTTAGGGGAATAATGATCAAAGCAGCATTCTTGGTGTCCTCACTCAGAAGGACAAACTTGATGGCTCAAACTACCCGTTACGGAGTTTTCTAGTCCGCAACCTTCTTGTTGCGAAGGACTTGTGGGACTACGTTACAAGTGGCTTGCAGCAACCAAGAGGTCTAGCACCTCAAACACCTCAGTATAACGCTAGAGGACACATTGCTGCTACTACTACTATTAAGCTAAAACATGCTTTACAATTGAATAGCATTTTCAAATAGCCCTAAAACAGTGCAAAATTGGTGTTGCGCAATTCAAGGGAGTTTCAATGGTTCCCCAAAACCCTAATTTTTGGGGTACCCTTCAACACCTATAAATAGACAAGCTGCCCACCATTCAGTCTTACCCTTTTGTGCAGGTTTCTCACTCTACCGTGCAAATTTCAGCCATCAGCCACTTACAATCTACTATCCAACCATCACCGATTCCAGCCCATCACTACCTAGCCCTGGGCAGCTTGTTTTCACCCATCGCCTTGCTATTTGGAGGTCTCTCAGCTATGTCAGCATAGCACCTGATCAATCTGCATTTTCAGCATATGGTGCAAGGCAATAGGCTGCTACCATCTCTCCCACTTAGTGACTGCTGTAGTACGTGTATTTTTTCTATCCAACACACTTGCATTAGCAAACACCTCGCATGTTGTCTCCTAAGAGTTCTTTGCCTCAAGTGATCAGTTTTCAGCCTTCTTTGGTGGTACATTGCTCCATTTACCAGATTTCGGCCTCTGTCTGCTGTGTTTTCGTGACCAGCCTGCTGCCCTTCATTATTCAGCACTCTCTCATTTCCAACTAGTAGTTACAGCACTCAAGATCCGTCTCGGGTGGATGTCACACTCCAACAATGTATTGCTTTGCCCTTGAGCATTCTGTACACTTACATTCATTTACTGCATTGATTCATTCACTTCAGAGTTTTCCTTCTCACTTTGTTTGTATTTGTGTTTGTGTTTTTGTGTTTTGCATTTAGGTTTGAGTTTTGCTTATCACTGTCTGAGTCTTTGTATTTCAAACTTGACCATACATGCTATGTTTCCTCAATGCAAACCCTAGCATATCTTCACAGTTGCTGCTACCCCTACTTTCTCTCTATAGAGGATTCAAAGGAAATGGGATTCAAAGAATGCACAAGATCCTTTCTCTCTATAGAGGATTCAAAGGAAATGGGATTCAAAGAATGCACAAGATCTTTCTTTGATTGCCTTGTCAATAATAAAAGGGCAATTATTCCACACATTCAATCTTGTTAGACCTCAAAATCAACATGAGACATACTTGAGCGTATGTTTACAGTCCACAATGAGACCAAGATATCCTATCTTCCCAAAGAGTGGCCAATGTGAACGTGAATGAGGGTGATAGTATGACAAATAACCTTACTCACATACAAGATTTGCATGAGCAGCTACTCAATATTGATGAAATTATTCAAGATGTCAAAATTGGTGAATATCACACTAAACTCTCTTCAAGAGTCGTATCTTGGTTTCCGCACCGCTTTGATGTTATCTATGACGTAAAAAGGGCCTAAACTTCACCCGTAGTTTTGTGTTTTACCTTTTATGTTTAGGGTTGTGTTTTACATTCAAGGTTTCACAGTGGACAGCCCCAAAAAGGGGCTAGGTGCACACAGTGGGACACCACCCTAGACAACCAGCGCTCTCCCTCCAGGCGCCACCCTAGATAGTCTCTTGTCTATTTATAGGCTGCCTCTATCACTCATTCTTCACGGCTAATTCATTCAGTCCATCACCTCTTCTCTCCAACCTCTCCACTGCCCTCACACCCCTTTAGGACATTGCGGTTTGTGGTTCGTGGTTCGTGGTTCATGGCTATCTTCATCATCTTCCTTGTGTTACGGCACCCTTGTTCCCTATATCACATTCACTCCATGATTCAAATCTTCATCATTCCATTCATTAGAGTTTCTTCTCTCTTCTCTTCTATTCTCAGTGTTTACCGAGTTCACTCCGTGTTCCTCCCCGCAATCCCTACTATCTCACTGGTACATCATCTTTTGACATGGTATCAAAGCTAGATCTCCTCAAACAGTGCCAAAGATCCTCCACTCCAATGAAGGCAAAGACCGGTGGTGGGTTCGGCATCCACTTCTCTTCTTCCTCTGCATCAACACCCTAACTGGCGGCTGCTCCCTTCTGTGTTTGTTGGTTTCCAGCCTGTATTCAAGGCTGCTACTGTCGTCTCTACTTCCCCTTTGCCGCGTTTACTACTCGCATCTCTTTTGCTGCACCTAGCAATATTCCAGCACCTACCCCCCGCTGCGTTTCAGCCAGGCAGCCATCGACAGCACCTCCCCTTGCCTTTTCAGCTTGCATCTCAGCCAAGAATATCTAGTAGCAACCTTCTTCCTCCCTGACTGCTGGCGGCTCCTCCCTAACTGTTGGCGACTCATCCTTGATTGTTGCCTGCATTTGACCCAGCTGGCAACTCCTCCCTAACTGTTGGCAACTCATCCTTGACTGTTGCCACTGTTTGACAGTTAGCCGCTCCTCCCTAATTGTTGGCAGCTCATCCCTGACTACTGCAAGTTGTGTTTGCAACTGGCAGCTCCTCCCTGCACTGGCAACTCACTTCCAACCCTTCCACTGCCCTCCCACCCCTTGTGGTGGACATTGCAATTCGTGATTCGTGGCTGACCTCTTCCACCTATTCCTTCTTCAGCAAATCACACTAGTACTCTTGGCTTCTTCCCCAACACCCAATCTATTGGGCGTTCCTATTGTAGCAAGAACGGTCGTTCCATCGATGACTATCGATATCGACCTTTGCTCCCCACTCCTCCGGAGTATATGCGTCTTCCACCAGGCACTCCTTGTGCCACCTCTCCTTTCTGGGCCATAGAGATCGTTCTACATCAACTATCAGAGTATTATGCTCAAGGCAATAAGCCACAACCAACGCGCACTAAGTCCTTTCAAGCACATGGAGGCTCTAAGACCTTATGAGGCAATAAGCCCTCCTGTAGACCACCCCATTGCGTGGAGGTTTCCCCCACCTACTTCTAGGTACAATGGCTTCCACGGCCCACATCTCCTCCACAATCCACTCTTCTGAGATCCCACCACTCTTCCCCACCCTTAGCTCATCTTGAGCCTCCTTCTTCCCCACCCTCTTCCACTCAGGTTCGAGAAGCCCCTTCTGGGTGCTTTCTGACTTCTTCTTCTAAGCCCCAAATACCTTCTTCGGCACGACAGGCAACACTTCCTTCGTCATCAAATGCTTCGCAGCCTGTGAGCCATGAGTGGTTGGATTCCCTTTCTCTCTGAGATTGGGATTCAGAGGGGGATTTTCTTACTTCGCCCCATAGTTACCAGGAACGGGGAACGGGAAGGGACCCCCCGGAACGGAGGGAACGCCCAAAGTTAGGAAACGGCATAGAGAGAGTCAAGTTTCAACACTTAAGCCTAGACTCATCTAGAGATATATATCATGCACATGTGCAGGCGGGAGAGGTGCCAGGCAGACGAGGGAGGTGGGAGTCGCAAGAGGTAGCCCTGGCAGTCGGGCGCCAGGCAATCGGGCTAGGCAATCGAGAGAGGCACGAGAGGCGGGAGGCAAGTTAGGTAGGCGAGAGACGGGAGTCAAGCCAATTGGCGCAAGGCGGGCCAGGATGCGATCAATATTTTTTTAAAAAAATTTAATGCCCCGCTACTGGAACGGTCGTTCCAAACACGGAACGGCCAAGAAACGGCCAAGGAACGGCCTAGAACGGGTGGGAATGGGACAGGGAACGGGCTGGAACGTTCCGCCTGCGTTTCCTGGGCTCGGACCTCCCGGAACGCGTTAATCCGTTTCTAAGTCCCGGAACGGGCGTTCCTTGTTTCTATGCTTCGCCCTCATAGGGGTCTTCAAGTTCTTCTTCAACTTCAAAGGCGGCTCCTACTTCTACTCCTTCCGATTCAGAGAGGGACCCTATGTGCCATGAAGTTCTTCACACACCACCACCTTTCACTTTCGAGGAGTGGCACTCCTTTGAGCAATCATTTCCTCTACTCATACCCAGGATCTAGAGGATCTACCTAGATCGAGGCCCTTGGGTCTTCAGCAGCGACTTTGTGGCTAGGCCTTCAAATTGCTTCCAACATGGAGTCATGGAGCTAGTGGCTTCTCTCCCAAGGTTGAGTTTTAGGTTCTAAAGCTCATCCAGTCATCTGACTATCTTCAAAGGTCTCCTTTCAAGTGGTATTCTCAGATTACAAGGTGGATCTTCTTCGTCCCTTGGTTAGCATGGAGCCAACTCCCAGGATCGAGGACGGGCATATCCTTATGGTTCTCGGCACCACACAAAGTCCGACATTCCTCCTATGCATTGCATGTTTTCATCATCTTTATACTAGGACGCTTGGGCAAATGAACAATTTCCAACGAAGAACACTGTCCAAGTGGCATCTATTGCATGAGCATTCTTCAGTATATAGCATTGCATCTCCACCTCTCTCTTCTCTTGTTCCCCTTTTTTGGGCCTGCGAGGGGGTGTTGCGTTTGTGAACTTGAAAGGCCTCTTGTCACAAGTGAAATACACTTCGAAGAATGTTGCATTGCGTTCACATGATGTGGCTACGCTTTCCAAGTTAAAAGGCAAAGGCAAAGTCAAGAAAAATGCAAAAATCAGCAAAGGATAATATTGGTAGCAACAGCCATAAAATGAGGTTGTTCAAGACTCGAAAAAGTCTAAAAAGAAGAGGAACTGCCATTATTGCAAGAGCCCTGATCACTATATTGATGAATGCAAAAAGAGATTGGCCAAAGAGAAGAAAAAGGATTGTAGTTTGGTTGTCCAAGAGACATCAGCCAACAAATTAGCAAATGGTGATGCTTCAACCAACTTTGTGAAGGAGGATTATCCATTTCTCACATGTAGTTATGATTCTTCTTGTTGGATGTAAAGGCCCTTATGCTACTCCCATGTATATATTTATTTACATATGTGAACACACCCTTGCGGGTGTAAGTATACCGTACCGTAAGTATAAATACACTCTTTTATTCTGTGTGTACCACACTAGTACACACCCATCTCTCGACTCTTCACTCTCTCACTACACTGGACTACACTGCTGAACACACCTCAATTGACACGCACACTATTTGAATGCTTCCTCTCGTGCCCTTCAAACCGGTATCATAGCATTGGCAAAAGAGTGTGTGCTTCCAAGGACAGAGACGGGCAATCATGGTCAATTGGTGGTGGTTGTGCTAAGAAATGCACTTAGCCACTTAAAACAGCCCCAAAACATGCTTATTTTAAACTTATTTTAGCCAAAACCCTAAAACGGGGAGTGGATCGAGAAAGTTAAGTGGGAGAGGATCTAGAACCCTGATTTTCTATAAATTGGCAGCCAACCCTCCACTCTTTTACAATCTCGTTTTTGCAGGTTTCAGGTGTTACCAGCTTGCTTGCCACACAACAGTCACGGAGTACATCTCAACCCTTGCTGTCCATCACTGTTCCCTATAGTTTGGCGCCTCTTTCCAACCCTCCACACGCTGATTGCTGCTGTTTCTGCCTTGCGACTGACTGTTGTTCATCTGCACTGCTGTCATACAGCCTGCCCCGCCAGCAAACTGCTGCATTTGCAGGCATATTGGGCCTTGTCCACTGTAATAGCTCAATCCATTGAGCACAGATTACACCCCCCTTGTGTTAGGCACAAGGAAAGAAGTAATCGCAACATTATCCTTAGCCTAAAGAGACGCCACAGTAGAAGATCAGAATGTAGAAGACTTCCTAAAGAATTGGAGATAGTGAAATGCAATAGTCAAGAAAAGTTTGGAAAAGATAAAGATCATTATAACCAGACAAACCAACAAGAATTGCAATGGAGTACTATTAAGTGAAGAATACATGGTCCTCATCAGATCTAAGCATATATCCTTGCCAAAGAATATGAGCCCCAGGTTCACAACCATCAATACTATGGAAATTATCACATCTCCCAGGTTCACAACCATCAATACTATGGAAATTATCACATCTCCCAAGTTCTAAATGACGCCACCTACAAGTTGGACTTGCTAGAGAGCATCTACCTCGACAATGTATCTCATACCTACCTTCTACATAGGTTCTATCTTGACACCCAATGGGAGTAGCATGTTCCAATACTTCATTCCAATGGCCTCTTAAAAGTAGAAGCAATCATTTGGTACCAAGAGCACAAGAGTTACCCCAAGTAGCTTGCCAAGTGGAAAGAGTACCCTCTCAAAGAAGCCACTTGGATCTCAAAAGTAGAGGCTCGTGAATGCAATCCGAAGTTCCCATGGCAGCTACCTCTTTACCTTGGGCACGGCTCCCATTTCTCGGTCTAGCCGTAAGCAAGAGACGGTGGTGGCTTCCACGGCTGAGGCTAAGTACCAGGCTCTCTTCGATGGCACCACCGAGGCCATCTATCTGAGGAGTTTATTGGCGGCGCTTCATTGTCCATGTGACTCTCCCACAATTGTCAACTGCGACAACCAGAGTACCATTGCCCTTGCGGGCAATCTGATCATCACACCACGGACACGGCATGTGGGAGTCCACTTCTACTTTTCCAGAGAGCAGGTTGAGCTAGGCACTATTCGCTTAGAGTTTGTGCCTTCATCCGATAATTTTGCAGATATCTTAACCAAAGCGGTCAACCAACCGGTTCTTCAGTACCTGTTACCCAAGATCGGCTTGGATACACCCTCCCCTACTTCTTCAGCTTCACGGGGAGAGGGTGCTTCCCTCTTGCTTTCCCTTCCAGTTTGAGAGGGGGCGGCTCCTACTCTTGATCGTGACAGTGATGATTGATCCGCACTATCAGGATGACCTAATTGTAAAAGGGCACTTGGACAAGTGAACAGTTCCCCCGCGAGGGCACTGTCTCAGTGGCACCGTTGCATAGCATATTGCATGAGCATGACATCTTGCATCTCCCTTTGCATTACCCTATGCATTAGCATTCTGTTCATGTCAACATGCATCTGTGTGCATTTATCCCTTTTCGGTCTTTTGGAGTGGTCAACTCTAGGATCCACCATATTCGTAGCATAACACATGGCAGTTCTCCTAAAGGCAGATTCCCTACCCTTGCTTGCTTGCTTCCTTTGCTTGTCTTGCTAAGCCCACCGTTTTTTTTTTTGCCTCTCACATATTCAACACATGATTGGCACATACACTCACTTTTATCATCCTTAGACACTTATCCTCATCAGTGCGAGAGATTGGCTTGCTAGTTTTGTGAATAATTTGGGTTTAAAACTCTCTTTATCTTTTCCTATCTGTCACTTAATCGGCCGCTGCCCCTCTATTACCTATATATTTTTTAAACACTTTTCCAAAAAAAAACAAAACAAAACAAAATAAACAAGTCCATTGTTGATTCCATCCGCCTTTGTAGGCCTTGGTAGGGCCTTGGGCAGCCGACGAGCACCCTTGGTCCGATGCCCTAACCTCTCTGGGGTGATCACTTGGGCTCCCTTGGTAAGATATCCATCGCCTCTATAGTCTTGGTAGACCACTAGGCAGCCGATGTGCACCTTTTGTCCAATGCCCTGGCTGCTTTGGGGTGGAATGCCTTGGGATAAATCAAAATTTAGGCTGGTCTACTTTTCTTGCCCTATTTTGGAACTGAGAGGGGGTGTTGCGCTAAGAAATGCCCTTAGCCACTTAAACAGCCCCAAAATATGCTTATTTTAGGCTTGTTTTAGCCAAAACCCTAAAACGGGGAGTGGATCAAGAAAGTTAAGTGGAAGAGGATCTAGAACCCTAATTTTCTATAAATTGACAGCCAGCCTTCCACTCTTTTACAATCTCGTTTTCGCAAGTTTCAGGTGTTACCAGCTTGCTGCCCACACCCCGGTCACGGACGACATCTCAGCCCTTGCTGTCCATCACTGTTCCCTACAGCCTGGCACCTGTTTCTAGCCCTCCACACACTGATTGCTGTTGTTTCTGCCTGGCGACTGACTATTATTCATCTGCATTGCTGTCGTCCAGCCTGCCACACCAACAAACTGATGCGATTGCAAGCTCCAACTGCCGCCCTGACAGTTTTCTCTCCTGTCTGCAGTCACTGCAGTCTTTCTCTCACCTCCCTGCAGTCAATTTCAGTCTTTCTGTCTCCTGCAAGCTAACCTGCCTGCGTTTTCAATCTTTCTCTCTCCTGCATGCTCCATTTTTAGTCTTTCTCTCTCTTGCAGACTGTCCTACCTACGTTTTTAGTCTCTCTCCCCTGCAAGCTCCGTTTTTAGTCTTTCTCTCTCCTCACTGCTGTCTGCATCAGATCCAGCTTCTCATTGTTGCGTTTGCTGGTGTTCGACATCCGGAGGCTGCCTTGCTGCAATTCGGGATCCGTTCGGAGTACGACACACTCTCCAACTCATTACCCTTGCCCTGATCCTAGAGATACAAGAGTTCAAGGTTCAGTATTAATTCACTGCATAGTGTGTTTGCTGCATGAGCATCGTATTATTAGTAGTCATATCATTTCATTTATTCACTGTGTTCATTGTTTCTGAGTTACTCTAACCCTAACCCTAACTGTGTTCTTTTTATCAGTCTGTGCTTTGTTGTACGGTTTCCATTTATGTTTCTGTGTTAGGGTATTTTTCTTTACAGTGGTCAGTTTGACCAACACGCTTGAGGCAATGGGCAGCCATGACAATTTTATGCTCGCGATAGACAAGCATGAGAATTTTTTGCATGCAACAACTTTCGGGAGTAGCTCACAAGGCACAAATTGTAGTCGACAAACAACAAGTTGGCAGGGCCAATTGCGAGCACAATTGACAGCAGCAACAACACACGCTTAATTGACAGTAAGCGGATGAGCTATTCGACGCTATTCAAACATTTTTGACATTTTTTTTTAATTTCCTGCAAGCAGGCCCCGTGTCATTAACGAGGATTCACGTGCACAAGCACAAGGCCTAGATTTATGCAGATTTATGCCTGGAAATTTGGGGATTTTCCCAAATTTGATGTTGTTATACACAACAATGACTTCTGACCCAAAAATTGCAGACATTGTGTGAATTAGCTTCAAAAAGTAAGGGCTTTTCTTATACAAGTGAAATTTTGCTCAATTGAGCCAATTACACTATGATTTGTGCACATTTGAACCCCGAAATTTGGGGGTTCTAGGGCTTAGGGTTTAGGGTTTAGCCAGCAGTCTCCCACACACTTCTATACGCAGGTTCCAAGCTGGAGATACGTGCAGACTCCGTCTCTCTTCGCAGATTTCAGACAGGAGATCGTGCAGACTGCAGCGGACTTTGAGGTGAACAACAGGTTGCATCGTCGAGGTGGAGACACGCAGTCCAACGCACTGCGCCCGTGTATATATCTGCATATCTTTGTATACAGCACACTTTATACAATAGATCTTCATCTTCCACTGTCTCTTTCTCTCTCCTCTCTCTGCGTTCTCTCTCTTTCAGTCTTACGCTTCCGCACCACTGCACTCTGACATGGTATCAGAGCAGTGTAGAAGGGCTGACTGAGTGAAGAACCAACCTGAAGAGGAGTTTCCATCACGACACAAGGCTACGTTTTCAGCGTTTGAGGGCAAGCAGGAGGGCGGCGCCTCGGAACAAGGCTGAAGCGAGCGCAGGCGCGCAGGAAAGGAGTCCAGGTGGTGGATTTCCTGGTGTTTACTGCTCTTTGACGGGGAGGAAATTTGAGTTTTCAGCTTTAAAGTGCAGGTTTGGCTTTTTCGTCGCCTCCGACGGGTGAAGAAGTTTCGGGACGCGGAAGAGCCCTAGCAGGCTGCGTTTTCACCGTCAAAGGGGGCTGCTTTTGCGTTTGTGAAGGCATTACAGGTGAAGATGTCTACAGAGATTGACTTGGAGTTCCAAACGATCATGGACCGGAAGGTGCCTGTCTTACTGACTCTTCCCGCAGATCAGAAGCTCGATGGCGACAATTTCCGCATCTGGCGCATGATGACGTTGGCCATCCTTGAGTCCTACGATTTGGCAAAGCTTGTACAGGAGGAGATCGAACGGCCCTCGGTAAGAGATGAGTCCAAACTCTCTTCCAATGCTCATATGGAGTTGGCCAAGGCACGGTCTCATTGGGACAAACTGAATGCCCGGATTCGTTCCTTTCTTTTTCTGTCTTGTACTACAGCCGTGATAGCCCACATCGAGCACTTGACGGTGGCTCGGGAGATATGGCTGGAGCTTGATCAGATGTATAACCGGATGACCCTTATGAAGCGAATTTCTTTGGAGGTGCAAATGCGGACCTTGTTCGTGAACAAGTCTTCTTCGTTGCGGGCGCACATCAATAAGCTTAGACAGCTTCAGATGCAGGTTCACAATGCGGGGAAGCCGATTTCCTCAGAAGACATGGCGATCACACTTTTGTCCCAGTTGCCGCCACGATTCGGTGCTTTTTACTCCGCCCTTATTGCTTCAGGGCGAGAGTCCACTCTTCGGTGGGAAGAGTTGGTTCCTATGGTCTTGGACCAAGAGGAACAACTGAAGGGACAAAATGCTTCCAAGTCGGAGGCACTGACAGGTCAAGCCTCTCAGAAGAAGGGGAAGGACTAAAAGAAGAAGAAGGGGGATAACAAGTCAAAGAAGGACAAGGACAAGGACAAAGAATCCACCTGCCATATTTGTGAAAAGACCAGCCATTGGAAGAAGGATTGCCCTGCCAAAGACAAGGACACGAAGGATTCTGGAACGGTGGCTGCACCCTCATCAGCTGCATTTCTTCATCTAGCTGTCATTAAGGACTCTACACCGAATGCTTCTGATGCTGCGATGACAGCTCCCCATGCTCGAGAGTGGATCGTAGATAGTGGTACCTCCGGCACATGACTCCTCCATCAAATGGTGTTGCCCAGTTGCGACCTTCGCGTGGGCAGATTCTCATTGGAGATAGCTCTTCGGTGTCTATTGCAGGACGGGGTGAGATGCAGCTTATTCCAGATGGACGTGGTGGTACCCATACCTCAGAGGTCTTGCATGTACCAGGTTTAGGTTATCATCTACTGTCAGTTCATAAGATTTGTTCCCTTAGACTTTTGGTGGAGTTTGACAGTGATTCGGTGCAAGTCCTTGATCGTGGGTCAAGGACGGTTCTCTCATCAGGATATGAGGAGAACGGCATCTACAAATTGAAGTCTTCTACTGCCCTCTCTACTCTTTTTCTTACCTCTCAGACACAGTCAAAGCTATGGCATGCTCGGTTTGGTCACCTCAACTATGATTATCTTCGGAGGGTGTCACGTGGACAGATTGTTCGAGGGTTGCCGGACATAGTGGTGAGCCAGCAGCCATGTGTCTCCTACATTCATGGGAAACAGCATAGGGATGCGATTCCCAACAAAGCTTCGCGGCGGTCTACTTCCCCAATGGAGCTTGTATCTATAGATCTTTGTGGCCCTATGCAGAACGAGTCCTTGAGAGGGAACTCGTACTTCATGTTGATCGTAGATGACTACAGCAGGCTGACTTGGACCTATTTCTTGGCGTTAAAGTCAGAAGCTTTCTCCCACTTCAAGGATTGGCTTCTCTTTGAGGAAAACCGCTCAGGCCGGAGATTGAGGACCTTGCGATCCGACAAGGGTGGTGAATTTGTTTCTAATGAGTTTGCTCATTTTTGTGCAGATAAAGGTATTCACCAGGAGTTTGCTAATACCAACACTCCTCAAGAAAATGGCATTCTGAACGGAAGAACCGAAGTGTGATCGAGATGGCGCACACCATGATGGAGCACCGACAGACACCTCAGTTTCTGTGGGCCGAGGCTGTGGCTACTGCAGTTCACATCCTTAACTGCTCCCCCACTTCGGCCGTTAAACGGATGACACCTTTTGAGGCTTACTTTGGGACTAAGCCCGATGTTTCTTATTTTAGGGTCTTTGGATGTAATGCCTATGTTCACATTCCCAAGACTCATCGTGATAAATTTGAAGCAGGTTCCCGAAGACAGGTGTTTGTTGGCTATAGCTCTTAGTCCCAAGGCTATCGTTTGTATGATCCCGTCAAGCGGGATGTATACACCAGTCGAGATGTGCGGTTCGTGGAGGTTCCGGCCATAGCAGCGGGTGAGGAGCATCCCGTTCTTGGAGATCCAGGGGAGAGTTGGGCTCCCGCGACAGTTCCTTTGAAGCCCGCGCCTTTTGATTCTGATTCTGTTTCTGATACAGAGTCTACTGTTCCACCGGTCACGCCCGAGGAGTTACCACCGGTGGATATCCCAAAGTCTTCCGCTGATGGAGAGAGACGAGTAGAGGTCCGGCCTCCTCGTTGGGCCCGTGACACACTCCGTGATTCAGGGACCAAGGGGGTCCCTGAGGAGTGGGGACCGCAAGATGGTCCACGGCGGTCACGGAGGCACCACGCACATTCTACGGAGCTTGTTTGCTCTAACTATTGTTTGATGACCCGTGTTATGCAAGATCGAAAGCCCACCTCCGTGAAGGAGGCTTTACAGTCCGCACCATGGAAGAAAGCTATGGAAGCCGAGTTGGAGGCTATTGAGAGGAATGGCACTTGGTATCTCGTGCCTCGCCTCCCAAATAAGAAGGTGACTGGCGTCAAATGGGTCTTCAAGACCAAGTACCTTAGCGATGGTTCTTTGGACAAGCACAAGGCTCGCCTTGTTGCTAAAGGTTTTGCACAGCGCCCAGGGATTGATTGTCATGACACTTTTGCCCCCACTGCTCGTATGGCGACAATCCGAGCTGTTCTTGCCTTGGCTGGCCATAGGAGATGGTCTGTCTACCAGTTGAATGTGAAGTCGGCCTTCCTCAATGGTGATTTGAAGGAGGAGATCTATGTAAAGCAGCCTTCTGGCTTTGGATCTTCAGATGGGAAAGTCTACAGGTTGAAGAAGGCCTTGTATGGCCTCAAGCAAGCTCCGCGTGCATGGAACGAGAAGATTGATCCGTTCCTTCAGTCACAATTGGGATATCGCCGTTCCAAGGCCAATCCGCAGCTTTATGTACACACTTCCGAGGCTGGTTGTGTGCTTTTTGTATTGTATGTTGATAATTAGATTGTCACAAGTGATCATGCACAGAAGGTCAAAGAAACAAAGGCAGCTTTACATCAGACGTTCGAGATGACGGATTTGGGTCTACTCCATTTCTTCTTGGGCCATGAGATTTATCAGTCTCAGAGGGGGATTTTCATCTCTCAGCAAAGATATGTACAGGAGCTCTTGGTTTCTTTTGCGATGGAGGATTGTCGGACCCTTTCTACTCCTATGGATCCGAACTAGAAGGCCACTTCCCATTCAGCTTCTCCCATGGCGGATGCATCCCGCTATCGTCAGTTGATTGGATCATTGATTTGGCTCCTCAAAACTCGTGTTGATCTTTGTTTTGCTATTGGACTCTTGGCGGGGTTCATGAGTGAACCTCAGATGGTGCATTGGCAGGCTGCCCAAAGGATACTTCGGTATTTGAGGGGAACGTCTGATTTAGGGATTCATTATCCAACAGGCACAAGTGGTTCAAATCTTGTACTTGCAGATTGGAGCGACTCAGATTGGGCTGGTGATGTGGACCACAGGAGGTCTACTACAGGTTACTGTTTTACCTTGGGTGCAGGTGTTATCTCATGGAGTAGCAAGAAGCAGCCCACGGTAGCCCTTTCATCTACTGAGGCGGAGTATCGGGCCGCGTCTTCCACCACGTGAAGCTGTGTGGCTTCGGAGATTGTTGGAGGAGCTTGACTGCTCCCAGACTCGTCCTACCTTGCTGCAATGCAACAATGAGAGTTGCATTGCCTTGGCACGGAATCCTGTTTTCCATGCCCGGACGAAGCACATAGAGATCCAATACCATTTTATCAAAGAGAAGCTTCTGGATGAGACCATCACTGTGGAGTACTACAAGACGGAGGACAATCTTGCAGATTTGTTTACGAAGGCACTTCCCCAGGCTCTACTTCGGAGACATGCCAGATCCCTCAGGCTTCTGCCCCGCCCAGGCTCTGAGAGGGGGTGTTAGCAATCAGAGCCAATCGGACTGCAGCCAGTCGGCAGACTGCAGTCCAGTCGGACTGTACAGTCGGACTGCCACGTGGCAGTCCGACCTGCTTCAGTACAGTCGGCTGCATTTAATGCAGTCGACCTGCCTGTTTATTGCGCCCAATTTTTGGCTATTTATAGCCGGGATTTCCAACAGTCTCCCACACACTTCTGTACTACGCAGATTCCAGGCTGGAGATACGTGCAGGCTCCGTCTCTGTTCGCAGATTTCAGACAGGAGATCGTGCAGACTGCAGCGGACTTCGAGGTGAACAGCAGGTTGCATCGTCGAGGTGGAGACACGCAGTCCAACGCACTGCGCCCGTGTATATATCTGCATATCTTTGTATACATCACACTTTATATAGCAGATCTTCATCTTCCACTGTCTCTTTCTTTCTCCTCTCTCTGCGTTCTCTCTCTTTCAGTCTTACGCTTCCGCACCGCTGCACTCTGGCAGTAAACCCTAATTTACAGCCAAAATTAGGGTTTAGCAACAACCTCAAAAAGCGTGCCAAAAATTGAAAGCTTCAAGACTTGGATTTTTCAAGGCTGAAGGTGAATTTCAGCTAGATTCAGGTGGAGGACTAGCCAGCCATTGAATTTGGGGCATTTCCATCGTCCATGAAGTGGGTGAAGGCCAATTAAGTACCCAAATCAAGGGGAAAAATAGATTGAAGACTTGCTGGCCACTTTGGACAGCAAGAGGAGTTGAAATACCGAAAGGGATTGGGAGAATCCCATTGTGAATCAACTTTTTCTTCAATAAAGCTAAAGAAATACCGGAAGGGGCACCAATTTTGGGGCCAATCGAGTGTGCATTGTCCAAGATCAATAGGTAAATTTGTATTTTCAGATTTGCATTTATTGTTTGCTGCTGTAATTAAGTTGTAATCAAGGATTTACCACCCATCCACGGAAGGAAGGCTGGTTACATGGTTCCACTGCCGAGATGCCATCAAATCCTTTGAATTGGTGGGCCCATGGTACTTGATTGCAACTTGGGACTATTGCATTATTGCTGAAATTGTTTTCAGCAGTGAATTACAGCAAGCATGTCTTCACATGGTGATAAGGGATCAAGTGGAGAGAATGCATCACTCCTTGGTCAATCACTTGGTGAAGGGGGAAATGCAATGAATGATGTTGGGCATGGTTCCCAGCATGGACAGCATGCTGAAAATGTGGGAAATGACCCAAATGTTGGCACTTTAATGCATAAAGAGGCTGATGACCAACAAGGGGCTGAAGAATTTGATGATAGCTTCAAGGATTAAATGCGTACAACAACAAATCTTTTTGCTGAATTGGCAAAGGATCCCCAGTTTACTCGATTCTAGAATGCCCCAAACGATAGCAAAGGCAAAAAGAAGGAGACACCTTCTACAACTTCGGGACAGCCACAAGAACCGAAGGAAATGCCTAAGCCTTCTTTAGAATAGCCCAAAATGCCTGATGAGCACAAATAGTTGGTATCCGTGGGGCAGCAAGTGCAAATGCATGGCCAACTTGGTAGTGCCAATCCACGGGAACATGGGCAGCAAGGCAGTTATGCACATGCAAGCATGGGATAGCAAGGATACTTTGGTGGTGGTACCATTTTTCATGCTATGATTGGACAAGCACCGCATATGGGAATGTATGGCACAAATGCCTATGGTATGCAGCAGTCAATGCATGGCTCACAACACCCAATGTATCCGGGTAATGCAAGTGGAATGCCTATCCCATGTATGGCAACATAGGCATGATGCTTGGGGTACAAAGCGGGCCATATGCTTATATATCAGCACCCCCAGGGATTGTTGGAGCACAAGGGTTTGGTGCCGGTCATGTAGGTGCTTCAGATAGTGCTGGTTTTTATGCAAATACACCCAATGCACCCTTTTTGCAGCAGCCCATTCATGATAACTTGACTCCCATAGGTCCGCCGAAGGACTATGATGAAGGTGGCAAAAGCGTGAAGTTTTAAGCCTTTCAATGGTGCACAAGATAGGCTGAAAGCACTAGTTTTTATTCAACGGTTTAATGCAGCCTATTTTGGAGGCAACTTCACAGAGGCATCTAAGATACGCACGGCAGCCACATTTTTTAAGGGAAATGCATTACAGTGGTGGACTACACTTCTTATTCAAAGAAAGTCACCTACCACTTGGGTCCACTTCAAGCAAATGTTTGCTTCAAATTGGTTGACAAGTACCTTTGAAGTAGACATTATGACAGCTTGGAATTAGTTGAATTCCAAAGATTGCAAGAACTTGGATCAGTACAATAAGAAGTTTTGGGATGCATTGTTACCAATTACTTCTTATTGCATAGTACCCCTCCGTGACCAGGTGGAGAAGTATATTTGTGGTTTGCCAAAGGGTATTCAAGATTTTTGCATGAAGTCCACTATTTCCAGCATGTCTCGGCTTATAGAAATTGCTCCTACAGTTGGCACATTGCTGCATGGAAAGGATGCACAATTTCACGATCATGATGCCAAGTCACATGTCAAAGAGGCAAAGGCTGAGAACAAGGGTAAAGCTGTAAATAAAACTGAAAATCAGGGCAGATCTGGAAATAGGGCTGGAATGAGAATCAGATTACAAAGAAAGAGTGGGAAAAAGTGATGCACTGTCACATAAACCTCAGTTGTCGGCTGTCAATATGGTTTATCACACTGAGTTGGATACCATGAAAGAGCAATATCTTGTTGATTCGAACTTTGCTAATGTTTATGATCAACTTTGCAATAGCCAAAGGCATGGACACTTTGTGTCAGGAGAGGGATTTCTGATGATGCATGGATGATTGTGTGTCACAAAGCAGTTAAGACCTAGAGTTATCACTGAAAGTCATGCTCCTCTGTATGCAGGACAAGAGGTATTGATGCCACAGTCAAGGCAGTGGAGCATTTCTTTTATTGGCCAGCTTTGAGGCATGATGTAAAACAATTTGTTAAGACATGCATCGTATGCCAGAAGGTAAAGCATGATAGGCAAAAGATATCGGGTTTGTTGTAGTCCTTGCCTATTCCAGATAGGCCTTGGTAGAGCATTGCAATGGACTTTATTTTTTAGCTTCCTGAGACACCTACAAGGAATGATGACATATGGACTATCATTTGCAGGTTTAGCAAACAAGCCCATTACATTTCAGTGAGGAAGAAAATAAAGGTTGATTATATGGCACGATTGTTTTTGCAGCACATCTTTAAGTATCATGGTAAGCCGGAGTCAATCATTAGTGATCGAAACCCCCCAGATGACCAATTTATTTTGAAAGGGATTGTTTGAGAATATGGGCACCATGCTGAAATTCTCATCATCCATCCATCCGCAAACAGATGGTCACTCTGAGGAAGCAAATTCCAGAGTGTTAGATATTTTGAGGTGCTATGTTTTAGACCACAAGACATGGTGGGAGTAGTATTTGCCCTTGGTTGAGTTTGCTTACAACAACGCAGTGCATAGTTCTACGGGCAAAGCTCCATTTGAGGTGGTTGAGGGTGGCAAGAAGGTACCATCTATTCTACAAACTAAGGATAAGATCTTTGAGGCTGATCGTTATGTGGAAAACTTGAATGTAGCCTATGCAAAGATAAAATATGCACTTCAGAGATTGCAAGAGAAGCAAAAGAGGGAGGCTGATCGCCACAGACGTGCTTTGCACTTTGCAGAGGGTGATTATGTATTGCTGCATTTTGAAAAGGCAAGGCTGAAAAAGATGAAAGAAAGAGAGATTATATCTGAAATTGAGTATGAGATACTATGGGCCCTTCCAGATGTTGAAGAAGATCAACGATGTGGCATGTCGGCTAAGATTACCTCCACATTGCCAGATACATAATGCCTTTCATGTCAGTTTGTTGAGGCCTTTTCATGGTGATGTGCCAAAGAATATGTCTGCTGAAATTCAGCCTGAGGTTGAGGAGCTAGATGAGATTTTGGTACCTGAGCAGATTTTGGCACACAAGAAAAGAAAGGTCGAAGGTAAAGTTTCGAGGGGATACTTGGTAAGTTTAGAATTATTCACCAATGGATGCCAAATGGATGGAAGAGGATGACTTCGCAGACCATCCTCAGTTGTAGCAACTTTACCTTGATGCTTTCTAGTTAGAGCCGACTTTAGTTCGAGCTCAATCACGTTCAGTAGAGCAGAGGTCCAAAGTATTACCTGATGATTGTGAGGGAGCTAGCACCTCCGCTCCTCAATAATGGACAGCTCTAGAAGTAGTGGATCTCGAATGTATTCGGCATACATTCAAGGTATTGTAGCTGAACACTATGTTTGCCAGGAGATCACTATTCAGTGTACTAGTCACTATGTTTAAAATGCAAATTGGTATGGTTTTCACTGTAGCTTTAAATTGTACATTTACATCCGTTACACTCGGTGTGTAATCAGTTATGCTTGGTATGGCATCGGTTATGCTTGGTGTAGCATCAGTTAATGATCATCACGGACTGATTATCAAATGTTGGTTTTCACCATATGACCATTAATATTCAGTGGTATTCACCTCAGTTTTTGATCAACTTGAGAACCCTTTATGATCACTTTTTGGATCAGTTTTACATCAGTTTTTACACTCATTGTTGGTCAGTTTTTGCAATGAGTTTGTGATCAATTTAGGGTCACATTTGCAGCAATTTGTGATCAGTTCTTAGATCAGTAAGTGATCTGTTTATGATCAGATTATGCTCGGTTTTCAATGGTTTACATCTAGATCCATGGACAATAGCATATGCTATGATGCCATTGATGTTTTAGCCATGGTTTATGCTTGGTTTTCACTATACTACGGTTTGGTTTTGCCAGTTGAGTTGAGCTCATGACAAATGGACATGTCACATGATAATTTGACAATGTTTTTGAGATTCTTTGTGAGTCTTATATGAGGTTATTCACTCTTGGAAGAGCAAAAATGCCATAGCCATAGTCAAGATAATGCACAATCTTATGTCTACATTTGAAAATCAACTACTGCATTATGCTCGGTTGTTCAATCAATTTCATTAAACCTACCCATTTTCCTCTTTAGAGGGGGCCTTGACTCCCCAAAAAGTCAAGCAAGGTAGTAGCAAGAGCAATACCAAGATTGAGTCAAGTAATGAGACACAAAGTAGCACCCCTCTAGATTTGAAACCAAGTTAGTAAAACATTTGCAAAAGGAACAAGCATTGTTAGAATTGTCAAAAGGCCAGACACTTTGATGACGAGTGTCGCTCAAAAGGCCAAGGGTAGTCCGCCCAAGACTTGACTCTCGAGCACATCAAGTGAGGACTCTTCTACCCTACTTCCATACCCAAGAGGAGGTCATCCTCCACCCCAATAGGGTAAACGTACTGTTCACATGACAGCTTGACCATCAAACTTGGAGATTCGAGAGGCCATGGGTGGCTAAGAAAAACATGATTTTTAATAAGTGCTTGGTTTGTAGTTATGTTTCTAGAGTTTACAAGGAGATTGTTGGGGAGATGCTATTTGGATGTCAAAGAAGACATGCATGTCATTAGCATTTATCAAATCCTAAACCTAGAGCAAAACACCTTCCCTTGCATCATGGTGGCTATCTGTGACGGCATAGCAGAGCTGGATTTTCTATTCACTCTTCTTCTCTCACAACAGTCTTGTTGAATCTATATTGGTTTTGACTACATGATATAGTATATCAACTAACATGTGGTTGTGGTATGTGCAACAACTTTGGAAGCAATTACAACAACTGTTTTTCTTCTCCAAATTAGGGTCTCGACATGCATGCAAGGTTTACAGGATATGCAATCCCTATCAAGGCTATCAGCCAATAGGTGATGCACATAGACACCTATTGGTGAGCATTTTGGGCACTTTTGTGGCGTGAAATGTGTTGGTAAGAGCAACCGTGGGCAAATGCATTTGGGCAGAGCTAGATTGATTTGCCACATCAGCAGCATAATTGGGACTGATTTGCTGCAGCAGAGTTAAAGTTTGCAAAAGGGGTTTGTCAAATGCAATTGTGCATATGATCACTTGCAAATTTCAGGCTACATTAATCAACTGAGCAATCAATCCACAATATAGAGTGCATGTAAATCAAAGCTACTTGTTAGATAGACTACTTGCTAGATCCACTCAATTGCAGGACATTACACATCAAGATGCATCAACCAACTAAAATCAGCATCTCTATCGAGTTATCTGCTATTTTTTGCAAGGACAATGAAATTCTACCAATAACACCTCAAGAAGAAGGTTCCCCAAGCTAAAATACAAAGTATCCCCCAGATATACACTTCATTAACAATTTCAATGCTGTGATTACATGCAAGTCTCACTCAACAATAAGCTACATGCACTACAATTTGCATCAGGTGACCAAAAAAAAAAAACCATCCAAGTCTCCACAAGTTGAGACATTCCTGGCCCCCTTGTTCCCAGAGATGCAAATTCACACATCACAAGTAATGTAACGGAGTCACTTCTCCACTTTCTCACGGCCAATCCCTTCAAATTCCTTCCATTTTGCATAAAAGCTTCCCCCAAATGCCTGGACACTGCGAGGTCTCTACCCAAATTCAATAGCAGCTTCTGTTGACAGATCCACACTTGGCAATCACCTGCTAAAGGATTGTCCGTGTATATCACTTCATCAAGCGCAAATTAACGATGCAGGGCCACAAAACAGAAACCAGCCTGCCTATGCAGGCCAAGAAAACACTACCGTAAAGTCAAACAATCCCTAAAAGACTCGCATATCATATGACTGCAGCAACGTCACCAAAATGCAATACCCACAAGCAACATCATAAGTCATGTCCACGAGGTTTCATCGGGCGTGCATATCTTGCTTTCAAGCATCATAACAGCACAAAGCAGTTCCTTGGTTCAGAAACCAAAGGTAAAACCCAACCCTTCTAAGAAAGAAACACAGAGGATCCTCTGCGTTAAATATCATGAAGCCAAGACATTGTACTGCGATTCGCTATACGAAAAGAAGAGCACAGATCGGAGGGTTTGGAAGACTGCTTACAAAGATTTCTATAGGGTTATGCCGAAGACGAGAAGACGCTGACCGAACAGGAAGACGCTCTCTCCTCCTTCTCGACCGAGGGGCACTGAGTTTATGAAAATGAGCTTCGGTAACTGAGTTAGTACCTCTCTCAGGTATTCGTAAGGAACCCCTGTGGCGGGGGCTAGTTTGGCACACAGGCAATATGGCTCCGTTCATATTTGGGCGGACGGACAACAGGAGTGAATCCGAACGTTTCGCAACAGACCAATATGGCTCCATTCATACTTGGGCGGACGGACAACGGGAGTGAATCCGAAAAGGACTTTCATACACAACGGCACGCTATCACATGCAAGAGCATTGCCCTTTTCTTCTACAAAATAAAACGCCCTTTTTTCTTTAAATTTCTAAAATCAACTTTTCTTCACCGTTGACCTAGCTAGGCATCTCCGTTTACAACCAAACTTTAGTAGGAGTTTCCTAAGACCATAAGGATCACGACCACGTCAAGAAATCCCTGTCCAGGACTCTAGAAAAAATCGCGATTCTCTTATTTTGGTGGAAAATCAAGGTCTGTAAAATCTAGTGTTTATGCACCTAACAGGTAGCTCTATGCATGGGGATTACACTACAACAAGCGGAACGGCATTTCAACACTCCCTTTGCAAGATAACTCACCTGGAAGGTTTATGGAGAGCCCGCTTCGATCTTCGCGATACTGGGCACGCTTACCATAGGCTCGTAGCTCTTTGCGAGAGCTATCCGCTGGTGGTCTCGGTTTTTCATTGTGATTAGTGTGCGGTGCGGTGTGGGCTTGGAAACAAACACACAGAAGAGGTGAACGCACGATACTGCTCACAACTCGTTTCTTGTTAATTAGAAGACTAAAAGTTCTTTTTTACAAAGGATAGGGTTTCCCTCTGTTGCCCTGATTCCCGTAAAAGTTACAAAAATAATCAAAAAACTAAATTACAAGGGATTTTACAAAGGGTTTTATTGAAGGGGACCTCCGGCATCTGCATCCGTTGTAGGCCGCAACAAATTAATAAGGTTTTATTAGTTGGAATTGCGTCGGTAATTATGGGGGTATGAGATCTTAAGATAAGGACAGTCGGTCATAAGATTCTCCATGGTAATTATGGGGGTATGAGATCTTATTATGAAACACCACATAAGCTAAGGATCAATCAAATGATATAGCTTCTCTAAGATAAGGACAGTCGGTCATAAGATTCTCCATGGACCCTTAGGAATGCTGCTCTAAGTAAATCGAGGAGACCCTCATTTAGAGCTTAATCTTATAATTATGGAAATCCAATTAGATAAGTCTTATGTTCGTAGTCAAGATGTAGAAGGATTAAAGCTTCTAACTCATTAAGCTTATAATTGCCCTAAGCTACATGGACAGCTAAAGAAATGAATGGTTTAACCTTGGGAATTGTTCTCCGAAGATGCTAATCCTTGAAGTGATACCTGCAATTAAGATGGCACGCATCCCACCTAAGGGGAGCAAGCAAAATAGCAAGGCTTGACCAAGCCATTCTCCAATTGTGGTCACAAGGCAACAACAACAGGCAAGAGCATCGGCAACACCAGCTCAAGTAAGTTCAGTTAATGCATCTAGTATCTAGAGCATGGCCTAGAAAATAGCTTAAGAATCCTAAACTGATTAATAAGGCTTACCAACTCAAATTCATGTTGTTTTCCTCTAAAATGTCTGGATCAAAAGATTGTTTAATCCCCATTGGTTGTTTTTCCCAAAGTACCATCATGATGGTGCAACATAGAATTTTTTGTGCATTGGAGGTAGCCAATGCAACTAGAAATAGTTATGTTTGTACTAAACACTGTTGATGCGGGTGGATTAGAGATAAGTGTATGGATTTAAGTGTGTTCATTGCTAATTGTCTGCTGATGAAAGATTGTTTGCCAAAGAAACTAATTGAATGAACCTATGAACGTTGTATTAAGGAATCATTATTTTAACTATTATAACAACGTGGTAGTAATTAAAACACACCAAACCCTAGGTGTGTGTGGGGTGGAAAGCGGGGATTGGCTTTGAGCTGATCGTCAGATACATGGACCCGAGATGTTACGAGTGCTTTTCGTTGCTGCATAAGCATTTTAGGACGTCTTAGAAATTAGCTCCCAACCTTAGGAGATTCAATGGATGGCTGTGATTTGATAAACTGAGAAAAAAGCATTCAATGATAATCCCAAGGTCTAGTAAGCTATCCTTAGGAGCCCGTCACTCTTGATGGGGAAACAAGCGTATGTGGGTGACTAAGGTAAGTGGTTGTTAGGAGACCTGCGTAGTGCATAATTTCCATGGTTCACTACAACGTCTAATGGTTTGTTGGAGAACAACATGGGGACAAATGAGTCCAACCATGCCCAAGACCAACGTAGACAAGTAGAGCATCTCACTATACACACACACACACACACATACACACACACACACACACACACACACACATACATACATACATACATACATACATATATAGACACACACACACACACACACACACACACACACACACCAAAACCAAGCATAGGGTAGTCATCTTGAGTATAGGAGATAAGACTTTATCAAAGTCAACACCATGCTAGAAACACCAGTCACACTCAGCCCACCCTTTGTCTCACGCTCTGTTGAAATAAAGAACCATCACATGCTTTCTTCGTGTAAAGACATGGATCCATAGCACTCCGGCTGTAGCCCTGTGACTGCATAAAGGCATCAAACTTATGATATCACTCCCTAGGTGCCTGCTTCAAGCCATAAAGACTTTTCCTCAATTTGCACACTAGGTGCTCCTTGCCAGGTTCTACAAAGCCCTTAAGCTGCTCCATATAAATCTCATCATATAAATGTGTGTGTGTGTGTGTGTGTGTGTGTGTGTGTGTGTGTGTGTGTGTGTGTATATAACACAATCGAAAGATCCTTTGGTTGTTTTTCGATCGAAACTCTTCGAGCTCTCCTTCAGCTGTCGCTTTCCAGTCTTTTGGTTTTTGCTTCCTCACTTACTAGGTAATTTTTTTTCTCAATTTTGTAAATTAAATAAATTGTTTCATTGCTTGAGATGTGCAGTCAACTGACTTACTTTCAAGTAGTTTTAAATTAATAGGAAGTTTCACGATGTGCAATTGCAACTCACTTCGAAAACTTATAGAATTTAGAATTGCCATGTCTCAACATGTGCAAACTACATGTCTCACTGTTGAGAAGGTTTAGGGGTCTAGGCACCTTGTCTTAGTATGTGCAACAATTGACCTCACCACCTGCTGAGAAGGTTTAGGAGTTTATAGATACCTTGACTTAGTCTGTGCAGCATCTTGTCTCACTGCTGAGAAGGTTTAGGAATATATAGATACCTTGTCTCAGTTTGTGCAGCAACTTGTCTCACCACTGAGAAGATTTAGGAGTGTAGATACGTTGTGTCAGTTTGTGCAAACAATTTGTTTCACCAATGCTGAGAAGGTTTAGGAGTGTGGTAACCTTCTCTCAGTTTGTGTAGACAACTTGTTTGATCACTGAGAAGGTTTAGGAATCAAAATAGTTTGTATGTGATTTTCATGCTTTACAATTTCATGGTGCAGCTTATATAGAGTTTAAACTCAAAGATTTAGTAACTTAAAAATTAAAATTGTATTTTATATATCTTTTTTATTTTACATTACATTTTATTCATCTATATTAATTGATTGCATGCAATATTTATCGTTTGTTATTGATGGTGGGAAATCGAAGCCCAATGAGGGTGGCCTCTACACCTCCATCAAGCTGGAACCACGATCACTCCAAGGGGGGTGGTGGATGCAACTAGCAAGCAATCAGTGGGGGCACCACCTAGCTATGGCGGGTAGGTGCACACACATGCATGGATTGAGAGTGTGTCATGATTATCACTTAAGTCATATGAAAAACAATCAAATGAGATCGTGAGAAACAAGAGATGGATGAGTGAAGAGCATGGAACTCAGTTGATCTCATGGCCATTCATCATATTCAATCCACCACAAAGAAATGTTGACAAAAATCAGCCCCAATCTCGTAACTCATATTTTATCAATTTTTGGGCAAGCCTTCACTTTACCTTTGAGAAATATTATGCTGTAGGTCCATAACCAAGGGTTGTTTCCAAGCTTAACCCATGGTGTTTGCCACCTTGGTAGCCCAGTAAGTGAGAGGTGTTCCCATGGATTTTATGTGCACGCCAAGACCGGTGTCGAAACTTGGAAACCCTTTGTTGTGGTGAGGTTTCCCATACAAGAAAAGAAGAGAGGGAAGGGAAGAGAGGGAATTCGGAGGGAGGAGATATACTATTTTATTATTATTTTATTATATTTTGGAAAATCCATGCTCATTAGCCCTCCCCCCTAGGCTAGAGATATTCATGTCTTTAGCTCAAGATGGACATCTTCTATTGTCGATGTCCAAAAGCCGGTAGCTTCCGCCTATGTACTTCTTCTTTGTCGCCTTTTGAATTAACCATTCTTCTTGCCTTGTTGTGCCTTGTTGAGAACCCTTTAGGACATTCACCTAGTTTAAGCATAGCTTTACTGTCTTGAAAGAGAGGTTGCTTCAATTTGATATCTCCCATTGTAGCTTCTGCAAAACCTTCACTTGCTAAAACATCTGCTTCATTGTCTTGCCCAAATACATGATGTAGTTGAACTTCTTGAAAACTTTCCATAAATCTTTTAACCTTGCAAAGGTACTTCAATAATCCATGGTTCTTACAAGCCCAAGTGCCTTGTACTTGCTTAACTACCATCACCATAAGCATTTAAACATTGAATTCCCTGTGTAACACACCATTCTAGCCCTAATATAAGAGGTGCATACTCTGCCTCACTATTGAAATGAGAGTCCAATAGATTACCTAATGAGAAAAGCTTTGTGCCCTTCTCATCAAAAACCACAATACCTGCTGCTGCCTTATTGGTGGTCCTTTTGTAAGCTCCATCAAAATAGAGGGAGTGTGCATTCTCCAATTTAGGAGGGTTAGAGGTAAAGGGTGCTACTTCCAAAGTTGGCTTGTCTTTGAGCTTCCTCTTAAAGTGACGATGTGTTAAGATACCTCCCTAACTAGCTCGAGTTGAGCTCTCTATCTGCAAGGTGTAATCAAACGCTTGTAATTTTATTAACCGCTTAGCAATTCTAGGTGACACATCCATGTGTTGCAACACACATGGAAAGATCTTCTCAATAGTGAGGATTATAAACTTCCTTGGGAGCAAGTACGAGAGAAACTTTGTTGTTGCAAATATGAGTGCTAAGACCATGTGCTCCACTGTAGTAAATTTCTTCTCGGGTGTAGTCATTACCCTACTTGCAAAATAGATGGGCCACATGAAAGAAGTTTGTGCATCTTTTTGGAGTAACACAGCTCCAAGAGTGTCATTGCCAAAACTTGGGTTGACATAAAATGGATCATCCCAATTAGGCGGAGATATAGTAGGACGTGAGGCTAAAATCTCCTTTACCTCATTAAACTACTGCTCATTTTCGTCACTCCAAGTGAAGACATCCCCGTGTGTAAATGCATCATTTGCTCATTTATTACACAAATTTGAGCCCCTCCATCAATGTAAATGTTGGAGACACATTGTCCCTTGATGTGGGCATCCATAATGGGGAGAATGTCTACCAAATTCCTCCCAGAGATTGCTCCAGTCATCTTTGATTTAGGTCGCCTCGTGCTTACCATTTTGCTCCATTGTCTTCTCATCTTTGGTGCAAGGTGGAGTAGTTGTGGCCAAGTGATCTTTGGACCTTGCTCTGACACATCTTGTGCTAGGTCATATGGCCTAGAACTCTCACCTAAAACAAAATTGGAAATGCCAATTTTACGTCATGGCCTAGACAGCTTCTTACTTGATTTCCTTCTGGTTCTCCTAGGCTCCTCAGTTTGAGATGCTTCATGGTGTCTGGCTTGCTTTAGCTGCATGGCATCTACGACTTCTAGCTTTTCCTTACCCTTGTCCTTACTGTCTTTTTCTTTAGCTTTTTCTTCCTCATCTAAGCTAATGACTCTCACATCTTGATTAGCTTGTATAGTAGGTAAAGGAGGGATATAAGCTTGCATTGAATAAAATCAAAAGCTGGCCAGTTTCTCTCACAACTTCCACTTGATGTAGCAACTGACAATACCCTTACTACAATGTGTTGTAACTTTACTTTCTCTCCTCCATACTCTTTCCACCATAGAGGTGCACTTATTTTATTAACTGCATCAATATGCCATGAATCATGAAACATTCCAATTTTGTTAGCATATTCTACATGTTGGTGAAAAGCTGCTTTTCCATCTTCTGGTCCTAAAAGCTTTTCATATACTTCTCTAAAATTGATCATTGCTTCTTTCTTTGCTAATTGGCCATGCATTTGATATTTTGGATCCAAAACAAAAGCTGCATCATGCAAAGGTGTATGTAACTAAGCCCATTGTTTTTCCGTAACAGCTACTATAGTAGCCTTCTCTCTTGATGTAAATCCAATATATTCTTTCATCTTACGTATTGCTTTTGACATGTGCCAATATACACGTCCAAAGATGAAAGAATCTTTGTAAAAACCAAATGCAACAAATCCACCAGAGGTTTTGATATAGTGACTATCTTGTCTACATTTTGCCAAAACACTGGAGAATTTACAAGTTGCATCCATTGAGCAGCTCCATCATTATATTTGGGATATTTAATGAGCCAAGCATCCCATCTTCTATTTGCACACATTTCTACCAATGCTGCTTTCACTAGCTGTAATGTGGCCAAAAACGTAGTATGTTGTTGCAAATTTGGTTGCACAAAATATCTGCAAATATTTATTGGGTGACTTTATATGAAACAAAGCATACAAAAATTGATGCTCTCTTATGAATTTGACAACATGATTTGCATCCAACAATGCTTGTTGACACAAGTTATCTTGCCAATATCTTTTAGAAGTAGATTCAAGCTATGAGTTGCACATGGTACTCAAGTTATTTTTGGATACTTTGCTTCAATCGCTTTTCCTCATCCCTTGAAATTACTTGCATTGTCTGTTACTATGGCAGTCACATGTCTTGATTTGTTAGAGATCATAGCCTGTCCGGACTGCACAGTACAGTCAGACTGCCACATGGCAGTCCGACTGACTGCAGTCCAGTCGGCTGCATTTAATGCAGCAGACCTGCCTGTTTTTTTGCCCAAATTCTGGCTATTTATAGCCGAGTTCTTCATAAGTCTCACACACTTTTCTGCTCGTCGCAGATTACAGACTGGTGGCACACGCAGATTCCGTCTCTGTTCGCAGATTTCTGACAGGAGACAGTGCAGACTACAGGGGACTTCGAGGTGAACAGCAGGCTGCATCGTCAAGGTGGAGACACGCAGTCCAGCGCACTGCGCCCGTGTACATATCTGCATATCTTTGTATACATCACACTTTATACAGCAGATCTTCATCTTCCACTATCTCTTTCTCTCTCTTCTCTCTCTGCGTTCTCTCTCTCTCAGTCCTACGCTTCCACACTGCTGCACTCTGACATGGTATCAAAGCAGTGTTGAAGGGCTTGATTGAGTGAAGAACCAACCTGAAGAGGAGTTTCTATTGCGACATAAGGCTGCGTTTTCAGCGTTTGAGGGCAGGCAGGAGGGCTGCGCCTCGGAACAAGGCTGAAGCAAGCGTGGGCGTGCAAGAAAGGAGTCCAGGTGTTGGATTTGTTGTTGTTTATTTCTGTTTGACGAGGAGGAAGTTTGAGTTTTCAGCTTTCAAGTGCACGTTTTTTCATCGCCTCCGGCGGGTGAAGGAGTTTTAGGACGTGGAAGAGCCCTAGCAGGCTGAGTTTTCATAGTCAGAGGGGGCTGCTTTTGCGTTTGTGAAGGCATTACAGGTCAGAAGCTCGATGGCGACAACTACCGCATCTGGCGCGTCATGATGTTGGCCATCCTTGAGTCCTATGATTTGGCGGAGCTTGTACAGGAGGAGATCGACCGGCCCTCGGTAAGAGATGAGTCCAAACTCTCTTCCGATGCTCGTGCAGAGTTGGCCAAGGCTCAGTCTCACTGGGACAAACTGAATGCCAGGATTCGTTCCTTTCTTTTTCTGTCTTGTACTACAGTCGTGATAGCTCACATCGAGCACTTGACGGTGGCTTGAGAGATATGGCTGGAGCTTGATCATATGTATAACCGGATGACCCTTATGAAGCGGGTTTCTTTGGAGGTTCAGATGCGGACCTTGTCCGTAAACAAGACTTCTTCGTTGCGGGAGCATATCAACAAGCTTAGACAGCTTCAGATGCAGGTTCACAATGCGGGGAAGCCAATTTCCTCCGAAGACATGGCGATCACACTATTGTCCTAGTTGCCGCCACGATTCGGTACTTTCTACTCCACTCTTATTGCTTCGAGGCGAGAGTCTACTCTTCGGTGGGAAGAGTTGGTTCCTATGGTCTTGGACCAAGAGGAACAACTAAAGGGATAGAATGCTTCCAAGTCGGAGGCACTAACAGGTCAAGCCTCTCAGAAGAAGGGAAAGGACCAAAAGAAGAAGAAAGGGGATAATAAGTCAAAGAAGGACAAGGACAAGGACAAAGAATCCACATGCTATATTTGTGGAAAGACTGGCCATTGGAAGAAGGATTCCCCTGACAAAGACAAGAAGGACACCAACAAGAAGGACACGAAGGATTCTGGAGCAGTGGTTGCACCCTCATCAACTGCATTTCTTCATCTAGTTGTCATTGAGGACTCTTCACCGAATGCTTATGATGCTGCGATGACGGCTCCCCAGGCTCGAGAGTGGATCGTTGACAGTGGTGCCTCCCAGCACATGACTCCTTCATCAGATGGTGTTGCCCAGTTGCGACCTTCGTGTGGGCAAATTCTCATTGGAGATAGCTCTTCAGTATCTATTGCAGGACGGGGTGAGATGCAGCTTATTCCAGATGGACGCGGCAGTATCCATACCTCAGAGGTCTTGCATGTACCAAGTTTAGAATATCATATTCTGTCAGTTCATAAAATTTGTTCCCTTGGACTTTTGGTGGAGTTTGACAGTGATTCGGTGCGAGTTCTTGATCATGGGTCAAGGAAGGTTCTATCATCCGGATATGAGGAGAACGGCATCTATAAATTGAAGTCTTCCACCGCCCTCTCTACTCTTCTTCTTACCTCTCAGACACAGTCAGAGTTATGGCATGCTCGGTTTGGTCACCTCAACTATGATTATCTTCGGAGGGCGTCACGTGGATAGCTTGTTCGAGGGTTGGTGGATATAGTGGTGAGCCAGTAGCCATGCGTCTCCTGCATTCGTGGGAAGCAGCATAGGGATGCCATTCCCCACAAAGCTTCGCGGCGGTCTACTTCACCGATGGAGCTTGTCTCTACGGATCTTTGTGGCCCTATGAGGAACGAGTCCTTGCGAGGAAGCTCGTAATTCATGTTGATCGTAGATGACTACAGCAGGATGACATGGGCCTATTTCTTGGCATTGAAGTCAGAAGCTTTCTCCCACTTCAAGGATTGGCTTCTCTTTGAGGAGAACCGATCAGGCCGGAGATCGAAGACCTTGCGATCCAACAAGGGTGGTGAATTTGTTTCTAATGAGTTTGCTCGTTTTTGTGCAGATAAAGGTATTCACCAGGAGTTTGCTAATACCAACACTCCTCAAGAAAATGGCATTCTTGAATGGAAAAATTGCAGTGTGATCGAGATGGCGTGCACCATGATGGAGCACAGAGAGACACCTCAGTTTCTGTGGGCCGAGGCTGTGGCTACTGCAGTCCACATCCTTAATCGATCCCCCACTTCGGCCGTTGATGGGATGACACCTTTTGAGGCTTACTTTGGGACTAAGCTCGATGTTTCTTACTTTAGGGTCTTTGGGTGTGATGCCTATGTTCACATTCCCAAGGCTCACCGTGATAAATTTGAAGCAGCTTCCCGAAGTCAGGTATTTATTGGCTACAACTCCCAGTCCCAAGGCTATCGATTGTATGATCCCGTCAAGCGGGATGTGTACACTAGTCGAGATGTGCGGTGTGTGGAGGTTCCGGCCATATCAACAGGTGAGGAGCATCCTGTTCTTGGAGATCCAGGGGAGAGTTGGGCTCTTGCTACAGTTCCTTTGGAGCCCGTGCCTTTTGATTCTGATTCTGTTTCTGACACAGAGTCTATTGTTCCACCGGTCACCCCCGAGGAGTTACCACCGGTGGATATTCCAGAGTCTTCAGCTGATGGAGAGAGACGAGGGGCGGTCCGGCCTCCTCCTCGTTGGGCCTGTGACACACTCTGTGATTCAGGGATCGAGGGGGCCCTGAGGAGTGGGGACCGCAGGATGGTCAGCGGCGGTCACGGAGGCACCAGGCACATTCTACGGAGCTTGTTTGCTCTAACTATTGTATGATGACCTGTGTTATGCAGGATCGAGAGCCCACCTCCGTGAAGGAGGCTTTACAGTCTGCGCCATGGAAGAAAGCTATGGAAGCCGAGTTGGAGGCTATTGAGAGGAATGGCACTTGGTCACTCGTGCCACGCCCCCCAAATAAGAAGGTGATTGGCGTCAAATGGGTCTTCAAGACCAAGTACCTTAGCGATGGTTCTTTGGACAAGCACAAGGCTCGCCTTGTTGCTAAAGGTTTTGCACAGCACCCAGGGATTGATTGTCATGATACTTTTGCCCCCACTACTCGTATGGCGACTATTCGAGCTGTTCTTGCCTTGGTTGGCCATAGGCGATGGCCTGTCTACCAGTTGGATGTGAAGTCGGCCTTCCTAAATGGTGATTTGAAGGAGGAGATCTATGTCGAGCAGCCTCCTAGCTTTGGATCTTCAGATGGGAAAGTCTATAGGTTGAAGAAGGCCTTGTATGGCCTCAAGCAGGCTCCGCATGCATGGAACGAGAAGATTGATTCGTTCCTTCAGTCACAGTTGGGATATCGGCGTTCTAATGCCGATCCGCAGCTTTATGTTCACACTTCCGAGGATTGTTGTGTGCTTTTTGTGTTGTATGTTGATGATTTGATTGTCACAGGTAATCATGCACAACAGGTCCAAGAGACGAAGGCAGCTTTACATCGGACGTTCGAGATGACGGACTTGGGTCTACTCCATTTCTTTTTGGGCCATGAGATTTATCAGTCTCAGAGGGGGATCTTCATCTCTCAGCAGAGATATGTACAGGAGCTCTTGGTTTCTTTTGCGATGGAGGATTGTCAGATGCTTTCTACTCCTATGGATCCGAACTAGAAGGCCACTTCCCATTCAGCTTCTTCCATGGCGGATGCTTCCCGCTATCGTCATTTGATTGGATCATTGATTTGGCTCCTCAACACTCGTGTTGATCTTTGTTTTGTTGTTGGGCTCTTGGTAGGGTTTATGAGTGAACCTCAGATGGTGCATTGGCAGGCTGCTTAGAGGATACTTCGGTATTTAAGGGGGACGTCTGATTTAGGGATTCATTATCCAGCAGGCACAGATGGTTCAGATCTTGTACTTGCAAGTTGGAGCGACTCGGATTGGGCCGGTCATGTGGACCACATGCGGTCTACTACAGATTACTGTTTTAACTTGGGTGCAGGTGTTATCTCATGGAGTAGCAAGAAGCAGCCCACGGTAGCCCTTTTGTCTACTGAGGCGGAGTATCGGGCCACGTCTTCCACCACATGTAAGGCTGTGTGGCTTCGGAGATTGTTGAAGGAGCTTGGCTGCCCCCAGACTCGTTCTACTTTGCTGCAATGTGACAATGAGAATTGCATTGCCTTGGCACGGAATCCTGTTTTTCATGCTCGGACGAAGCACATAGAGATCTAGTACCACTTCATCAGAGAGAAGCTTCTGGATGAGACCATCATTGTGGAGTACTATAAGACGGAGGACAATCTTGCAGATTGGTTTACGAAGGCACTTCCCCAGGCTCTACTTTTAGAGACATTCAAGATCCCTCAGGCTTCTGCCCCGCCGAGGCTCTGAGAGGGGGTGTTAGAGATCATAGCATGTCCGAACTGCATAGTCCAGTCGGACTGCCATGTGGCAGTCCGACTGACTGCAGTCCAGTCGGTTGCATTTAATGCAACCGACCTGCCTGTTTTTTCGCCCAGATTTTGGCTATTTATAGTCGAGTTCTTCAGCAGTCTCACACACTTTTCTGCTCGCAGATTACAGAGTGGTGGCATGCGCAGATTCCGTCTCTGTTCGCAGATTTCTGACAAGAGACAGTGTAGACTGCAACGGACTTCGAGGTGAACAACAGGTTGCATGGTCGAGGTGGAGACACGCAGTCCAGCGCACTGCGCCCGTGTACATATCTGCATATCTTTGTATACAACACACTTTATACAGCAGATCTTCATCTTCCACTGTCTCTTTCTCTCTCTTCTCTCTCTACGTTCTCTCTCTCTCAGTCCTACGCTTCCGCACTGCTGCACTCGGACATGATCCACCTGCTTTTGATATAGCTTGCTCATATATTTTAGCTAAATATGTACTTGTTTTTTCTTTCAACGAAGTGTCAATAGCTTCGACGAACAAAGAGCCTCTGGGATTAATCAACATGACATTGATTATTGGCTTTTTTTGAAAATTTGTTTAGCCATCTAAAGCTATGGTACATCCATATTCTGGAATTAAATCCAACACAAATTACTTAAGAATTGACTCACAGAGCTATCTTTCACATTATCCAAGTATTCTGTATGCATCTCATTGTAATCTAGAAGGACTAATCCTTTTTTGGCAGTACTCTTAAGAGCGTCTTGAAAAATAGGAGTTCAAATAACATTGAAAGATATGTTGCACGCCACAAAAGCATGTGTCCACTTTAAATGCAATTCCACCGACCATTTTTTGTCAAATGCTTGATGCAATGTTTGGCTATTGAACAACGGTCAAATGAAATCGTTGGTTTCTCGAGCTACACTAGTTGCTGTGCGGACGGCTGATGTTGATGCATGTCCATCATTGGTCGTTTGAGTATTGCTTCTCCCAAAAGGAGAGTTCTCCTCTACATTTCAAACTATCGTTTCTTCATAGTTGCATATCGATATTAGTTCTTTTGGTTCCTCTTTTTATCTCTAAAATCATGTCTGCGATCTTGCCATACTTAGGAAATTTTCTCTGATATCCTTTGGAGGCGCTTTGCATCCAGCCACTTCCCTTGGGACCCTGAACAGATGTTGCTTAATTCTAGTGGCATTGCCACTAAATTGATGACCACAAGACTTACATCTCAATTGAGAAGACGTCTTGCCTGCCTTGATTTCTTCCACATATAACCATTCGTCTCCCTTCACCGTTTTTGTCATCGAAGTATGTGATAAAGACTATCTTCAATGTGCTTTGCGATCTATAAAAAAAACAATTGGTTAATTACATTTGGAAAAAAAATCTAATTTAAGCTCTAAGGTTATATACGCATACAAAAAACTGATCACAAATATTCGCACAACAAAATCAAACGTACATCTAAATTTTCAATCTATGCTTTCTTTGAAGTGAGAGCAAGACTCTACACATCAAAATAAGCCCTAAATTATGTAATACACTTTCAAGTGTAACCTAATTCATTTAAACCACTTCCAAGTGTCAAAGGAATGAGCACATGATGACAAGTGTTGCTTCATTTGTTACATCCACTAAAAAATATCAATCAAATAAAACTGCATCAAATAATCTTTTAATATTTTTTAAAAATTTAATTTTATAATATTAAAATTAAAATATTAAATTAATTAATTAAAAATACAATAAATAAATATTGCTTTATTCAAAACACTACCAAGTGTCAAATAAATGAACACACGATCCATGTTTCTTATTTTATTCAATACACTCCCAAGTGTCAAATGAATGAACACATGGCAAGCGTTTCCTATTCTATCAAATTCACTATCAAGTGCCAAATGAATGATCACATGATAAGTGACTCTTAATTTATCTATCTACTACACTCCCAAGTGCCAAATAAATGAACACATGGTGAGTGTTTTCTAAATTTTTTATTTCACTTTCAAGTGTCAATTTAATGAACACATGATAAGTGAATTTTTATTATTTAAACAAATTTCACATTTAAATTACAAATAAAACATTTTTTTAATTCTAAAACTATCAATCAAAAAGTCACACACACACACACACATATTTTTTTGGTAATATCGAGTGTAGTATATTTATGTGCTCACAAATTTACAAGTTGGGGACCCCCGGAAAAGGGGGCTATCCCAACACACACACACACACACACACACACCCACCCACCCACCTTTTTTTTACTATGTGCAAACGGACAATTGATTTTGTGGTTTATATAGTTAATTTTTTGATCAGTTAAATTTTGGAACAATATTTTAATCGATCTAAGAAAATTTCAATCAAAAAGCTTTTCGATTGAAAAATTATTCGATCAAAAGCTAGTAAAATTAACCAAATAGCCGTTTTTGGTGATGTGGCACCGAATAATTCATCCTTATAATCAATATCTTTGTATAATACAGTCATTATATGCATTTTATATGTATATCGTATAACATATAATGCAACTTAGGCTGGACTCTGCTCTCTCTAAAGCACTACTAGTGATAGGGACATCACTAGTAGACTGAGTATTTTGTTTAACATCAAGAGGCATTACATCTTCAAATGTAAGTCTATGATATTCTACCTCTTTGACGGGATTTTTGTGCATCTTATATTCATTGAAAATAACTTGTGAGCTACGAATTAATTTTCTAGATTTTGGGTGCTAGAGACAATATCCCATCTCTCCATCTACACCATATCTAGTGAAGATGCATTTGTGTGATTTGGGATCCAACTTTTTGCGTAAATCTTTTGGAACATGTGAGAAGGCCTCACACCCAAATACACATTTTCTCTCATAATTTGGCTTTTTGCCAATCCACATTTCTTGCAATATCTTGAAATTCAATGGCGTATTATGTGATTGTTTAATAACATGCATCATTGTCAGAAAGCTTCTCCCCAAAATTATGGGGTTAAATTCGCCATAGAGAGCATGTGACTCATTCTTGAATTGTGTGATTCATATGCGCAACAGCACCATTTTGAGAAGGTGTATAAGAGGTAGTAAATTCATGTCTAATGCCTCATTTGCTACAAAAATTCTTAAAATCTGAGGGAGTGTATTCTCCCCCATTGTCAGCATGTGCAAGACCTTGAGCTTCTTGCCTAATTGGTTCTCTACCATAGCAAGAAATTTTTGAAAGGTAGTAAACACTTTGTCTTTTCTCTTCAAGAGATAGACCCACACCTTTATAGTAGAGTCATCTATGAACATTAGTAAATATAATGCCCCTCTAGAGACTTATGCGGCATAGGCCCACATACATCGCTATGTGCTAAATCTAGAGGATTTCCTAACTATTTGTTCAAGGGCAAAGATGTCACCCTAGTTTGTTTTCCATATATGCAATTCTCACAAACGTTGAAGTTGTTTCATTCTTTTCTAACTCATATATGAAATTCAATGGATAAGACAGGTAAATAGCCCAAATGTTGAAGTTTTTTCATTATTTTCTAACTCATATGGCCTAGTCGGCTATGCCACAACTCAATAGAAGGCAGCTTGGCTACATAGATCGAATTCTCTTGAACATGAGAGACAAAAAAGGTTTACAATGAGCTAGATTTTGGGCCCTTTAAGATGATCAAATTACCCTTATAAATGAGCCATGATCTACTACCAAACACTGTAGTGTATCCAAGATCATCAAGTTGGCATGCAAACATCAAAACTTTTGGTGAGTTTTGGCACATGTCTACTGAAATTTTTAAGCTTAAACTCAGTCCCACTTGCCATGCAAAGCTTCACGTCTCCAATACCACAAACATCAAGCTGATAGGCATCTTCAAGCTTGATAGAACCATGTGTAGGTATATAACTAAAGAACTCCTTTTGAGGAGTCACATGAAAGCTTGTGCCTAAGTCTATGATCCAATTTTGTGCATAAAATTTATCAAGAGTAAGTAACGCATTAGATTTTACATATGAAGTAAAGATCAACACATCTGACATCTATGGCACATCAAAAACAATATTTGCAGGAAGAGACTCAACTACATTGAGCACCTTGATCTTTACATTGCTCTTGGGATTGTCAGATTTTGCAACAAGCTTTCCTTTCTCCTTTTCAATAAGCAATAGTCTCTCTTTATATGGCCCTTTTTTATGGCAGTAATCGCATTCTATATTCTTTATGTCATACCCATGACTTTTGCTACAAGCATTCTTGCAATCCTTTGATCTACTACAACCACGACTGCTGCAACCTCTTTGCCTCTATCTATCATTGCTAGTAGTATATGCATCATCATAACCACTAGCATGAAGAGATTGATGTTGAATATCTTCCAAAAGGAGCGCACTAGTAACATCACCAATAGAAAGTGTTCCACCAGGTGCAAGGTTACTAATGGATGTGCAAAATGTATCCCATGATAAGGGCAAAGAGCATAGCAAGAAAATGGCCTTCATTTTGTCATCAAAAATTTTCCCCTTTGATGTTGGATGTGAGCTGTGAGAAAAAACTATTAAAGTCATTCAAATGAGCATTGACATTGATGCTGCCTTCATGCATATTCAGCTTCATAAGTTTCTTCCTTAAGAAAACTTTATTTGATGTTGTCTTGCCATCCCAAGCTGAGCATAGAGACTCCCAAAACTCTTTAGCAGTAGTCTTGTCCATAATCTTGTTGAATAAAATGGAGTCTCCCAAATGCAAATGAATGGTAGCCATTGCTCTTGCATCTAAATCCTCTGACTGGTCATCAGTATAGGCATCTTCTCTGCATTATTTCAATAGCACCAAAAGACCTTTTTTTACTAAAATGTCGAGCATTCTCTCATTCCAAATTGTGAAATTTGTGCCATTGAATTTCTTGATGTAATAGTCCTCCTTCTCAGATGATCTAGCCATTCTTTAATGCAAGATAATGATGCAAGGATTTATGGCAAAATTTCTTAGAAAATTTTGAAATAGTCTCCTTTGTACGGAGAGTAAAATTTTAACTAAAATCACCCCAAAAGAAAATGTATCTGGCAAAAAGAGAGACTAGATGACTCACGAGAAAATTTTGGTAGAGTTTCCTTTGTACAATGAGCGAAACTCAAGTCAAAAGTGTAGATTTCAAGGACATAAACTCACAAGAGAGTGTAAAACAATAGCAAAGAGCATAAAACTATCACCAACAAGCATAAATTGTGCATCAACTGTCAAATTACCAACTAGGCATCACAAAAGCACCTATAAACCACTAGCATACATGGCCTATGGTGAGGATATAAAGAGGGAAACTCTAGCAATCTGTATCACCAAGGTGTCTCATACATTCCAGAACACTCCGGCTCAAAGAAAACCTCATGCAAGGCCATCCAAAAATTTTAGCAGACTCTTATGCCACAATCTTAGAAAGGGCTCTTTCGGTCCGAGTCTTGGAATTATCCAAGTGACTACCAAAATCTAGCTGGGATCATCTCCACAAGTACGTATTTAGGCAGTTTTGCAACACACCATACAAGAGTCATTGACCATGTACCAAGCACCAAATTCAAGAGGCAATGTGCAAAGATCTCTATGAGGATATGCTACCTCAAAAGAGGTCATTATGCTCTCAAAAGAGCACCAATCGCATCAGTTTTTATGCACCAAACTCCCACTGCAGGTAAGTATGCTTATTGCATCACATGAACATCATTTCCAAACTTTGAATTTTGGGACCAAGAGGCACCATGGGCTACTCTCAATAAGTGGCATCAAAACACAATCATGGATGTGCCAAAATAACTCAATGGCAACACTTTGTAGAGCATATTAAGCTTAACTCAAGCTATGCAAACCAAAGCTCACAAACAACATTCATGAGGTGTTTGATTGCTAGCATATAACAAATAAGTAAGTTTATAATATCTCCCTAGTGCGAGAACACTGGCATTAAATCTTCAACTTGGATGTTGAGAAATTACTGTGACCTATCTGTCAACATTAACAAAAGAGATTCAATTCTCAATACATTGGTGTTTGGTCTCTAAACGTTAGCAAAGACCCATTTTTGGCATTCACTGGACAATCCGATAAGGTTTTTTGGGCCTAATTATTCAAAATCATAAACACAAACTTAATTGCACGTTGAAATTAATGCAAGGCACTACCTCTGCTTGTGCCAACTCACGCCTTGAAATGGCTCTACCTTTTTAAGCAAATCAAGATTGTGTTGAATTCTAATTTTATCAATGAGGCAAGCCTATTGCTCTACATCCCAAATTTTGATATGCTCTAGTCCTTCTCAAAGTTGTGTGTAGGTCGAATTGGCTACTTCTTGGTTCCTTAACTATTGTCTTATATGCTCTTGCTCATGCTTTGTTTGCTCATGACCTATGTATGCAACTACGTTGTGCACTCAATGTCCAATCAAAGAGCCTCCGACTTAGTGTGTATTGTTTGTACACTTGTCTTAATGACTTGTTGTGTGTTATCATTGATCAATGAGTGCGTTTAGTCTATTTGCCTTCAGTTTGAACACAATTGTGTGTGTGTGTGTGTGTGTGACTACTCTGTGTGTCTAGTCTATTGTGCACAATTGTGTCTTAATGTCCTTCTTTTTGCCATAAACACACGGATTATATTAAGAGAGAGGCATATTACAACTGGTTACTCATTCTGGAGTAGGATTTACAAAATTGACCAAAAAAGGGGGGGTGATGCTAAAACTCATAAGACCATTTACATCATTTTATCTATTTGGGCTTGCACACTAGCCACCCAATAGGGATATTGCATGATACAAAACATCCATGTAACTTGCAATCTTATCATTGATTTCAGTTCACCATTCATGGAGGACCAAGGTGGTTGGTGTGGACTTCATCCTTTCTTTCCTCATTCTATAGGTTCATGTAGTAGTAGTGGAGGTCTTCCATCACAGCATTTTTGCAATGCCAAATCCTAGTGAGGTCAGTGTATAGCTAGTAGTCCTGTAAATTCACAAGTAAAAACCATATTCTTAGACTGAAGCCTGGTAAGCCCTCATAAAGAATCGCATTCCTTTGCTTCCAAATAATCCAAAGAAACTCAACCTTAATTTTGTTCCAAAAAATAGATGGCACCTTCACTAAATCACCCAATGAAATATGTTTCCATTTGGTTTACAATTCGAAGCACTGAGCAATGGTTTTAAGATGCAATTATTAAATGAACAATTAATAAAAAGATGGTAGATATCTTCCTTTTCTTTGTTGCATCTTCTACATAGTGGAGAGCTAGGATTAGCTTTGTGAAACTTGACACCAGTCTAGACTACTTTGTGTAGAATTAACCAAAGTAAAATGGATTGTTTTGGTTGAATGCGTCTGCTCAAAATGTTTTTAAATTTGTGGACCCATTGATGACATGTTAAGCTAACCTTCCATCTTTTGTTGAGAGTGACGTGTAGAGGGGGGATGGAAGTAGGGTAGATAGTTAGGGGATGAAAAATACAAAGCCCTCTGGACCACTGAAACCTAGACAATGCAGTTGGGTCCTCATTAGAGAGAGTCCACTTCAACAAATTTGGAAAGAGGCTGATTCTTTGAGTTACTCTGAGAATTTCCCAAGGCAGGAGGTTGAATTTGATTCTCAGTTCATCTTCTCTAATTCAATGATGATTGACTTTGTCCCATATATCCGACCTGACACCTTTATTATGTATACGTAGCAAAATATGACTATCACTGGGAGGAGGAGGGGGTATTTGGAGAATAGGCCACCAAATGGAGTCATCCTTTGGGAGTTGGTGAAATTTTTAAGA
Organism: Lygodium microphyllum; assembly: GCF_053477565.2. Classification (NCBI taxonomy): domain Eukaryota; kingdom Viridiplantae; phylum Streptophyta; class Polypodiopsida; order Schizaeales; family Lygodiaceae; genus Lygodium; species Lygodium microphyllum. Next base: position 1,252,285 of record NC_141156.1, read on the forward strand.
GTTCCATTTGGGTGAAATAGTTTTTTTGCAAGAATTCCATGCATTTTAGAAGGATTTGAGTAAGTCGGAGCTGACAGGTTTGATGGGGTAGTGACTAAACATACAAAAAATTTGGGGAGACTTGACCATCCTGAGTGATCCAGTAACAAAAACCTATGTATATTGTGAAATAATAGGATAGAACATTCTTCCTCAAGAGCAGAAATAGTGTTGGCTATGGTTTTACAAGCAATTTTATATGCTAAAGCTGAGATATTCATAAGTCCTAAACCACCTTTAGCTTTAGGGAGGTAGCATATTGACCATTGTACTTTGCTGGCTTTTTTGATGAAAGGATCTCTTGCCTAGAGAAAGTTCTAACAAATCTTTTCTATTTCCAGTAAATGGATTGCTAGGGGTCTCCAACACGATAAAAAGAACAAAATGTACAAATAGATAAAATGATTGATGACCATTATCTTGGCAGCAATGGAATTCTATTAACTTTGGTCTGAAATTTATTTAAAACCCAACCCCATCTTTGCTTGAGCGAGACTCCAAATCCCATAGGGATTCTCAAAAGTCTGAACACTTGATTTTCTTTGATAACTTGGCAACCAGCAGCCATTGTTGAATGGGACTACTTGCAAAAACACCTATTTTCTAATGACTAATTTTGAAACCTAAAGCAATGTAGAAGATATCCAATATTTTCCAAAAACATTGGATTGAGGAATCTTCGTTGGTAATCATAGAATTAGTGTTGTCGACAAATTGAGAGAAACAATGAAGAAGAGAGGGGGGAGAAACAAAGAAAGAGGAAACAAAGAAAAGGAAATAGATACCCACTAACGTCGTCAATGCCCAATAGTGGGTGTAGAACTTAGTATAAATATATGTTCCCACACACACACACACTCCACACACACACACACAAGAGCACATACTCATAAAAAGCTCTACGAACTGAGTTTCTGTCATTGCTCTAAAGATGAAGGGCAAACTTAGCCATAGTATTGACAACATACTACATCATCCCCACTAACGTCGTCAGTGCCCAATACTGGGTGTATAACTTAGTATAAATATATGCTGCCACACACACACACACACACACACACACACACACACACACACACACACACACACACACACACACACACACACACACACACACACTCATAAAAAGCTCTGCGAACTGAGTTTCTGTCATTGCTCTAGAGATGCAAGGCAGACTCAGCCATAATCAAGCCTAGCACAAACAAATGTATTATGATAGAAAGAATTACACTCACAAAAACATAGTTGATATGGCTAAGCACCTATCAAAAGGTCTCAACTCGGACAAAGATTTCACCTTGTGGAATCTGCATGTCTGCTAATAGGGCTAGAACATATACCTACATGAATGTGGGAAAAGCCCAAATTCACCCATAAGAGAACAATGCAGTTACAAGCTCATGACCATCAACCACAAGACTATCTAACCATCAACTTCATTATGCATAGTATTGACAACATACTACGCCATCCCCACTAACTTCGTTAGTGCCCAATAGTGGGTGTAGAACTTAGTATAAATATATGCTGCCACACACACACACACACACACAAGAGCACATACTCATAAAAAGCTCTCCGAACTGAGTTTCTGTCATTACTCTAGATATGCAGGGCTCACTCAGCCATAATAAAGCCTAGCACAAACAAATGCATTATAATAGAAAGAATTACCCCAACAAAAACATAGTTGATAGGGCTAAGCACCTATCAAGAGGTCGCAACTTAGACGAAGATTTCACCTTGTGGAATCTGCATGTCTGCTAATAGGGCTAGAACATATACCTACATGAATGTGGGAAAAGCCCAAATTCACCCATAAGAGAACAATGCAGTTACAAGCTCATGACCATCAACCACAAGACTATCTAACCATCAACTTCATTATGCATAGTATTGACAACATACTACGCCATCCCCACTAACTTCGTTAGTGCCCAATAGTGGGTGTAGAACTTAGTATAAATATATGCTGCCACACACACACACACACACAAGAGCACATACTCATAAAAAGCTCTCCGAACTGAGTTTCTGTCATTACTCTAGATATGCAGGGCTGACTCAGCCATAATAAAGCCTAGCACAAACAAATGCATTATAATAGAAAGAATTACCCCAACAAAAACATAGTTGATAGGGCTAAGCACCTATCAAGAGGTCGCAACTTAGACGAAGATTTCACCTTGTGAAATCTACATGCTAATACGACTAGAACATATACCTAGATGAATCTGGGAAAAGCCCAAATTCACCCATGAGAGAACAATGCAGTTACAAGCTCACGACTGTCAACCACAAGACTATGTAACCATCAACTTCATTATGCATAGTATTTAGAACATACTACGTCATCCCCACTAACGTCATCAGTGCCCAATAGTGGGTGTAGAACTTAGTATAAATATATGGTCCCACACACAGACACACTCCACACACACACACAAGAGCACATACTCATAAAAAGCTCTGCGAACTGCGTTTCTGTCATTGCTCTAGAGATGTAGGGTAGGCTCAGTCATAATCAAGCCTAGCACAAACAAATGCATTTTGATAGAAAGAATTACACCATCAAAAAAATAGTTGATAGGGCTAAGCACTTGTCAACAGGTCGCAACTCAGACGAAGATTTCACCTTGTAAAATCTGCATGTCCGCTAATACGACTCAAACATATACCTAGATGAATATGGGAAAAGCCCAAATTCACCCATAAGAGAACAATGCAGTTACAAGCTCATGACTATCAACCACAACACTATGTAACCATCAACTTCATTATGCATAGTATTGACAACATACTACGTCATCCCCACTAAAATCGTCAGTGCCCAATAGTGGGTGTAGAACTTAGTATAAATATATGCTCCCACACACACACACACTCCACACACACACACACAATAGCACATACTCATAAAAAGCTCTCCGAACTGAGTTTCTATCAATTGCTCTAGAGATGCAGGGCAGACTCAGCCATAATGAAGCCTAGCACAAACAAATGCATTATAATAGAAAGAATTACACCAATAAAAACATAGTTGATAGGGCTAAGCACCTATCAAGAGGTCGCAACTCAGAAGAAGATTTCACCTTGTCAAATCTACATGTCTGCTAATACGACTAGAACATATACCTAAATGAATCTGGGAAAAGCCCAAATTCACCCATGAGAGAACAATGTAGTTACAAGCTCATGACTGTCAACCACAAGACTATGTAACCATCAACTTCATTATGCATAGTATTTAGAACATACTACGTCATCCCCACTAACGTCGTCAGTGCCCAATACTGGGTGTAGAACTTAGTATAAATATATGGTCCCACACACAGACACACTCCACACACACACACAAGAGCACATACTCATAAAAAGCTCTGCGAACTGAGTTTCTGTCATTGCTCTAGAGATGTAGGGCAGACTCAGCCATAATCAGGCCTAGCACAAACAAATGCATTTTGATAGAAAGAATTACACCATCAAAAACATAGTTGACAGGGCTAAGCACCTATCAATAGGTCGCAACTCAGACAAAGATTTCACCTTGTAAAATCTGCATGTCCGCTAATACGACTCAAACATATACCTAGATGAATCTGGGAAAAGCCCAAATTCACCCATCACAGAAAAATGCAGTTACAAGCTCATGACTATCAACCACAAGACTATGTAACCATCAACTTCATTATGCATAGTATTGACAACATACTAGGTCATCCCCACTAACATCGTAAGTGCCCAAAGTATTTAGAACATACTACGTCATCCCCACTAACGTCGTTAGTGCCCAATAGTGGGTGTAGAACTTAGTATAAATATATGCTGCCACACACACACTCCACACACATACTACGTCATCCCCACTAACGTCGTCAATGCCCAATACTGGGTGTAGAACTTAGTATAAATATATGTTGACAACATACTACGTCATCCCCACTGACATCGTCAGTGCCCAATACTGGGTGTAGAACTTAGTATAAATATATGCTGCCACACACACACTCCAGACACACACACACACAAGAGCAAAATACTCATAAAAAGCTCTGCGAACTGAGTTTCTGTCATTGCTCTAGAGATGCAGGGTAGACTCAGCCATAATCAAGCCTAGCACAAACAAATGCATTATGATAGAAAGAATTACACTAACAAAAAGATAGTTGATGTGGCTAAGCACCTATCAAAAGGTCGCAACTCGGACGAAGACTTCACCTTGTGAAATCTGCATGTCCACTAATACGACTAGAACATATACCTACATGAATGTGGGAAAAGCCCAAATTCACCCATAAGAGAAAAATGTAGTTACAAGCTCATGACCATCAACCACAAGACTATGTAACCATCAACTTCATTATGCATAGTATTGACAACATACTACGTCATCCTCACTAACGTCGTTAGTGCCCAATAGTGGGTGTAGAACTTAGTATAAATATATGCTTCCACACACACACACACACACACACACACACACACACACACACACACACACACACACACACACACACACACACACACACACACACACACACACACACACACACACACACACACACACACACACACACACACACACATACACACACACACACACACACACATACACACACACACAAGAGCACATACTCATAAAAAGCTCTCCGAACTGACTTTCTCTCATTGCATTAGAGATGCAGGGGAGACTCGCCATAATGAAGCCTAGGACAAACAAATGCATTATGATAGAAAGAATTACACCAACAAAAACATAGTTGATATGGCTAAGCACCTATCAACAAGTCGCAACTCGGACGAAGATTTCACCTTGTGAAATTTGCATGTCTGCTAATACAACTAGAACATATACCTAGATGAATCTGGGAAAAGCCGAAATTCACGCATAAGAGAACAATACAGCTACAAGCTCATGACTGTCAACCACAAGACTATGTAACCATCAACTTCATTATGCAGAGTATTGACAACATACTACGTCATCCCCACTAACGTCGTCAGTGCCCAATAGTGGGTGTAGAACTTAGTATAAATATATGCAAGCACACACACACACTCCACACACACGCGAACTGAGTTTCTGTCATTGCTCTAGAGATGCAGGGCAGACTCAGCCATAATGAAGCCTGGCACAAACAAATGCATTATGATAGAAAGAATTACACCAACAAAAACATAGTTGATAGGGCTAAGCACCTATGAACAAGTCGCAACTTGGATGAAGATTTCACCTTGTGAAATCCGCATCTCCGCTAATACGACTAGAACATATACCTAGATGAATTCGGGAAACGCCCGAATTCACCCATACGAGAACAATGCAGTTACACGCTCAAGATTGTCAACCACAAGACTATGTAACCATCAACTTCATTATGCATAGTATTGACAACATACTATTTTATCCCCACTAACGTCGTCAGTGCCCAATAGTGGGTGTAGAACTTAGTATAAATATATGCTCCCACACACACACACACATAAGAGCACGTACTCATAAAAAGCTCTGCGAACTGAGTTTTTGCCATTTCTCTAAAGATGCAGGGTTGACTCAACCATAATGAAGCCTAGCACAAACAAATGCATTTTGATAGAAAGAATTACACCAACAAAAACATAGTTGATAGGGCTAAGCACCTATCAACAAGTCGCAACTCGGACGTAGATTTCACCTTGTGAAATCTGCACGTCCGCTAATACGACTAGAACATATACCTACATGAATCTGGGAAAAGCCCAAATTCACCCATTAGAGAACAATGTAGTTACAAGCTCATGACTGACAAGCACAAGACTATGTAACCATCAACTTTATTATGCATAGTATTGACAAGATACTACATCATCCCCATTAATGCCATCAGTGTCCAATAGTGGGCGTAGAACTTAGGATAAATATATGCTCCCACACACACACACAAGAGCACGTACTCATAAAAAGCTCTGCGAACTGAGTTTCTGCATTGCTGTAGAGATGCAAGTCAAACTCAGCCATAATGAAACCTAGCACAAACAAATGCCTTATGATAGAAGGAATTACATCAACAAAAACATAGTTGATAGGGCTAAGCACCTATCAACAGGTCGCAACTCGGACGAAGATTTCACCTTGTGAAATCTTCATGTCCGCTAATATGACTAGATTATATACCTAGATGAATCCGGGAAAAGCCCAAATTCACCCATAAGAGAACAATGCAATTTTAAGCTCCTAACTGTGAACCAGAAGACTATGTAACCATCAACTTCATTAATGCATAGTATTGACAACATACTACATCATCCCCACTAACGTCGTCAGTGCCCAATACTAGCTGTAGAACTTAGTATAAATATATGCTGCCACACACACACTCCACACACACACACACAAGAGCAAAATACTCATAAAAAGCTCTGTGAACTGAGTTTCTGTCATTCCTCTAGAGATGAAGGGCAGACTCAGCCATAATCAAGCCTAGCACAAACAAATGCATTATGATAGAAAGAATTACACTAACAAAAACATAGTTGACATGGCTAAGCACCTATCAAAAGGTCACAACTTGGACAAAGATTTCACCTTGTGAAATCTGCATGTCCCCTAAAATGACTAGAACATATACCTACATGAATGTCGGAAAAGCCCAAATTCACCCATAAGAGAACAATGCAGTTACGAGCTCATGACCGTCGACCACAAGACTATGTAACCATCAACTTCATTATGCATAGTATTGACAACATACTACGCCATCCCCACTAACTTCGTCAGTGCCCAATAGTGGGTGTAGAACTTAGTATAAATATATGCTGCCACACACACACACACACGCACAAGAGCACATACTCATAAAAAGCTCTCCGAACTGAGTTTCTATCATTGCTCTAGAGATGTAGGGCAGACTCAGCCATAATCAAGCCTAGCATAAACAAATGCATTTTGATAGAAAGAACTACACCAACAAAAACATAGTTCATAGGGCTAAGCACCTATCAAGAGGTTGCAACTCAGACAAAGATTTCACCTTGTAAAATCTGCATGTCCGGTAATATGACTAGAACATATACCTAGATGAATCTGGGAAAAGCCCAAATTCACCCATCAAAGAACAATGCAGTTACAAGCTCATGATTGGCAACCAAAAGACTATGTAACCATCAACTTCGTTATGCATAACATTGAAAACATACTACAGTATCCCCACTAACGTCATCAGTGCCGAATACTGGGTGTAGAACTTAGTATAAATATATGCTTCCACACACACACACTCCACACACACACACACACAAGCACATACTTATAAAAAGCTCGGCGAAGTGGGTTTCTGTCATTGCTCTAGTGATGCAGGGCAAACTCAGCCATAACGAAGCCTAGCACAAACAAATACATTATGATAGAAAGAATTACACCAACAAAAACAAAGTTGATAGGGCTAAGAACCTATCAACAGGTTGCAACTCGGACGAAGATTTCACCTTGCGAAATCCGCATGTCCGCTAATACGACTAGAACATATACCTAGATGAATCTGGGAAAAGCCCAAATAAACCCATAAGAGAACAATGCAGTTACAAGCTCATGACTGTCAACCACAAGACTATGCAACCATCAACTTCATTATGCATAGTATCGACAACATACTACATCATCCACACTAACGTCGTCAGTGTCCAATAGTGGGTGTAGAACTTAGTATAAATATATGCTCCCACACACACACACACACACACACACAAGAGCACATACTCATAAAAAGCTCTACGAACTGAGTTTCTGTCATTGCTCTAGAGATGGAGGGCAGACTCAGACATAATGAAGCCTAGCACAAACAAATTCATTATGATAGAAAGAATTACACCAACAAAAACATAGTTGATAGGGCTAAGCACCTATCAGCAGGTCGCAACCGGGACGAAGATTTCACCTTGTGAAATCTGCATGTCCCCTAAAATGACTAGAACATATACCTACATGAATGTCGGAAAAGCCCAAATTCACCCGTAAGAGAACAATGCAGTTACGAGCTCATGACCGTCGACCACAACACTATGTAACCATCAACGTCATTATGCATAGTATTGACAACATACTACGTCATCCCCACTAACGTCGTCAGTGTCCAATGGTGGGTGCAGAACTTAGTATAAATATATGCTGCCACACACACACACACACGCACAAGAGCACATACTCATAAAAAGCTCTCCGAACTGAGTTTCTATCATTGCTCTAGAGATGTAGGGCAGACTCAGCCATAATCAAGCCTAGCATAAACAAATGCATTTTGATAGAAAGAACTACACCAAGAAAAACATAGTTCATAGGGCTAAGCACCTATCAAGAGGTTGCAACTCAGACAAAGATTTCACCTTGTAAAATCTGCATGTCCAGTAATATGACTAGAACATATACCTAGATGAATCTGGGAAAAGCCCAAATTCACCCATCAAAGAACAATGCAGTTACAAGCTCATGATTGGCAACCAAAAGACTATGTAACCATCAACTTCGTTATGCATAACATTGAAAACATACTACAGTATCCCCACTAACGTCATCAGTGCCGAATACTGGGTGTAGAACTTAGTATAAATATATGCTTCCACACACACACACTCCACACACACACACACACAAGCACATACTTATAAAAAGCTCGGCGAAGTGGGTTTCTGTCATTGCTCTAGTGATGCAGGGCAAACTCAGCCATAACGAAGCCTAGCACAAACAAATACATTATGATAGAAAGAATTACACCAACAAAAACAAAGTTGATAGGGCTAAGCACCTATCAACAGGTTGCAACTCGGACGAAGATTTCACCTTGCGAAATCCGCATGTCCGCTAATACGACTAGAACATATACCTAGATGAATCTGGGAAAAGCCCAAATAAACCCATAAGAGAACAATGCAGTTACAAGCTCATGACTGTCAACCACAAGACTATGCAACCATCAACTTCATTATGCATAGTATCGACAACATACTACATCATCCACACTAACGTCGTCAGTGTCCAATAGTGGGTGTAGAACTTAGTATAAATATATGCTCCCACACACACACACACACACACACACAAGAGCACATACTCATAAAAAGCTCTACAAACTGAGTTTCTGTCATTGCTCTAGAGATGGAGGGCAGACTCAGACATAATGAAGCCTAGCACAAACAAATTCATTATGATAGAAAGAATTACACCAACAAAAACATAGTTGATAGGGCTAAGCACCTATCAGCAGGTCGCAACCGGGACGAAGATTTCACCTTGTGAAATCTGCATGTCCCCTAAAATGACTAGAACATATACCTACATGAATGTCGGAAAAGCCCAAATTCACCCGTAAGAGAACAATGCAGTTACGAGCTCATGACCGTCGACCACAACACTATGTAACCATCAACGTCATTATGCATAGTATTGACAACATACTACGTCATCCCCACTAACGTCGTCAGTGTCCAATGGTGGGTGCAGAACTTAGTATAAATATATGCTCCCACACACACACATTCCACACACACACACTAGAGCATATACTCATAAAAATCTCTCCGAACTGACTTTCTGTTATTGCTCTAGAGATGCAGGTCAAAGTCAGCCATAATGAAGGCTAGCACAAACAAATGCATTATGATAGAAATAGTTACCCCAACAAAAACATAGTTGATAGGGCTAAGCACCTATCAACAGGTTGCAACTCGGACGAAGATTTCACCTTGTGAAATCTACATGTCCGCTACTATGACTAGAACATATACCTAGATGAATCTGGGAAAAGCCCAAATTCACCCATAAGAGAACAATGCAGTTACAAGCTCATGATTGGCAACTAGAAGACTATGTAACCATCAACTTCATTATGCATAATATTGAAAACATACTACAGTATCCCCACTAACGTCATCAGTGCCGAATAGTGGGTGTAGAACTTAGTAAAAATATATGCTTCCACACACACACACTCCACACACACACACACAAGCACATACTCATAAAAAGCTTGGCGAAGTGAGTTTCTGCCATTGCTCTAGTGATGCGGGGCAAACTCAGCCATAATGAAGCCTAGCACAAACAAATGCATTATGATAGAAAGAATTACACCAACAAAAAGATAGTTGATAGGGCTAAGCACCTATCAACACGTCGCAAATTGGATGAAGATTTCACCTTGTGAAATCCGCATGTCTGCTAATACGACTAGAACGTATACCTAGATGAATCTAGGAAAAGCCCAAATTCACCCATATGAGAACACTGCAGTTACAAGCTCATGACTCTCAACCACAAGACTGTAACCATCAACTTCGTTATGCATAGTATTGACAACATACTACGTCATCCCCACTAACGTCGTTAGTGCCCAATAGTGGGTGTAGAACTTAGTATAAATATATGCTCCCACACACACACACACACACACACAAGAGCACATACTCATAAAAAGCTCTCTGAACTGACTTTCTGTCATTGCATTAGAGATGCAGGGGAGACTCAGCCATAATGAAACCTAGCACAAACAAATGCATTATGATAGAAAGAATTACACCAACAAAAACATAGTTGATATGGCTAAGCACCTATCAGCAGGTCACAACTTGGACGAAGATTTCACCTTGTGAAATTTGCATGTCCGCTAATACAACTAGAACATATACCTAGATGAATCTGGAAAAAGCCGAAATTCACGCATAAGAGAACAATACAGCTACAAGCTCATGACCGTCAACCACAAGACTATGTAACCATCAATTTCATTATGCATAGTATTGACAACATACTACGTCATCCCCACTAACGTCGTCAGTGCCCAATACTAGGTGTAGAACTTAGTATAAATATATGCAGGCACACACACACACTCCACACACACGCACACAAGAGCACATACTCATAAATAGCTCTGCGAACTGAGATTCTATCTTTGCTCTAGAGATGCAGGGCACACTCAACCATAATGAAGCCTAGCACAAACAAATGCATTATGATAGAAAGAATTACACCAACAAAAACAAAGTTGATAGGGCTAAGCACCTATCAACAGGTTGCAACTCGGACGAAGATTTCACCTTGTGAAATCCGCATGTCCGCTAATACGACTAGAACATATACCTAGATGAATCTGGGAAAAGCCCAAATAAACCCATAAGAGAACAATGCAGTTACAAGCTCAAGATTGTCAACCACAAGACTATGTAACCATCAACTTCATTATGCATAGTATTGACAACATACTATTTTATCCCCACTAACGTCGTCAGTGCCCAATAGTGGGTGTAGAACTTAGTATAAATATATGCTCCCACACACACACACACACACACATAAGAGCACGTACTCATAAAAAGCTCTGCGAACTGAGTTTTTGCCATTTCTCTAAAGATGCAGGGTTGACTCAACCATAATGAAGCCTAGCACAAACAAATGCATTTTGATAGAAAGAATTACACCAACAAAAACATAGTTGATAGGGCTAAGCACCTATCAACAAGTCGCAACTCGGACGTAGATTTCACCTTGTGAAATCTGCACGTCCGCTAATACGACTAGAACATATACCTACATGAATCTGGGAAAAGCCCAAATTCACCCATTAGAGAACAATGTAGTTACAAGCTCATGACTGACAAGCACAAGACTATGTAACCATCAACTTTATTATGCATAGTATTGACAAGATACTACATCATCCCCATTAATGCCATCAGTGTCCAATAGTGGGCGTAGAACTTAGGATAAATATATGCTCCCACACACACACACAAGAGCACGTACTCATAAAAAGCTCTGCGAACTGAGTTTCTGCATTGCTGTAGAGATGCAAGTCAAACTCAGCCATAATGAAGCCTAGCACAAACAAATGCCTTATGATAGAAGGAATTACATCAACAAAAACATAGTTGATAGGGCTAAGCACCTATCAACAGGTCGCAACTCGGACGAAGATTTCACCTTGTGAAATCTTCATGTCCGCTAATATGACTAGATTATATACCTAGATGAATCCGGGAAAAGCCCAAATTCACCCATAAGAGAACAATGCAATTTTAAGCTCCTAACTGTGAACCAGAAGACTATGTAACCATCAACTTCATTAATGCATAGTATTGACAACATACTACATCATCCCCACTAACGTCGTCAGTGCCCAATACTAGCTGTAGAACTTAGTATAAATATATGCTGCCACACACACACTCCACACACACACACACAAGAGCAAAATACTCATAAAAAGCTCTGTGAACTGAGTTTCTGTCATTCCTCTAGAGATGAAGGGCAGACTCAGCCATAATCAAGCCTAGCACAAACAAATGCATTATGATAGAAAGAATTACACTAACAAAAACATAGTTGACATGGCTAAGCACCTATCAAAAGGTCGCAACTCGGACAAAGATTTCACCTTGTGAAATCTGCATGTCCCCTAAAATGACTAGAACATATACCTACATGAATGTCGGAAAAGCCCAAATTCACCCATAAGAGAACAATGCAGTTACGAGCTCATGACCGTCGACCACAAGACTATGTAACCATCAACTTCATTATGCATAGTATTGACAACATACTACGCCATCCCCACTAACTTCGTCAGTGCCCAATAGTGGGTGTAGAACTTAGTATAAATATATGCTGCCACACACACACACACACACGCACAAGAGCACATACTCATAAAAAGCTCTCCGAACTGAGTTTCTATCATTGCTCTAGAGATGTAGGGCAGACTCAGCCATAATCAAGCCTAGCATAAACAAATGCATTTTGATAGAAAGAACTACACCAAGAAAAACATAGTTCATAGGGCTAAGCACCTATCAAGAGGTTGCAACTCAGACAAAGATTTCACCTTGTAAAATCTGCATGTCCGGTAATATGACTAGAACATATACCTAGATGAATCTGGGAAAAGCCCAAATTCACCCATCAAAGAACAATGCAGTTACAAGCTCATGATTGGCAACCAAAAGACTATGTAACCATCAACTTCGTTATGCATAACATTGAAAACATACTACAGTATCCCCACTAACGTCATCAGTGCCGAATACTGGGTGTAGAACTTAGTATAAATATATGCTTCCACACACACACACTCCACACACACACACACACAAGCACATACTTATAAAAAGCTCGGCGAAGTGGGTTTCTGTCATTGCTCTAGTGATGCAGGGCAAACTCAGCCATAACGAAGCCTAGCACAAACAAATACATTATGATAGAAAGAATTACACCAACAAAAACAAAGTTGATAGGGCTAAGCACCTATCAACAGGTTGCAACTCGGACGAAGATTTCACCTTGCGAAATCCGCATGTCCGCTAATACGACTAGAACATATACCTAGATGAATCTGGGAAAAGCCCAAATAAACCCATAAGAGAACAATGCAGTTACAAGCTCATGACTGTCAACCACAAGACTATGCAACCATCAACTTCATTATGCATAGTATCGACAACATACTACATCATCCACACTAACGTCGTCAGTGTCCAATAGTGGGTGTAGAACTTAGTATAAATATATGCTCCCACACACACACACACACACACACACAAGAGCACATACTCATAAAAAGCTCTACAAACTGAGTTTCTGTCATTGCTCTAGAGATGGAGGGCAGACTCAGACATAATGAAGCCTAGCACAAACAAATTCATTATGATAGAAAGAATTACACCAACAAAAACATAGTTGATAGGGCTAAGCACCTATCAGCAGGTCGCAACCGGGACGAAGATTTCACCTTGTGAAATCTGCATGTCCCCTAAAATGACTAGAACATATACCTACATGAATGTCGGAAAAGCCCAAATTCACCCGTAAGAGAACAATGCAGTTACGAGCTCATGACCGTCGACCACAACACTATGTAACCATCAACGTCATTATGCATAGTATTGACAACATACTACGTCATCCCCACTAACGTCGTCAGTGTCCAATGGTGGGTGCAGAACTTAGTATAAATATATGCTCCCACACACACACATTCCACACACACACACTAGAGCATATACTCATAAAAATCTCTCCGAACTGACTTTCTGTTATTGCTCTAGAGATGCAGGTCAAAGTCAGCCATAATGAAGGCTAGCACAAACAAATGCATTATGATAGAAATAGTTACCCCAACAAAAACATAGTTGATAGGGCTAAGCACCTATCAACAGGTTGCAACTCGGACGAAGATTTCACCTTGTGAAATCTACATGTCCGCTACTATGACTAGAACATATACCTAGATGAATCTGGGAAAAGCCCAAATTCACCCATAAGAGAACAATGCAGTTACAAGCTCATGATTGGCAACTAGAAGACTATGTAACCATCAACTTCATTATGCATAATATTGAAAACATACTACAGTATCCCCACTAACGTCATCAGTGCCGAATAGTGGGTGTAGAACTTAGTAAAAATATATGCTTCCACACACACACACTCCACACACACACACACAAGCACATACTCATAAAAAGCTTGGCGAAGTGAGTTTCTGCCATTGCTCTAGTGATGCGGGGCAAACTCAGCCATAATGAAGCCTAGCACAAACAAATGCATTATGATAGAAAGAATTACACCAACAAAAAGATAGTTGATAGGGCTAAGCACCTATCAACACGTCGCAAATTGGATGAAGATTTCACCTTGTGAAATCCGCATGTCTGCTAATACGACTAGAACGTATACCTAGATGAATCTAGGAAAAGCCCAAATTCACCCATATGAGAACACTGCAGTTACAAGCTCATGACTCTCAACCACAAGACTGTAACCATCAACTTCGTTATGCATAGTATTGACAACATACTACGTCATCCCCACTAACGTCGTTAGTGCCCAATAGTGGGTGTAGAACTTAGTATAAATATATGCTCCCACACACACACACACACACACACAAGAGCACATACTCATAAAAAGCTCTCTGAACTGACTTTCTGTCATTGCATTAGAGATGCAGGGGAGACTCAGCCATAATGAAACCTAGCACAAACAAATGCATTATGATAGAAAGAATTACACCAACAAAAACATAGTTGATATGGCTAAGCACCTATCAGCAGGTCACAACTTGGATGAAGATTTCACCTTGTGAAATTTGCATGTCCGCTAATACAACTAGAACATATACCTAGATGAATCTGGAAAAAGCCGAAATTCACGCATAAGAGAACAATACAGCTACAAGCTCATGACCGTCAACCACAAGACTATGTAACCATCAATTTCATTATGCATAGTATTGACAACATACTACGTCATCCCCACTAACGTCGTCAGTGCCCAATACTAGGTGTAGAACTTAGTATAAATATATGCAGGCACACACACACACTCCACACACACGCACACAAGAGCACATACTCATAAATAGCTCTGCGAACTGAGATTCTATCTTTGCTCTAGAGATGCAGGGCACACTCAACCATAATGAAGCCTAGCACAAACAAATGCATTATGATAGAAAGAATTACACCAACAAAAACAAAGTTGATAGGGCTAAGCACCTATCAACAGGTTGCAACTCGGACGAAGATTTCACCTTGTGAAATCCGCATGTCCGCTAATACGACTAGAACATATACCTAGATGAATCTGGGAAAAGCCCAAATAAACCCATAAGAGAACAATGCAGTTACAAGCTCAAGATTGTCAACCACAAGACTATGTAACCATCAACTTCATTATGCATAGTATTGACAACATACTATTTTATCCCCACTAACGTCGTCAGTGCCCAATAGTGGGTGTAGAACTTAGTATAAATATATGCTCCCACACACACACACACACACACACATAAGAGCACGTACTCATAAAAAGCTCTGCGAACTGAGTTTTTGCCATTTCTCTAAAGATGCAGGGTTGACTCAACCATAATGAAGCCTAGCACAAACAAATGCATTTTGATAGAAAGAATTACACCAACAAAAACATAGTTGATAGGGCTAAGCACCTATCAACAAGTCGCAACTCGGACGTAGATTTCACCTTGTGAAATCTGCACGTCCGCTAATACGACTAGAACATATACCTACATGAATCTGGGAAAAGCCCAAATTCACCCATTAGAGAACAATGTAGTTACAAGCTCATGACTGACAAGCACAAGACTATGTAACCATCAACTTTATTATGCATAGTATTGACAAGATACTACATCATCCCCATTAATGCCATCAGTGTCCAATAGTGGGCGTAGAACTTAGGATAAATATATGCTCCCACACACACACACAAGAGCACGTACTCATAAAAAGCTCTGCGAACTGAGTTTCTGCATTGCTGTAGAGATGCAAGTCAAACTCAGCCATAATGAAGCCTAGCACAAACAAATGCCTTATGATAGAAGGAATTACATCAACAAAAACATAGTTGATAGGGCTAAGCACCTATCAACAGGTCGCAACTCGGACGAAGATTTCACCTTGTGAAATCTTCATGTCCGCTAATATGACTAGATTATATACCTAGATGAATCCGGGAAAAGCCCAAATTCACCCATAAGAGAACAATGCAATTTTAAGCTCCTAACTGTGAACCAGAAGACTATGTAACCATCAACTTCATTAATGCATAGTATTGACAACATACTACATCATCCCCACTAACGTCGTCAGTGCCCAATACTAGCTGTAGAACTTAGTATAAATATATGCTGCCACACACACACTCCACACACACACACACAAGAGCAAAATACTCATAAAAAGCTCTGTGAACTGAGTTTCTGTCATTCCTCTAGAGATGAAGGGCAGACTCAGCCATAATCAAGCCTAGCACAAACAAATGCATTATGATAGAAAGAATTACACTAACAAAAACATAGTTGACATGGCTAAGCACCTATCAAAAGGTCGCAACTCGGACAAAGATTTCACCTTGTGAAATCTGCATGTCCCCTAAAATGACTAGAACATATACCTACATGAATGTCGGAAAAGCCCAAATTCACCCATAAGAGAACAATGCAGTTACGAGCTCATGACCGTCGACCACAAGACTATGTAACCATCAACTTCATTATGCATAGTATTGACAACATACTACGCCATCCCCACTAACTTCGTCAGTGCCCAATAGTGGGTGTAGAACTTAGTATAAATATATGCTGCCACACACACACACACACACGCACAAGAGCACATACTCATAAAAAGCTCTCCGAACTGAGTTTCTATCATTGCTCTAGAGATGTAGGGCAGACTCAGCCATAATCAAGCCTAGCATAAACAAATGCATTTTGATAGAAAGAACTACACCAAGAAAAACATAGTTCATAGGGCTAAGCACCTATCAAGAGGTTGCAACTCAGACAAAGATTTCACCTTGTAAAATCTGCATGTCCGGTAATATGACTAGAACATATACCTAGATGAATCTGGGAAAAGCCCAAATTCACCCATCAAAGAACAATGCAGTTACAAGCTCATGATTGGCAACCAAAAGACTATGTAACCATCAACTTCGTTATGCATAACATTGAAAACATACTACAGTATCCCCACTAACGTCATCAGTGCCGAATACTGGGTGTAGAACTTAGTATAAATATATGCTTCCACACACACACACTCCACACACACACACACACAAGCACATACTTATAAAAAGCTCGGCGAAGTGGGTTTCTGTCATTGCTCTAGTGATGCAGGGCAAACTCAGCCATAACGAAGCCTAGCACAAACAAATACATTATGATAGAAAGAATTACACCAACAAAAACAAAGTTGATAGGGCTAAGCACCTATCAACAGGTTGCAACTCGGACGAAGATTTCACCTTGCGAAATCCGCATGTCCGCTAATACGACTAGAACATATACCTAGATGAATCTGGGAAAAGCCCAAATAAACCCATAAGAGAACAATGCAGTTACAAGCTCATGACTGTCAACCACAAGACTATGCAACCATCAACTTCATTATGCATAGTATCGACAACATACTACATCATCCACACTAACGTCGTCAGTGTCCAATAGTGGGTGTAGAACTTAGTATAAATATATGCTCCCACACACACACACACACACACACACAAGAGCACATACTCATAAAAAGCTCTACAAACTGAGTTTCTGTCATTGCTCTAGAGATGGAGGGCAGACTCAGACATAATGAAGCCTAGCACAAACAAATTCATTATGATAGAAAGAATTACACCAACAAAAACATAGTTGATAGGGCTAAGCACCTATCAGCAGGTCGCAACCGGGACGAAGATTTCACCTTGTGAAATCTGCATGTCCCCTAAAATGACTAGAACATATACCTACATGAATGTCGGAAAAGCCCAAATTCACCCGTAAGAGAACAATGCAGTTACGAGCTCATGACCGTCGACCACAACACTATGTAACCATCAACGTCATTATGCATAGTATTGACAACATACTACGTCATCCCCACTAACGTCGTCAGTGTCCAATGGTGGGTGCAGAACTTAGTATAAATATATGCTCCCACACACACACATTCCACACACACACACTAGAGCATATACTCATAAAAATCTCTCCGAACTGACTTTCTGTTATTGCTCTAGAGATGCAGGTCAAAGTCAGCCATAATGAAGGCTAGCACAAACAAATGCATTATGATAGAAATAGTTACCCCAACAAAAACATAGTTGATAGGGCTAAGCACCTATCAACAGGTTGCAACTCGGACGAAGATTTCACCTTGTGAAATCTACATGTCCGCTACTATGACTAGAACATATACCTAGATGAATCTGGGAAAAGCCCAAATTCACCCATAAGAGAACAATGCAGTTACAAGCTCATGATTGGCAACTAGAAGACTATGTAACCATCAACTTCATTATGCATAATATTGAAAACATACTACAGTATCCCCACTAACGTCATCAGTGCCGAATAGTGGGTGTAGAACTTAGTAAAAATATATGCTTCCACACACACACACTCCACACACACACACACAAGCACATACTCATAAAAAGCTTGGCGAAGTGAGTTTCTGCCATTGCTCTAGTGATGCGGGGCAAACTCAGCCATAATGAAGCCTAGCACAAACAAATGCATTATGATAGAAAGAATTACACCAACAAAAAGATAGTTGATAGGGCTAAGCACCTATCAACACGTCGCAAATTGGATGAAGATTTCACCTTGTGAAATCCGCATGTCTGCTAATACGACTAGAACGTATACCTAGATGAATCTAGGAAAAGCCCAAATTCACCCATATGAGAACACTGCAGTTACAAGCTCATGACTCTCAACCACAAGACTGTAACCATCAACTTCGTTATGCATAGTATTGACAACATACTACGTCATCCCCACTAACGTCGTTAGTGCCCAATAGTGGGTGTAGAACTTAGTATAAATATATGCTCCCACACACACACACACACACACACAAGAGCACATACTCATAAAAAGCTCTCTGAACTGACTTTCTGTCATTGCATTAGAGATGCAGGGGAGACTCAGCCATAATGAAACCTAGCACAAACAAATGCATTATGATAGAAAGAATTACACCAACAAAAACATAGTTGATATGGCTAAGCACCTATCAGCAGGTCACAACTTGGACGAAGATTTCACCTTGTGAAATTTGCATGTCCGCTAATACAACTAGAACATATACCTAGATGAATCTGGAAAAAGCCGAAATTCACGCATAAGAGAACAATACAGCTACAAGCTCATGACCGTCAACCACAAGACTATGTAACCATCAATTTCATTATGCATAGTATTGACAACATACTACGTCATCCCCACTAACGTCGTCAGTGCCCAATACTAGGTGTAGAACTTAGTATAAATATATGCAGGCACACACACACACTCCACACACACGCACACAAGAGCACATACTCATAAATAGCTCTGCGAACTGAGATTCTATCTTTGCTCTAGAGATGCAGGGCACACTCAACCATAATGAAGCCTAGCACAAACAAATGCATTATGATAGAAAGAATTACACCAACAAAAACAAAGTTGATAGGGCTAAGCACCTATCAACAGGTTGCAACTCGGACGAAGATTTCACCTTGTGAAATCCGCATGTCCGCTAATACGACTAGAACATATACCTAGATGAATCTGGGAAAAGCCCAAATAAACCCATAAGAGAACAATGCAGTTACAAGCTCAAGATTGTCAACCACAAGACTATGTAACCATCAACTTCATTATGCATAGTATTGACAACATACTATTTTATCCCCACTAACGTCGTCAGTGCCCAATAGTGGGTGTAGAACTTAGTATAAATATATGCTCCCACACACACACACACACACACACATAAGAGCACGTACTCATAAAAAGCTCTGCGAACTGAGTTTTTGCCATTTCTCTAAAGATGCAGGGTTGACTCAACCATAATGAAGCCTAGCACAAACAAATGCATTTTGATAGAAAGAATTACACCAACAAAAACATAGTTGATAGGGCTAAGCACCTATCAACAAGTCGCAACTCGGACGTAGATTTCACCTTGTGAAATCTGCACGTCCGCTAATACGACTAGAACATATACCTACATGAATCTGGGAAAAGCCCAAATTCACCCATTAGAGAACAATGTAGTTACAAGCTCATGACTGACAAGCACAAGACTATGTAACCATCAACTTTATTATGCATAGTATTGACAAGATACTACATCATCCCCATTAATGCCATCAGTGTCCAATAGTGGGCGTAGAACTTAGGATAAATATATGCTCCCACACACACACACAAGAGCACGTACTCATAAAAAGCTCTGCGAACTGAGTTTCTGCATTGCTGTAGAGATGCAAGTCAAACTCAGCCATAATGAAGCCTAGCACAAACAAATGCCTTATGATAGAAGGAATTACATCAACAAAAACATAGTTGATAGGGCTAAGCACCTATCAACAGGTCGCAACTCGGACGAAGATTTCACCTTGTGAAATCTTCATGTCCGCTAATATGACTAGATTATATACCTAGATGAATCCGGGAAAAGCCCAAATTCACCCATAAGAGAACAATGCAATTTTAAGCTCCTAACTGTGAACCAGAAGACTATGTAACCATCAACTTCATTAATGCATAGTATTGACAACATACTACATCATCCCCACTAACGTCGTCAGTGCCCAATACTAGCTGTAGAACTTAGTATAAATATATGCTGCCACACACACACTCCACACACACACACACAAGAGCAAAATACTCATAAAAAGCTCTGTGAACTGAGTTTCTGTCATTCCTCTAGAGATGAAGGGCAGACTCAGCCATAATCAAGCCTAGCACAAACAAATGCATTATGATAGAAAGAATTACACTAACAAAAACATAGTTGACATGGCTAAGCACCTATCAAAAGGTCGCAACTCGGACAAAGATTTCACCTTGTGAAATCTGCATGTCCCCTAAAATGACTAGAACATATACCTACATGAATGTCGGAAAAGCCCAAA
The DNA here is from genome assembly GCF_053477565.2 of Lygodium microphyllum. Taxonomy (NCBI): domain Eukaryota; kingdom Viridiplantae; phylum Streptophyta; class Polypodiopsida; order Schizaeales; family Lygodiaceae; genus Lygodium; species Lygodium microphyllum. Next base: position 1,273,778 of record NC_141156.1, read on the forward strand.
TTCACCCATAAGAGAACAATGCAGTTACGAGCTCATGACCGTCGACCACAAGACTATGTAACCATCAACTTCATTATGCATAGTATTGACAACATACTACGCCATCCCCACTAACTTCGTCAGTGCCCAATAGTGGGTGTAGAACTTAGTATAAATATATGCTGCCACACACACACACACACACGCACAAGAGCACATACTCATAAAAAGCTCTCCGAACTGAGTTTCTATCATTGCTCTAGAGATGTAGGGCAGACTCAGCCATAATCAAGCCTAGCATAAACAAATGCATTTTGATAGAAAGAACTACACCAAGAAAAACATAGTTCATAGGGCTAAGCACCTATCAAGAGGTTGCAACTCAGACAAAGATTTCACCTTGTAAAATCTGCATGTCCGGTAATATGACTAGAACATATACCTAGATGAATCTGGGAAAAGCCCAAATTCACCCATCAAAGAACAATGCAGTTACAAGCTCATGATTGGCAACCAAAAGACTATGTAACCATCAACTTCGTTATGCATAACATTGAAAACATACTACAGTATCCCCACTAACGTCATCAGTGCCGAATACTGGGTGTAGAACTTAGTATAAATATATGCTTCCACACACACACACTCCACACACACACACACACAAGCACATACTTATAAAAAGCTCGGCGAAGTGGGTTTCTGTCATTGCTCTAGTGATGCAGGGCAAACTCAGCCATAACGAAGCCTAGCACAAACAAATACATTATGATAGAAAGAATTACACCAACAAAAACAAAGTTGATAGGGCTAAGCACCTATCAACAGGTTGCAACTCGGACGAAGATTTCACCTTGCGAAATCCGCATGTCCGCTAATACGACTAGAACATATACCTAGATGAATCTGGGAAAAGCCCAAATAAACCCATAAGAGAACAATGCAGTTACAAGCTCATGACTGTCAACCACAAGACTATGCAACCATCAACTTCATTATGCATAGTATCGACAACATACTACATCATCCACACTAACGTCGTCAGTGTCCAATAGTGGGTGTAGAACTTAGTATAAATATATGCTCCCACACACACACACACACACACACACACAAGAGCACATACTCATAAAAAGCTCTACAAACTGAGTTTCTGTCATTGCTCTAGAGATGGAGGGCAGACTCAGACATAATGAAGCCTAGCACAAACAAATTCATTATGATAGAAAGAATTACACCAACAAAAACATAGTTGATAGGGCTAAGCACCTATCAGCAGGTCGCAACCGGGACGAAGATTTCACCTTGTGAAATCTGCATGTCCCCTAAAATGACTAGAACATATACCTACATGAATGTCGGAAAAGCCCAAATTCACCCGTAAGAGAACAATGCAGTTACGAGCTCATGACCGTCGACCACAACACTATGTAACCATCAACGTCATTATGCATAGTATTGACAACATACTACGTCATCCCCACTAACGTCGTCAGTGTCCAATGGTGGGTGCAGAACTTAGTATAAATATATGCTCCCACACACACACATTCCACACACACACACTAGAGCATATACTCATAAAAATCTCTCCGAACTGACTTTCTGTTATTGCTCTAGAGATGCAGGTCAAAGTCAGCCATAATGAAGGCTAGCACAAACAAATGCATTATGATAGAAATAGTTACCCCAACAAAAACATAGTTGATAGGGCTAAGCACCTATCAACAGGTTGCAACTCGGACGAAGATTTCACCTTGTGAAATCTACATGTCCGCTACTATGACTAGAACATATACCTAGATGAATCTGGGAAAAGCCCAAATTCACCCATAAGAGAACAATGCAGTTACAAGCTCATGATTGGCAACTAGAAGACTATGTAACCATCAACTTCATTATGCATAATATTGAAAACATACTACAGTATCCCCACTAACGTCATCAGTGCCGAATAGTGGGTGTAGAACTTAGTAAAAATATATGCTTCCACACACACACACTCCACACACACACACACAAGCACATACTCATAAAAAGCTTGGCGAAGTGAGTTTCTGCCATTGCTCTAGTGATGCGGGGCAAACTCAGCCATAATGAAGCCTAGCACAAACAAATGCATTATGATAGAAAGAATTACACCAACAAAAAGATAGTTGATAGGGCTAAGCACCTATCAACACGTCGCAAATTGGATGAAGATTTCACCTTGTGAAATCCGCATGTCTGCTAATACGACTAGAACGTATACCTAGATGAATCTAGGAAAAGCCCAAATTCACCCATATGAGAACACTGCAGTTACAAGCTCATGACTCTCAACCACAAGACTGTAACCATCAACTTCGTTATGCATAGTATTGACAACATACTACGTCATCCCCACTAACGTCGTTAGTGCCCAATAGTGGGTGTAGAACTTAGTATAAATATATGCTCCCACACACACACACACACACACACAAGAGCACATACTCATAAAAAGCTCTCTGAACTGACTTTCTGTCATTGCATTAGAGATGCAGGGGAGACTCAGCCATAATGAAACCTAGCACAAACAAATGCATTATGATAGAAAGAATTACACCAACAAAAACATAGTTGATATGGCTAAGCACCTATCAGCAGGTCACAACTTGGACGAAGATTTCACCTTGTGAAATTTGCATGTCCGCTAATACAACTAGAACATATACCTAGATGAATCTGGAAAAAGCCGAAATTCACGCATAAGAGAACAATACAGCTACAAGCTCATGACCGTCAACCACAAGACTATGTAACCATCAATTTCATTATGCATAGTATTGACAACATACTACGTCATCCCCACTAACGTCGTCAGTGCCCAATACTAGGTGTAGAACTTAGTATAAATATATGCAGGCACACACACACACTCCACACACACGCACACAAGAGCACATACTCATAAATAGCTCTGCGAACTGAGATTCTATCTTTGCTCTAGAGATGCAGGGCACACTCAACCATAATGAAGCCTAGCACAAACAAATGCATTATGATAGAAAGAATTACACCAACAAAAACAAAGTTGATAGGGCTAAGCACCTATCAACAGGTTGCAACTCGGACGAAGATTTCACCTTGTGAAATCCGCATGTCCGCTAATACGACTAGAACATATACCTAGATGAATCTGGGAAAAGCCCAAATAAACCCATAAGAGAACAATGCAGTTACAAGCTCAAGATTGTCAACCACAAGACTATGTAACCATCAACTTCATTATGCATAGTATTGACAACATACTATTTTATCCCCACTAACGTCGTCAGTGCCCAATAGTGGGTGTAGAACTTAGTATAAATATATGCTCCCACACACACACACACACACACACATAAGAGCACGTACTCATAAAAAGCTCTGCGAACTGAGTTTTTGCCATTTCTCTAAAGATGCAGGGTTGACTCAACCATAATGAAGCCTAGCACAAACAAATGCATTTTGATAGAAAGAATTACACCAACAAAAACATAGTTGATAGGGCTAAGCACCTATCAACAAGTCGCAACTCGGACGTAGATTTCACCTTGTGAAATCTGCACGTCCGCTAATACGACTAGAACATATACCTACATGAATCTGGGAAAAGCCCAAATTCACCCATTAGAGAACAATGTAGTTACAAGCTCATGACTGACAAGCACAAGACTATGTAACCATCAACTTTATTATGCATAGTATTGACAAGATACTACATCATCCCCATTAATGCCATCAGTGTCCAATAGTGGGCGTAGAACTTAGGATAAATATATGCTCCCACACACACACACAAGAGCACGTACTCATAAAAAGCTCTGCGAACTGAGTTTCTGCATTGCTGTAGAGATGCAAGTCAAACTCAGCCATAATGAAGCCTAGCACAAACAAATGCCTTATGATAGAAGGAATTACATCAACAAAAACATAGTTGATAGGGCTAAGCACCTATCAACAGGTCGCAACTCGGACGAAGATTTCACCTTGTGAAATCTTCATGTCCGCTAATATGACTAGATTATATACCTAGATGAATCCGGGAAAAGCCCAAATTCACCCATAAGAGAACAATGCAATTTTAAGCTCCTAACTGTGAACCAGAAGACTATGTAACCATCAACTTCATTAATGCATAGTATTGACAACATACTACATCATCCCCACTAACGTCGTCAGTGCCCAATACTAGCTGTAGAACTTAGTATAAATATATGCTGCCACACACACACTCCACACACACACACACAAGAGCAAAATACTCATAAAAAGCTCTGTGAACTGAGTTTCTGTCATTCCTCTAGAGATGAAGGGCAGACTCAGCCATAATCAAGCCTAGCACAAACAAATGCATTATGATAGAAAGAATTACACTAACAAAAACATAGTTGACATGGCTAAGCACCTATCAAAAGGTCGCAACTCGGACAAAGATTTCACCTTGTGAAATCTGCATGTCCCCTAAAATGACTAGAACATATACCTACATGAATGTCGGAAAAGCCCAAATTCACCCATAAGAGAACAATGCAGTTACGAGCTCATGACCGTCGACCACAAGACTATGTAACCATCAACTTCATTATGCATAGTATTGACAACATACTACGCCATCCCCACTAACTTCGTCAGTGCCCAATAGTGGGTGTAGAACTTAGTATAAATATATGCTGCCACACACACACACACACACGCACAAGAGCACATACTCATAAAAAGCTCTCCGAACTGAGTTTCTATCATTGCTCTAGAGATGTAGGGCAGACTCAGCCATAATCAAGCCTAGCATAAACAAATGCATTTTGATAGAAAGAACTACACCAAGAAAAACATAGTTCATAGGGCTAAGCACCTATCAAGAGGTTGCAACTCAGACAAAGATTTCACCTTGTAAAATCTGCATGTCCGGTAATATGACTAGAACATATACCTAGATGAATCTGGGAAAAGCCCAAATTCACCCATCAAAGAACAATGCAGTTACAAGCTCATGATTGGCAACCAAAAGACTATGTAACCATCAACTTCGTTATGCATAACATTGAAAACATACTACAGTATCCCCACTAACGTCATCAGTGCCGAATACTGGGTGTAGAACTTAGTATAAATATATGCTTCCACACACACACACTCCACACACACACACACACAAGCACATACTTATAAAAAGCTCGGCGAAGTGGGTTTCTGTCATTGCTCTAGTGATGCAGGGCAAACTCAGCCATAACGAAGCCTAGCACAAACAAATACATTATGATAGAAAGAATTACACCAACAAAAACAAAGTTGATAGGGCTAAGCACCTATCAACAGGTTGCAACTCGGACGAAGATTTCACCTTGCGAAATCCGCATGTCCGCTAATACGACTAGAACATATACCTAGATGAATCTGGGAAAAGCCCAAATAAACCCATAAGAGAACAATGCAGTTACAAGCTCATGACTGTCAACCACAAGACTATGCAACCATCAACTTCATTATGCATAGTATCGACAACATACTACATCATCCACACTAACGTCGTCAGTGTCCAATAGTGGGTGTAGAACTTAGTATAAATATATGCTCCCACACACACACACACACACACACACACAAGAGCACATACTCATAAAAAGCTCTACAAACTGAGTTTCTGTCATTGCTCTAGAGATGGAGGGCAGACTCAGACATAATGAAGCCTAGCACAAACAAATTCATTATGATAGAAAGAATTACACCAACAAAAACATAGTTGATAGGGCTAAGCACCTATCAGCAGGTCGCAACCGGGACGAAGATTTCACCTTGTGAAATCTGCATGTCCCCTAAAATGACTAGAACATATACCTACATGAATGTCGGAAAAGCCCAAATTCACCCGTAAGAGAACAATGCAGTTACGAGCTCATGACCGTCGACCACAACACTATGTAACCATCAACGTCATTATGCATAGTATTGACAACATACTACGTCATCCCCACTAACGTCGTCAGTGTCCAATGGTGGGTGCAGAACTTAGTATAAATATATGCTCCCACACACACACATTCCACACACACACACTAGAGCATATACTCATAAAAATCTCTCCGAACTGACTTTCTGTTATTGCTCTAGAGATGCAGGTCAAAGTCAGCCATAATGAAGGCTAGCACAAACAAATGCATTATGATAGAAATAGTTACCCCAACAAAAACATAGTTGATAGGGCTAAGCACCTATCAACAGGTTGCAACTCGGACGAAGATTTCACCTTGTGAAATCTACATGTCCGCTACTATGACTAGAACATATACCTAGATGAATCTGGGAAAAGCCCAAATTCACCCATAAGAGAACAATGCAGTTACAAGCTCATGATTGGCAACTAGAAGACTATGTAACCATCAACTTCATTATGCATAATATTGAAAACATACTACAGTATCCCCACTAACGTCATCAGTGCCGAATAGTGGGTGTAGAACTTAGTAAAAATATATGCTTCCACACACACACACTCCACACACACACACACAAGCACATACTCATAAAAAGCTTGGCGAAGTGAGTTTCTGCCATTGCTCTAGTGATGCGGGGCAAACTCAGCCATAATGAAGCCTAGCACAAACAAATGCATTATGATAGAAAGAATTACACCAACAAAAAGATAGTTGATAGGGCTAAGCACCTATCAACACGTCGCAAATTGGATGAAGATTTCACCTTGTGAAATCCGCATGTCTGCTAATACGACTAGAACGTATACCTAGATGAATCTAGGAAAAGCCCAAATTCACCCATATGAGAACACTGCAGTTACAAGCTCATGACTCTCAACCACAAGACTGTAACCATCAACTTCGTTATGCATAGTATTGACAACATACTACGTCATCCCCACTAACGTCGTTAGTGCCCAATAGTGGGTGTAGAACTTAGTATAAATATATGCTCCCACACACACACACACACACACACAAGAGCACATACTCATAAAAAGCTCTCTGAACTGACTTTCTGTCATTGCATTAGAGATGCAGGGGAGACTCAGCCATAATGAAACCTAGCACAAACAAATGCATTATGATAGAAAGAATTACACCAACAAAAACATAGTTGATATGGCTAAGCACCTATCAGCAGGTCACAACTTGGACGAAGATTTCACCTTGTGAAATTTGCATGTCCGCTAATACAACTAGAACATATACCTAGATGAATCTGGAAAAAGCCGAAATTCACGCATAAGAGAACAATACAGCTACAAGCTCATGACCGTCAACCACAAGACTATGTAACCATCAATTTCATTATGCATAGTATTGACAACATACTACGTCATCCCCACTAACGTCGTCAGTGCCCAATACTAGGTGTAGAACTTAGTATAAATATATGCAGGCACACACACACACTCCACACACACGCACACAAGAGCACATACTCATAAATAGCTCTGCGAACTGAGATTCTATCTTTGCTCTAGAGATGCAGGGCACACTCAACCATAATGAAGCCTAGCACAAACAAATGCATTATGATAGAAAGAATTACACCCACAAAAACAAAGTTGATAGGGCTAAGCACCTATCAACAGGTTGCAACTCGGACGAAGATTTCACCTTGTGAAATCCGCATGTCCGCTAATACGACTAGAACATATACCTAGATGAATCTGGGAAAAGCCCAAATAAACCCATAAGAGAACAATGCAGTTACAAGCTCAAGATTGTCAACCACAAGACTATGTAACCATCAACTTCATTATGCATAGTATTGACAACATACTATTTTATCCCCACTAACGTCGTCAGTGCCCAATAGTGGGTGTAGAACTTAGTATAAATATATGCTCCCACACACACACACACACACACACATAAGAGCACGTACTCATAAAAAGCTCTGCGAACTGAGTTTTTGCCATTTCTCTAAAGATGCAGGGTTGACTCAACCATAATGAAGCCTAGCACAAACAAATGCATTTTGATAGAAAGAATTACACCAACAAAAACATAGTTGATAGGGCTAAGCACCTATCAACAAGTCGCAACTCGGACGTAGATTTCACCTTGTGAAATCTGCACGTCCGCTAATACGACTAGAACATATACCTACATGAATCTGGGAAAAGCCCAAATTCACCCATTAGAGAACAATGTAGTTACAAGCTCATGACTGACAAGCACAAGACTATGTAACCATCAACTTTATTATGCATAGTATTGACAAGATACTACATCATCCCCATTAATGCCATCAGTGTCCAATAGTGGGCGTAGAACTTAGGATAAATATATGCTCCCACACACACACACAAGAGCACGTACTCATAAAAAGCTCTGCGAACTGAGTTTCTGCATTGCTGTAGAGATGCAAGTCAAACTCAGCCATAATGAAGCCTAGCACAAACAAATGCCTTATGATAGAAGGAATTACATCAACAAAAACATAGTTGATAGGGCTAAGCACCTATCAACAGGTCGCAACTCGGACGAAGATTTCACCTTGTGAAATCTTCATGTCCGCTAATATGACTAGATTATATACCTAGATGAATCCGGGAAAAGCCCAAATTCACCCATAAGAGAACAATGCAATTTTAAGCTCCTAACTGTGAACCAGAAGACTATGTAACCATCAACTTCATTAATGCATAGTATTGACAACATACTACATCATCCCCACTAACGTCGTCAGTGCCCAATACTAGCTGTAGAACTTAGTATAAATATATGCTGCCACACACACACTCCACACACACACACACAAGAGCAAAATACTCATAAAAAGCTCTGTGAACTGAGTTTCTGTCATTCCTCTAGAGATGAAGGGCAGACTCAGCCATAATCAAGCCTAGCACAAACAAATGCATTATGATAGAAAGAATTACACTAACAAAAACATAGTTGACATGGCTAAGCACCTATCAAAAGGTCGCAACTCGGACAAAGATTTCACCTTGTGAAATCTGCATGTCCCCTAAAATGACTAGAACATATACCTACATGAATGTCGGAAAAGCCCAAATTCACCCATAAGAGAACAATGCAGTTACGAGCTCATGACCGTCGACCACAAGACTATGTAACCATCAACTTCATTATGCATAGTATTGACAACATACTACGCCATCCCCACTAACTTCGTCAGTGCCCAATAGTGGGTGTAGAACTTAGTATAAATATATGCTGCCACACACACACACACACACGCACAAGAGCACATACTCATAAAAAGCTCTCCGAACTGAGTTTCTATCATTGCTCTAGAGATGTAGGGCAGACTCAGCCATAATCAAGCCTAGCATAAACAAATGCATTTTGATAGAAAGAACTACACCAAGAAAAACATAGTTCATAGGGCTAAGCACCTATCAAGAGGTTGCAACTCAGACAAAGATTTCACCTTGTAAAATCTGCATGTCCGGTAATATGACTAGAACATATACCTAGATGAATCTGGGAAAAGCCCAAATTCACCCATCAAAGAACAATGCAGTTACAAGCTCATGATTGGCAACCAAAAGACTATGTAACCATCAACTTCGTTATGCATAACATTGAAAACATACTACAGTATCCCCACTAACGTCATCAGTGCCGAATACTGGGTGTAGAACTTAGTATAAATATATGCTTCCACACACACACACTCCACACACACACACACACAAGCACATACTTATAAAAAGCTCGGCGAAGTGGGTTTCTGTCATTGCTCTAGTGATGCAGGGCAAACTCAGCCATAACGAAGCCTAGCACAAACAAATACATTATGATAGAAAGAATTACACCAACAAAAACAAAGTTGATAGGGCTAAGCACCTATCAACAGGTTGCAACTCGGACGAAGATTTCACCTTGCGAAATCCGCATGTCCGCTAATACGACTAGAACATATACCTAGATGAATCTGGGAAAAGCCCAAATAAACCCATAAGAGAACAATGCAGTTACAAGCTCATGACTGTCAACCACAAGACTATGCAACCATCAACTTCATTATGCATAGTATCGACAACATACTACATCATCCACACTAACGTCGTCAGTGTCCAATAGTGGGTGTAGAACTTAGTATAAATATATGCTCCCACACACACACACACACACACACAAGAGCACATACTCATAAAAAGCTCTACGAACTGAGTTTCTGTCATTGCTCTAGAGATGGAGGGCAGACTCAGACATAATGAAGCCTAGCACAAACAAATTCATTATGATAGAAAGAATTACACCAACAAAAACATAGTTGACAGGGCTAAGCACCTATCAGCAGGTCGCAACCGGGACGAAGATTTCACCTTGTGAAATCTGCATGTCCGCTAATACAACTAGATCATATACCTAGATGAATCTGGAAAAGGCCGAAATTCACCGATAAGAGAACAATACAACTACAAGCTCATGACTGCCAACCACAACACTATGTAACCATCAACGTCATTATGCATAGTATTGACAACATACTACGTCATCCCCACTAACGTCGTCAGTGTCCAATGGTGGGTGCAGAACTTAGTATAAATATATGCTCCCACACACACACATTCCACACACACACACTAGAGCATATACTCATAAAAATCTCTCCGAACTGACTTTCTGTTATTGCTCTAGAGATGCAGGTCAAAGTCAGCCATAATGAAGGCTAGCACAAACAAATGCATTATGATAGAAATAGTTACCCCAACAAAAACATAGTTGATAGGGCTAAGCACCTATCAACAGGTTGCAACTCGGACGAAGATTTCACCTTGTGAAATCTACATGTCCGCTACTATGACTAGAACATATACCTAGATGAATCTGGGAAAAGCCCAAATTCACCCATAAGAGAACAATGCAGTTACAAGCTCATGATTGGCAACTAGAAGACTATGTAACCATCAACTTCATTATGCATAATATTGAAAACATACTACAGTATCCCCACTAACGTCATCAGTGCCGAATAGTGGGTGTAGAACTTAGTAAAAATATATGCTTCCACACACACACACTCCACACACACACACACAAGCACATACTCATAAAAAGCTTGGCGAAGTGAGTTTCTGCCATTGCTCTAGTGATGCGGGGCAAACTCAGCCATAATGAAGCCTAGCACAAACAAATGCATTATGATAGAAAGAATTACACCAACAAAAAGATAGTTGATAGGGCTAAGCACCTATCAACACGTCGCAAATTGGATGAAGATTTCACCTTGTGAAATCCGCATGTCTGCTAATACGACTAGAACGTATACCTAGATGAATCTAGGAAAAGCCCAAATTCACCCATATGAGAACACTGCAGTTACAAGCTCATGACTCTCAACCACAAGACTGTAACCATCAACTTCGTTATGCATAGTATTGACAACATACTACGTCATCCCCACTAACGTCGTTAGTGCCCAATAGTGGGTGTAGAACTTAGTATAAATATATGCTCCCACACACACACACACACACACACAAGAGCACATACTCATAAAAAGCTCTCTGAACTGACTTTCTGTCATTGCATTAGAGATGCAGGGGAGACTCAGCCATAATGAAACCTAGCACAAACAAATGCATTATGATAGAAAGAATTACACCAACAAAAACATAGTTGATATGGCTAAGCACCTATCAGCAGGTCACAACTTGGACGAAGATTTCACCTTGTGAAATTTGCATGTCCGCTAATACAACTAGAACATATACCTAGATGAATCTGGAAAAAGCCGAAATTCACGCATAAGAGAACAATACAGCTACAAGCTCATGACCGTCAACCACAAGACTATGTAACCATCAATTTCATTATGCATAGTATTGACAACATACTACGTCATCCCCACTAACGTCGTCAGTGCCCAATACTAGGTGTAGAACTTAGTATAAATATATGCAGGCACACACACACACTCCACACACACGCACACAAGAGCACATACTCATAAATAGCTCTGCGAACTGAGATTCTATCTTTGCTCTAGAGATGCAGGGCACACTCAACCATAATGAAGCCTAGCACAAACAAATGCATTATGATAGAAAGAATTACACCAACAAAAACAAAGTTGATAGGGCTAAGCACCTATCAACAGGTTGCAACTCGGACGAAGATTTCACCTTGTGAAATCCGCATGTCCGCTAATACGACTAGAACATATACCTAGATGAATCTGGGAAAAGCCCAAATAAACCCATAAGAGAACAATGCAGTTACAAGCTCAAGATTGTCAACCACAAGACTATGTAACCATCAACTTCATTATGCATAGTATTGACAACATACTATTTTATCCCCACTAACGTCGTCAGTGCCCAATAGTGGGTGTAGAACTTAGTATAAATATATGCTCCCACACACACACACACACACACACATAAGAGCACGTACTCATAAAAAGCTCTGCGAACTGAGTTTTTGCCATTTCTCTAAAGATGCAGGGTTGACTCAACCATAATGAAGCCTAGCACAAACAAATGCATTTTGATAGAAAGAATTACACCAACAAAAACATAGTTGATAGGGCTAAGCACCTATCAACAAGTCGCAACTCGGACGTAGATTTCACCTTGTGAAATCTGCACGTCCGCTAATACGACTAGAACATATACCTACATGAATCTGGGAAAAGCCCAAATTCACCCATTAGAGAACAATGTAGTTACAAGCTCATGACTGACAAGCACAAGACTATGTAACCATCAACTTTATTATGCATAGTATTGACAAGATACTACATCATCCCCATTAATGCCATCAGTGTCCAATAGTGGGCGTAGAACTTAGGATAAATATATGCTCCCACACACACACACAAGAGCACGTACTCATAAAAAGCTCTGCGAACTGAGTTTCTGCATTGCTGTAGAGATGCAAGTCAAACTCAGCCATAATGAAGCCTAGCACAAACAAATGCCTTATGATAGAAGGAATTACATCAACAAAAACATAGTTGATAGGGCTAAGCACCTATCAACAGGTCGCAACTCGGACGAAGATTTCACCTTGTGAAATCTTCATGTCCGCTAATATGACTAGATTATATACCTAGATGAATCCGGGAAAAGCCCAAATTCACCCATAAGAGAACAATGCAATTTTAAGCTCCTAACTGTGAACCAGAAGACTATGTAACCATCAACTTCATTAATGCATAGTATTGACAACATACTACATCATCCCCACTAACGTCGTCAGTGCCCAATACTAGCTGTAGAACTTAGTATAAATATATGCTGCCACACACACACTCCACACACACACACACAAGAGCAAAATACTCATAAAAAGCTCTGTGAACTGAGTTTCTGTCATTCCTCTAGAGATGAAGGGCAGACTCAGCCATAATCAAGCCTAGCACAAACAAATGCATTATGATAGAAAGAATTACACTAACAAAAACATAGTTGACATGGCTAAGCACCTATCAAAAGGTCGCAACTCGGACAAAGATTTCACCTTGTGAAATCTGCATGTCCCCTAAAATGACTAGAACATATACCTACATGAATGTCGGAAAAGCCCAAATTCACCCATAAGAGAACAATGCAGTTACGAGCTCATGACCGTCGACCACAAGACTATGTAACCATCAACTTCATTATGCATAGTATTGACAACATACTACGCCATCCCCACTAACTTCGTCAGTGCCCAATAGTGGGTGTAGAACTTAGTATAAATATATGCTGCCACACACACACACACACACGCACAAGAGCACATACTCATAAAAAGCTCTCCGAACTGAGTTTCTATCATTGCTCTAGAGATGTAGGGCAGACTCAGCCATAATCAAGCCTAGCATAAACAAATGCATTTTGATAGAAAGAACTACACCAACAAAAACATAGTTCATAGGGCTAAGCACCTATCAAGAGGTTGCAACTCAGACAAAGATTTCACCTTGTAAAATCTGCATGTCCGGTAATATGACTAGAACATATACCTAGATGAATCTGGGAAAAGCCCAAATTCACCCATCAAAGAACAATGCAGTTACAAGCTCATGATTGGCAACCAAAAGACTATGTAACCATCAACTTCGTTATGCATAACATTGAAAACATACTACAGTATCCCCACTAACGTCATCAGTGCCGAATACTGGGTGTAGAACTTAGTATAAATATATGCTTCCACACACACACACTCCACACACACACACACACAAGCACATACTTATAAAAAGCTCGGCGAAGTGGGTTTCTGTCATTGCTCTAGTGATGCAGGGCAAACTCAGCCATAACGAAGCCTAGCACAAACAAATACATTATGATAGAAAGAATTACACCAACAAAAACAAAGTTGATAGGGCTAAGCACCTATCAACAGGTTGCAACTCGGACGAAGATTTCACCTTGCGAAATCCGCATGTCCGCTAATACGACTAGAACATATACCTAGATGAATCTGGGAAAAGCCCAAATAAACCCATAAGAGAACAATGCAGTTACAAGCTCATGACTGTCAACCACAAGACTATGCAACCATCAACTTCATTATGCATAGTATCGACAACATACTACATCATCCACACTAACGTCGTCAGTGTCCAATAGTGGGTGTAGAACTTAGTATAAATATATGCTCCCACACACACACACACACACACACAAGAGCACATACTCATAAAAAGCTCTACGAACTGAGTTTCTGTCATTGCTCTAGAGATGGAGGGCAGACTCAGACATAATGAAGCCTAGCACAAACAAATTCATTATGATAGAAAGAATTACACCAACAAAAACATAGTTGACAGGGCTAAGCACCTATCAGCAGGTCGCAACCGGGACGAAGATTTCACCTTGTGAAATCTGCATGTCCGCTAATACAACTAGATCATATACCTAGATGAATCTGGAAAAGGCCGAAATTCACCGATAAGAGAACAATACAACTACAAGCTCATGACTGCCAACCACAACACTATGTAACCATCAACGTCATTATGCATAGTATTGACAACATACTACGTCATCCCCACTAACATCCCCACTAACACTTAGTATAAATATATGCTCCCACACACACACACACACACACACACAAGAGCACATACTCATAAAAAGCTCTACAAACTGAGTTTCTGTCATTGCTCTAGAGATGGAGGGCAGACTCAGACATAATGAAGCCTAGCACAAACAAATGCATTATGATAGAAAGAATTACACTAACAAAAACATAGTTGACATGGCTAAGCACCTATCAAAAGGTCGCAACTCGGACAAAGATTTCACCTTGTGAAATCTGCATGTCCCCTAAAATGACTAGAACATATACCTACATGAATGTCGGAAAAGCCCAAATTCACCCATAAGAGAACAATGCAGTTACGAGCTCATGACCGTCGACCACAACACTATGTAACCATCAACGTCATTATGCATAGTATTGACAACATACTACGTCATCCCCACTAACGTCGTCAGTGTCCAATGGTGGGTGCAGAACTTAGTATAAATATATGCTCCCACACACACACATTCCACACACACACACTAGAGCATATACTCATAAAAATCTCTCCGAACTGACTTTCTGTTATTGCTCTAGAGATGCAGGTCAAAGTCAGCCATAATGAAGGCTAGCACAAACAAATGCATTATGATAGAAATAGTTACCCCAACAAAAGCATAGTTGATAGGGCTAAGCACCTATCAACAGGTTGCAACTCGGACGAAGATTTCACCTTGTGAAATCTGCATGTCCGCTACTATGACTAGAACATATACCTAGATGAATCTGGGAAAAGCCCAAATTCACCCATAAGAGAACAATGCAGTTACAAGCTCATGATTGGCAACTAGAAGACTATGTAACCATCAACTTCATTATGCATAATATTGAAAACATACTACAGTATCCCCACTAACGTCATCAGTGCCGAATAGTGGGTGTAGAACTTAGTAAAAATATATGCTTCCACACACACACACTCCACACACACACACACAAGCACATACTCATAAAAAGCTTGGCGAAGTGAGTTTCTGCCATTGCTCTAGTGATGCGGGGCAAACTCAGCCATAATGAAGCCTAGCACAAACAAATGCATTATGATAGAAAGAATTACACCAACAAAAAGATAGTTGAGAGGGCTAAGCACCTATCAACAGGTCGCAAATTGGATGAAGATTTCACCTTGTGAATTCCGCATGTCTGCTAATACGACTAGAACGTATACCTAGATGAATCTAGGAAAAGCCCAAATTCACCCATATGAGAACACTGCAGTTACAAGCTCATGACTCTCAACCACAAGAGTGTAACCATCAACTTCGTTATGCATAGTATTGACAACATACTACGTCATCCCCACTAACGTCGTTAGTGCCCAATAGTGGGTGTAGAACTTAGTATAAATATATGCTCCCACACACACACACACACACACACAAGAGCACATACTCATAAAAAGCTCTCTGAACTGACTTTCTGTCATTGCATTAGAGATGCAGGGGAGACTCAGCCATAATGAAACCTAGCACAAACAAATGCATTATGATAGAAAGAATTACACCAACAAAAACATAGTTGATATGGCTAAGCACCTATCAGCAGGTCACAACTTGGACGAAGATTTCACCTTGTGAAATTTGCATGTCCGCTAATACAACTAGAACATATACCTAGATGAATCTGGAAAAAGTCGAAATTCACGCATAAGAGAACAATACAGCTACAAGCTCATGACCGTCAACCACAAGACTATGTAACCATCAATTTCATTATGCATAGTATTGACAACATACTACGTCATCCCCACTAACGTCGTCAGTGCCCAATACTAGGTGTAGAACTTAGTATAAATATATGCAGGCACACACACACACTCCACACACACGCACACAAGAGCACATACTCATAAATAGCTCTGCAAACTGAGATTCTATCTTTGCTCTAGAGATGCAGGGCACACTCAACCATAATGAAGCCTAGCACAAACAAATGCATTATGATAGAAAGAATTACACCAACAAAAACAAAGTTGATAGGGCTAAGCACCTATCAACAGGTTGCAACTCGGACGAAGATTTCACCTTGTGAAATCCGCATGTCCGCTAATACGACTAGAACATATACCTAGATGAATCTGGGAAAAGCCCAAATAAACCCATAAGAGAACAATGCAGTTACAAGCTCATGACTGTCAACCATAAGACTATGTAACCATCAGCTTCATTATGCATAGTATTGACAACATACTACGTAATCCCCACTAACGTCGTTAGTGTCCAATAGTGGGTGTAGAACTTAGTATAAATATATGCTCCCACACACACACACACACACACACAAGAGCACATACTCATAAAAAGCTCTGCGAATTGAGTTTCTGCCATTTCTCTAAAGATGCAGGGCAGACTCAATCATAATGAAGCCTAGCACAAACAAATGCATTTTGATAGAAAGAATTACACCAACAAAAACATAGTTGATAGGGCTAAGCACCTATCAACAAGTCGCAACTCGGACGAAGATTTCACCTTGTGAAATCTGCATGTCCGCTAATACGAGTAGAACATATACCTAGATGAATCTGGGAAAAGCCCAAATTCACCCATTAGAGAACAATGTAGTTACAAGCTCATGACTGTCACCCACAAGACTATGTAACCATCAACTTTATTATGCATAGTATTGACAAGATACTACATCATCCCCATTAACGTCATCAGAGTCCAATAGTGGGCGTAGAACTTAGGATAAATATATGCTCCCACACACACACACAAGAGCACATACTCATAAAAAGCTCTGCGAACGGACTTTCTGCATTGCTGTAGAGATGCATGTCAAACTCAGCCATAATGAAGCCTAGCACAAACAAATGCTTTATGATAGAAGGAATTACATCAACAAAAACATAGTTGATGGGGCTAAGCACCTATCAACAGGTCGCAACTCGGACAAAGATTTCACCTTGTGAAATCTTCATGTCCGCTAATATGACTAGAACATATACCTAGATGAATCCGGGAAAAGCCCAAATTCACCCATAAGACCACAATGCAGTTTTAAGCTCATGACTGTCAACCAGAAGACTATGTAACCATCAACTTCATTAATGCATAGTATTGACAACATACTACGTTATCCACACTAATGTCATCAGTGCCGAATAGTGGGTGTAGAACTTAGTATAAATATATGCTTCCACACACATACACTCCACACACACACACACGAGCACATACTCATAAAAAGCTCTGCGAATTGAGTTTCTGTCATTGCTCTAGAGATGCAGCGCTGACTCAGCCATAATGAAGCCTAGCACAAACAAAAGCGTTATGATAGAAAGAATTATACCAACAAAAACATAGTTGATAGGGCTAAGCACCTATCAACAGGTCACAACTCGAACGAAGATTCCACCTTGTGAAATCCGCATGTCCGCTAATAGGACTAGAACATATACCTAGATGAATCTGGGAAAAGCCTGAATTCACCCATCAGAGAACAATGCAGTTACAAGCTCATGACTATCAACCACAAGACTATGTAACCATAAACTTCATTATACATAGTATTGACAACATACTAGGTCATCCCCACTAATGTCATCAGTGCCCAATAGTGGGTGTAGAACTCTGTATAAATATATGCTCCCAGACACACACACTCCACACACACACACGCACAAGAGCACATAGTGGTAAAATTCTCTGCGAATTGAGTTTTTGTCATTGCTCTAGAGATGTAGGGCAGACTCAACCATAATGAAGCCTACCACAAACAAATGCATTATGATAGAAAGAATTACACCAACAAAAACATAGTTGATAGGGCTAAGCACCTATCAACAGGTCACAACTCGGACGAAGATTTCACCTTGTGAAATCTGCATGTCCGCTAATACGACTAGAACGTATAGCTAGATGAATCTGGGAAACGCATAAATTCACCCATAAACAAAGCTCATGACAATTAACCACAAGACTATGTAACCATCAACTTCATTATGCATAGTATTGACAAGATACTACGTCATCCCCATTAACGTCGTCAGTGTCCAATAGTGGGTGTAGAACTTAGTATAAATATACGCTCCCACACACACACACGCCACACACACACACACAAGAGCACATAGTCATAAAAAGCTCTACGAACTGAGTTTCTAGCATTGCTCTAGAGATGCAGGGCAAACTCAGCCATAAGGAAGCCTAGCACAAACAAATTCATTATGATAGAAAGAATTACACCAACAAAAACATAGTTGATAGGGCTAAGCACCTATCAACAGGTCACAACTCAGACGAGGATTTCACCTTATGTCTGCTAATACGACTAGAACATATACCTAGATGAATCTGGGAAAATTCCAAATTCAGCCATAAGAGGGCAATGCAGTTACAAGCTCATAACTCTCAATGACAAGACTATGTAACCATCAACTTCATTATGCATAGTATTGACAACATACTACTTCATCCCCAGTTACGTTGTCATTGCCCAATAGTGGGTGTAGAACTTAGTATAAATATATGCTCCCATACACATGCACTCCACACACACGCGCACAAGAGCACATACTTGTAAAAAGCTCTGTGAACTGAGTTTCTGTCATTGCTCTAGAGATGCAGGGGAGACTCAGCCATAATGAAGCCTAGCACAACTAAATGCATTATGATAGAAAGAATTACACCAACAAAAACATAGTTGATAGGGCTAAGCACCTAGCAATAGGTCGCAACTTAGACAAAGATTTCACCTTGTTAAATCTGCATGTCCGCTAATACGACTAGAACATATACCTAGATGAATCTGGGAAAAGCCCAAATTCACCCATAAGAAAACAATGCAGTTACAAGCTCATGACTGTCAACCACAAGACTATGTAACCATCAACTTCATTATGCATAGTATTGACAACATACTACATCATCCCCACTAATGTCATTAGTGCCCAATAGTGGGTGTAGAACTTAGTATAAATATATGCTCCCACACACACACACACTCCACACACACACACACAAGAGCACATACTCATAAAAAGCTCTGCGAACTGAGTTTCTATCATTGCTCTAGAGATGCAGGGTAGACTTAGCCATAATGAAGCCTAGCACAAACAAATGCATTATGATAGAAAGAATTACACCATCAAAAACACAGTTGATAGGGCTAAGCACCTATCAACAGGTTGCAACTTGGACGAAGATTTCACCTTGTGAAATCCGCATGTCCGCTAATACGACTAGAACATATACTTGGATGAATCCGGGAAAAGCCCAAATTCATCCATAAGAGAACAATGCAATTACAAGCTCATGACTGTCAACCAGAAGACTATGTAACCATCAACTTCATTATGCATAGTATTGACAACATACTAGGTCATCCCCACTAACGTCGTTAGTGCCCAATAGTGGGTGTAGAACTTAGTATAAATATATGCTCCCACACACACACACACACACACACACACACACACACACACACACACACACAAGAGCACATACTCATAAAAAGCTTTGTGAACTTAGTTTCTGTCATTGCTCTAGAGATGCAGGGCAGACTCAGCCATAATCAAGCCTAGCACAAACAAATGCATTATGATAGAAACAATTACACCAATAAAAACATAGTTGATAGGGCTAAGCACCTATCAACAGGTCGCAACTCGGACGAAGATTTCACCTTGTGAAATCCGCATGTCTACTAATACGACTAGAACATATACCTAGATGAATCCGAGAAAAGCCCAAATTCACCCATAAGAGAACAATGCAGTTACAAGCTCATGACTGTCAACCACAAGACTATGTAACCATCAACTTCATTATGCATAGTATTGACAACATACTACATCATCCCCACTAATGTCATTAGTGCCCAATAGTGGGTGTAGAACTTAGTATAAATATATGCTCCCACACACACACACTCCACACACACACACACAAGAGCACATACTCATAAAAAGCTCTGCGAACTGAGTTTCTATCATTGCTCTAGAGATGCAGGGTAGACTTAGCCATAATGAAGCCTAGCACAAACAAATGCATTATGATAGAAAGAATTACACCATCAAAAACACAGTTGATAGGGCTAAGCACCTATCAACAGGTTGCAACTTGGACGAAGATTTCACCTTGCAAATGCAAGGATTTGTATCTAGTATCCACCTCTCGAGTTTAGTTCAAGCATATGTTTGCCACGTAATGGCTTATAAATACTTTTGAAATTGATGTATACACCCCTTGAAATGAATTGGACTCAAAGAATTGTAACATTCTATAGGAGTATAATCAAATGTCTTTGAAAGCTCTGTTTTGAGTTCCCTTATTTAGACGCATGTCATTATCATATCAGATATAGAACATAGAGAGGTATTGTTGCAATCTACCTAACGAACTCAAAGATTATGTTAGTAAGACAAAGTGCTATTGTAGCGAATAGCGTGTAGAAAGGGGCATTTTTTAAAGATAGACATAGGGAGAATTTTGCAAGGACTCAAGAGAGGAACGAAAGAGGGAGACAGGTATCTAATAGGCTAGGAGAGGAGACAATGACACATAGGAATGTGAAAAGATCCTTGACTTCTAGGAGAGATTCTAGTGGCACATTCTCTCCATGTAAGAAGAGTAATGCAAGTAAAGCTAAAAAGTATGTAAGATGACCAATAAAGAAATTAGAATACTACCGGGTAGTCTTATAAGGCTAGCAATGATTAAACAAACAAGATTGTTACAAAAGTAAGCTAAAGTTTAAGAAATTTAAAAGGAAAGAAGCCTCCTAATGATTTGAAGATCATGAGAGATGAAGGAAACTGCTTTCTTTGTCATGAAAAAGGACATATTACAAAGAATCGTTCCCATAAGCAAAATAGGGATGTAGAAGATAAACAAGATAGAAAGGGTAAAAAGCCAAAGCCAAGAATTGGACTTGTTCCAAATATGATTGCAAAAAATGTAAGTAGAGAGTCCAATGAATTGTGCAAAGCTTGGGATAAGATCATATATTAGACAACTTAAGTGTTCTTTAATGTTGTAGCTCATGCTGATTTCTTTACTATAGAATTGATAGCTAGGCTGTCTATAAGGGTAGAAAAGATGGGACCAATGCATGAGGCACGAATCACATGTCCTCGCCATGGTGAGCCCCAAACTCCCATCATTGGAAAACTCTCCATTCACATTCCAAGTTATGTGGATAGCCAAGAGTTTTATATTATGCCACTGAAAGAGGATAATAATATGTTGCGTATGCCTAGAAGGCACACTGTTCATGGTGTTTTGGACACCTTTAATAGAAAAATATGTTGTGTATGCCTCGAATGCACATTGTTCATGCCTAGAATGCACATTGTTTATCATGTTTTGGAAGAGGATGATAATATGTTGCATATGCCTAGAATACACACTGTTCATGGTGTTTTGGACACCTTTAATAGAAAAATCACTCTTGTACAAAGCAGAAAGACTCACATTTTGCATGTCAAATTTCATGGTGAGTATGTTCCAATAGTTAGCTTTAGCTTCTGCTATTTCCACGGTAATAAAGAATCATACTTTTGTGAACATGTTCTTGCTATAAAGCTTAAAGATAGTGAAGTCGAAACTGATGTATCTGCACTAAATAAAGATCGGACAGAGTTTCCAAAGTCTTTTGGTGAATGTTCTTATGAATCACTTCCTGGTAAGTTACCACCAAAGAGACATGAGGATCATAGCATTGATTTAGTGCCAAGATGGTGTCCACCAAATAGATCTCCATATAGGGTCAGTGCAGTTTAACAAAGGAGATTAGGACTTAGGCCAACAAGTTGATAGAGAACGGACTAATTCAACCAAGTTCATCACCATTTTGTTCTTCAATCTTGTTAGTGTAGAAAAAGGATGGCTCTTGATGCGTGTGCATTGATTACCATGTGTTGAACAAGACTACCATTATGAACACATTCTCAATACGGAGAATTGATGATATTCTAGATAGATTAGAGGGAGCTTATAATATTAGCAAGATAAATCTTATCATCATATAAGAATTAAGCTTGAGGATGTTCATAAGATTGTGTTCCGAACTTCGTTTAGACTTCTTGAAGTTTTGGTTATGCCATCTAGACTTACGAATGGACAGAATATTTCATTCACATGGAAACTTTGTTGGCACATTCTTTGATGATATGATGGTCTTTTCAAAGAAATAGATAGAGCCAAGAGAGCATTTGGCAATAGTATTCAATGAGATCAAAGCAAACATTGCTCATAACGGCAAGAAGAATGAATTCCTTTGATACGAAATTCACTTCCTTAGGCATATTGTTTCAAAAGACAATGTTGGAATGGATCCTACTAAGGTTGAAGCAATCAAGACATGACCAATCCAATCTCTCCACCTAGGACTAGATCTGAAATGGAAGGCCAATCACTTAATCCCACACTTATGTACCTTTGCCGTCAACTAGCTCCACTATGTAGGTGCAGTTAGAAGGTTGTGTTGGGAGCACAAGCTTCTTGACAAGCTGCATTGGTCTTTTTTTTTGCACAGTATCTGCGGACCTACTATGCCCTTGGCAAACCCCCGCTCAAAAGCTTGGCTATGTTGCCTGAAAGGAGTTCGAAATCCAATCGAAATTGGACAGAGCGCTAACGTGAGCCATGTTTAGGATTGTGGTGGCATTGTGTACCTGATTTCCATCGCCTCTTGTGAAATGGTAGACAGGCAGCAGAGAACACAGGCTCATGTGCCGCCACCGTCTTGTGAATCGGCCCTAAATTCCACGGAACTCCTTCACAAAATTGCACATTCTTAGGCTCTCTCTATTCACAGGGATGGCCAAAAAAAAGAGAGTGAAAACGTGAGGAATTTGAGGAAGGCTAGGTAGGTAGAAGATGTATGAGTGCGCTTTGCAAATGAGAGCACAACATACATAGCCACGCAAAAGTCAAGAAAGGGAAAGAGGAAAGTGTAAGAGAGAGAGAGAACATTTTCATTATCTACTTTCTCATGCTTAACGAGATTGGTTCACATAGTTTTGCACGTGAGTTCTCCTCCATAAGTTGAGTCTTCCACCCTAAGGGTGGTTTCACAACACGGCGGCGATAGACATGCCTGCTTTTCGTGCCACTTGCTTAAGGTTTCACACAAGGTGATGGTAGGGTATGATACAGGAATTGGTGGGGTGGTGAACTTAGATCGTGGTAGGTTGGTATTGGACGCGTGCGAGTTTTAGTCCAATGTGGACCTCTAATTTCACTTTTTAGCCTCGGTAGAGGTGGGCTTCCAAGGGGGGGGGGGGGGGGGGCTCGCCTAAAGACGAGGTAGACCCAAAAATACATTTCCCAATGCAAGCCAATGGTTATATGACAACAAAGTGATATGCTCCTTTGGACATGGCTGCTACCGTCCACTGTGAAACCAACCTAAGTTCAAAGTAAGAAAACCACCCTATGAGATGAATTGCTAACCTGCTACATCACATCAATTCATGCTTGCAGTAGGGAATTCAACCTGCAATAAGAAAAAACTCAAATCATGTTCAATACTTTCAAATCTCCACGGGCCAATTTCCATAGGGATGTTTTGTGCAAACCATTCCACATGTGCATGTACATGCACGAATGAAAGCTTATATACACACAATCTATTCACACACATATTTGCACATGCTCGTTGTATGTTATAGTAGACAACAAACATGAAAGTTCACAAAGGGCATGACCAAATACAAATATTGATTGCAAGGATAGGCCTTTTTTCAAAATCTAGTATGAGAATGTCTGCTCATAGAAAATGCACAACAAAGGCAGACAAAGGATAACTTACTTTGATGAGGGATGAGAAGAATACATTACTTTATTGAAGGTCAAGCTAGCACTAAAGCAAAAGAGAACATGAGAAGGCGAGGGGACTGAAGCAAGAGAGTAGGGCTAGTGAAATGCAGAAAGGAGCTAGCTCGGGGCACCTCCTCTTCTATGTTTGAGCTTGAAGTGCCTGTTTGGGGAGGGCTCCTATTGAGGCCTTTGAGACCTACCTGCCCTCTATTCACATAAAAGCATGCACGAATGGAGGAGAGGTGGCCAACCTCATTCAAACAAACATGTGCAATCGGCACATACAATGTGTACATACTCATATGTGGTAGGATGTGAGCCCTCTCACAAAGCTTAGCATGTCAAAGTTGTTCTTCATAGTTTGTATCACCTCCTATTAGGTCTTCATACATGGCCATGAGGGCTCAACTTGAGGGATTTGCTTTGGAGCTACAAAGATGGACAAGGTCAAACTTGGGCTTATTGATCTTTGACTTATAAGTGTGATTGACATTGCACTACACAAAGTAGATGAGATGGGGAGCTTTGCCCATCTCACTATTAGGTACAATAGAATTGTTATTAACTATGCCAAAAAGGGTGGCTTCACACAAGTTAGAGACAAATATACACTTCTTTTAAGTTCTTTAGTCTTAGTGTTGAGAGGAAACACCAAAGTTGAGACAAGAGAGAGAGGAAGAGGGACACCATATGGGGTCCCGTCCACTCTCTAAGAGCCCCCTACTCCATGAGGAGTAGTATTTACTCTAGGTTGCACTTGAAAAGGTCTCGCAATGCTACCAAGCCATTATTGTTGGGAAATTTACATGCGATTGCTTGGAAATATTAGACTTTTGATTGTAAGAGTAAGTAAAAGCAAGTAAATAGTTAAAGAGGATATTCAATTTTTTACCATTGATAATGACAAAGGACTCGATACAAATCAACCTTTCTCAAGTTAAATTGTTATCATTTTGGTATCATAGACAAGAAGCTTTTGATGGCTTTCATTGATTTGTTGTGTTGGCAAAGCTGTTAGTAATGAAGATAACAATGACAAAAGTAGAAGTTATTTTATTATTTGAAATATGCATGTTGCCTTTTCATCATTTTTGCTTATCTTGCATGGCATATATAAGAGGCCAAGGCAAATAAACCATCTTCTTATATAGACTCTTTTGGGTGCCTATTTTTAGAAGCCCCTTACCATAAGTCTTGTTTCCATGACTTGTAGCAATCCAAGCCCTTGCTCACCTTGCCTTAGACTCTTAGCCCTTAGGACATGTGTCTTGACATTACTCTCCCCTCGAAGAAAACAACATAGAAACTTTTTTATAATCTCTCCCTAGGGACCATTTGATCTAGGTGATCTTTGAGAGGTCAATTTGTTATGCCATGAAAGGCTCTTGCATATGGCAACAAAATAGATACTTGGTTAGTATCATGTCGGAAACCCTTAATAATTTTCCTTGAAAGTATCTTGGATTACTAAGCGTTGATTACCAAGCATAAGCTTCTTAGACAACCAATGATGAGTAAAATTTTTAATCATTCTAAAAATCCTTAATTTGCTATAGCATGAAGGTAAATATATAAAAAATGTATAGTTACCTTGCTTGAGTATGTGTAAACAAACTCTAGGATGGGCAAAAAAGCTCCTAGCTAGTTTGTTGCACTTATATACTCATAGCATACTATAAATTACTCGATGTGAGCAATGAGTCATGCGTGTGTGTGGAGAGGAGAGAGAGAGAGAGAGAGCGAGCGAGAGAGGGAGCACACCTAGGGTTTGGGGGAAGCTACACTCTATAAATCATAGAGAGCTTCCTTATTCTTCTACTGAACCAATAATAATGATAATATGAGTTAGTGTATAGGTTCCATGAGTTAGCCATCAATCAGTCCTAACAATCTCCCACTTGAAGGCCAATGTGGACCAAGTGGATATATACAATGGTAAAGTGCCAAGAAGCTTCACCCTATACCCATCATATCTATCTATGCAATGTGGAAACCGCTATGAGGATAGGTTCTTAGTAAAAGCATATGTAGGGTTGTTACCAGTGTGAACCTTAACCAGCTCAACATGCTTGTTAGCCAATATATCATGTATGGCATGATATCTTACCTCCATGTGTTTTGATTTGGAATGAAACACATGATTCTTGGTAGCTAATGCTATAGCACTCTTGCTATCACAATGCGACATTGGAGTTTGAACCACCAGGTCTCTCACTAGATGAGCTAACCACACAGCTTCTTTGCTAGCTCCCGATGTGTCAATGTACTCAGGTTGTGTAGTGGAAGACAAAGTGCAATCTTGGAGACATAATCTCCACAAAACGGCTGCTCCAGCAAAGAGAAATACATATCCAGATGTGGATTTCTACACCACACAACCCGCATAATCTGCATTGTGTAACCCATGATGGACGCAACACTATTTCCAAAGTGTAAGCACTTGCTTGATGTACCTTTTAGTTATCTCATCACAAGCTTCACTGCATCCCAATGTTTCTTGCCAAGATTTGCCATAAATTTGCTAACCACTCCCACTACAAATGTGATGTCTGCCCTTGTGGCTACCATGGCATACATTAAATTGCACACAACTGGAAAGTATTGCACCTTAGCCATTTTCTCTTTCTCAGCATTAGATTTGGGAACATCCCTCTTGTTAAGTTTTGCATATGCTTGCATTGGGGCACTCAATCAAGCCTTCCCCCCATGCATATTAAAATGTTGCAAGACCTTGTGGATATACTTTTCTTGAGAAAATTCAAGTATACCACACTATCACGCTCTCTTGATGCGCATACCAAGAAAGTGGTTCGCATGGCCAAATATTTCATGGAAAATTGAGTGCTAAGGAACTTTTTCAGCATTTCAATGTCATCTTTAGACTTCTTGGCAATAAGCATATCATCTACATAGAGTATCAAGATGGTAATCGAATTGTCATTGAGCTTGTGAGTGTATAAGAAATGATCTTCTTGGCTCCGTTCATATTCTTGGGATCGCATATATGTATCAAATTTTTTATATCACTACCTTGAACCTTGCTTTAGGCCATAAAATGCCTTTTTTAGTGTAGAAAACAATGCGTACGCAGAGGTTTTTCAGGTTTAGTTTCAAAACCCTCTAGCTATTTCATGTAGACATTCTCATCAAGATCCCCATGAAGAAAAGTGATCTTCACATCCGATTGGACAAGCTCCATGTCCTCTGTGGCTACTAATCCAAGCACAAGGTGCAAAGTAGTCATCTTGACTACTGCAGAGAAGATCCCATCAAAATCGTGCCTTTCTTTTGCTTGAAACCTTTAGCAACCAATTTAGCCTTATACTTAGGCTCGGGATCTTCAACTATAGATTTTTTCATAGAAACACATTTGCAAAGTAAGGCGTGCTTGCCCTCTGGCAACTCTATCAATTCCCAAGTTTCATTGGCCATTATAGAGTTATACTTAGATTCCATGACCTACTCCCACTTGCCACTATCATCCATCTGAATAACTTCATCATCGCAAGTGGGTTCTCTGCAGTCAGTGACTAGCAAATAGTCTTGGATAAAAATGCTCTCAGGGGCATGAGATATACATGTAGATCTCCTTAGTGCCTAATTGCTAGACTCTACTCTCTTTGGAGCACTACTAGTCTCAAGCATATCACTAGTAGACTGAGTTGTTTGTTTAAAATCAAGAGGCATTACATCTTCAAATATAACTCGATGATATTTCACCTCTTTTTTGATGGGCTTTTTGTGCGTTTTGGATTCATTACAAATGACTTGTGAGCTATGAATGACTCGGCCATATTTTGGATGCTAGAGATGATATCCCATCTCTCTGTCTACACCATATCCAATGAAGATGCATTTGTGTGATTTGGGATCCAATTTTTTATGCAAATCTTTTGGTGCAAATCTTTTGGAACATATAGGAAGGCCTCACACCCAAATACACATAATCTCTCATAATCTGGCTTCTTGCCAATCCACATCTCCTGCAAAATCTTGAAATTCAATGGTGTACTAGTAGGTGGTCGTTGATTAATAATGTGCACTGCTGTCATTACAGCTTCCCCCCAAAACTTTGACAGTAAATTTGCCATCGATAGCATAGATGTAACCCATTCTTGAATTCTGCAATTTATAAGCTCAACAACACCATTCTGAGTAGGTGTGTAAGGGGTACTCATGTTTAATACCCCATTTGCTATAGAAATTCTTGAATTCTGAAGAAGTGTACTCTTCCCTATTGTCAATGCGCAAGACCTTGAGCTTCTCGCCTGACTGGTTCTTTACCATAGCAAGGAAGTTTTGAAAAGTATTAAACACCTCTTTGTCTTGCCTCTTCAAGAGGTAGATCCACACCTTTCAAGTAGAATCACTTATGATCATAAGGAAATATAACGCCCCCCCTAGAGACTTATGCAGCATAGGCCCGCATAGATTGCTATGCACTAAATCTAGAGGACATCCTATTTTATTTGCCATATATGCAATACTCACAAAGAGAAAAATCACTATAGGGTAAGACATCTAAATAGCCCAAAAGTTGGATTTGTTTCATTTCCTTATAACTCATATCACCTAGCCGGCTATGCCACAACTCAGTAGAAGGCAGCTCGCTACATAGATAGAATTTTCTCGAACATGAGAGACAAACATGGTGTACAATGAGCCATATTTTGGGCCCTTCATGATGACCAAATTACCTTTGCAAATCACCCATGATCTATAGCCAAACACTGTAATGTATCCAAGATCATCAAGGTGGCCTATAGACATCAAACTTTTAGCAAGTTTGTTTGACATTTTTAAGCCTAAATTTAGTCCCATTTGCCATGCAAAGCTTCATGTCTCCAATAACACAAACATCAAGCTGATAGGCATCTCCAAGCTTTACAGAACCATGTGTAGGCATATAGGTGGAGAACTACTCCTTATGAGGAGTCACATGAAATCTTGCGCTTGAGTCTATGATCCAATTTTGTGCATAGCACTCATCAAGAGCCAATAATG
Source organism: Lygodium microphyllum (assembly GCF_053477565.2). Classification (NCBI taxonomy): domain Eukaryota; kingdom Viridiplantae; phylum Streptophyta; class Polypodiopsida; order Schizaeales; family Lygodiaceae; genus Lygodium; species Lygodium microphyllum. The sequence continues at coordinate 1,303,518 of NC_141156.1, forward strand.
CATCAAAATTTATATTTGAAGTAATGATCAACACATCTGACGCCTGTGGTGCATCAAAAATAATTTTTATAGGTGGAGATTCAACTACATTGAGCTCCTCAATCTTTACGTTGCTCTTGGGATTGTTAGACTTTGCAATAGACTTTTCTTTCTCTCTTTTCAACAAGCAAAAGTCTCTCTTTATATGGCCGTTTTTATGGTCGTAATGGTATTCTATATTCTTCATGTCACACCTACGACTCTTGCCACAAACATTCTTGTAATCCTGTGATCTACTATGATCATGACTACGACCTCTTTGCCTCTATCTATCACTTCTAGTAGTATACACATCACCATGATCACTAGCATGAAGAGATTGACACCGAATCTTTTCAATAAGAAGCGCACTAGTAATATCACCAAAAGAAAGAGTCATGCCATGTGTGAAGTCACTAGTGGTTGTACAAAAGGTATCCCACAATGAGGGCAAAGAGCATAGCAAGAAAATGGCTTTCATTTTGTCATTGAAATTTAGTCCCTTTGATGTGAGCTATGAGAAAATGCTATTAAACTCATTTAAATGAGCACTCACATTGCTGCTTTCATGCATATTTAGCTTCATAAGTTTCTTTATCAAGAAAAATTTATTAGAAGTTGTTTTGCCATCCCAAGCTGAGCATAGAGACTCCCATAACTCCTTAGCAGTAGTCTTGTTCATAATTGTGAAGAAAATGGACTCTCGCAAATGCAAACAAATAGTGGCCATAGCTCTAGCATCGAGATCTTCCCACTGGTCATCCGTATAGGCATCTTCTTTGCACTCTTTCCAAAGGTGCTTAAGAGACCTTTGTTGACAAGAACATCTAGCATTCTCTGCTTTTATATTGTGAAATTTGTACCATTGAATTTCTTGATGTAAGAGTCCTTCTCAAATGAGCCAGCCATGCTTTAATGCAAGATTATGATACTAGGATTTATGGTGAGATTTTGGAAAAATTTTGAGAGAGTCTCCTTTGTATGGAGAGTAAAATCTCCATGTAAAATTCAGCTAAAAAACAAATGTGTCTACCAAAAGAGAGACTAGATGACTCGTGAGAAAAATTTGACAGAGTCTCCTTTGTACAATGAGTCAAAACTTAAGTCAAAAGTGTGGTTTTTAAGTGCATAAACTCACAAGAAAGTTTAAAAGCAATAGCAAATAGCATAAAACTATCACCGATGAGCATAAACTGTCAAAATTGCCAACTAGACGTCACAAGGACCTATAGATCACTGGCATACATGGCCTATGGCGAGGATACAAAGAGGGGAACTCCAATGACTTGTATCACCAAAGGTGTCTCATACTTCCGAGAACACCCCAGCTCAAAGAAAAGATCATGCAGGGCCCTCTAAAAGGTTCAACAGACTCTTTATGGCTAGCCATAGTCTCAAAAAGGGCTTTTTCAGATTGAGTCTTAGAAACAACCGCATGACTGACAAAATCTAGCCAAAATAAGCTCCACAAAGACATATGTAGGTAGTATCCGCAACTCAATGTACACGAGTTTGTGAGTGCGCATAAACAAGAGGCAATGCACAAGAATCCCTGTGGAATAATCGGTCTCAAGAGAATGATTGATTCACTCTCAAAAGAGCACCAAGATGCATCAATTTAAATGCACTAAACTCCCATTGGAAGTAAGAACATTTATTGTATCAATTTTGAGAAGCATCAAATGTTGGAATATATCGTTCGGCAACAAAATCAAGGCCATACGATGGGCATCCAAATGTCAAAGCATACTCAACAACGAGATCCAAGAATAATCAATGATTTACAAAGTGAGTGGATTTCTTTCATTGGCATAATGTGATTTCACTTTGTTCTTTACTTTTTTAGATTGAGTATCTTGCCAATGGGAGTGCAAACTCCACAAGCCATCACCGACACTAACTCAACCACCATGAGCTCCACCAGTAGCAAGGTTCCCTCAAATTTCTCAAATCTTGATTGCACTACTCAGGGCTTAATGCCTAATAGAGAATATTGATGCTATTTTTGGGCTTATAGATTGCTGGGGTCATCATTGCAAGTCTTGCAATGGTTTTCTATCTCCCTTAGATTAGTGATGAAATTGTTAATTAGTTATGTGTGCACAAGGTATATATATGGATCCCAAGTCCCAATGCTCATATATCTTCACTGATTTGCATATGTATCTACTACTAGCGAGTATATGTGGTGCTTGCCTAGACTTCATGTTTGTGTTTGGGCACGTGTCTGCACTCCTAGCTGTCAATGAGCATTCCTGTGAGGCTTATAACAGTATTGTGATTTTGTAATTTTCATTGTGCAGCTGTCTAGTAGCTCTCACACACACAATCTTTGTGTGCTCAAGTCAGTTACACACACAGTACAGTAATATGACTTGCTTGAGCACGCCTTACCATGTGTGCACAATTGATTTCCAGATGCTATCATTGCTTATTCTTGCCATTCTAATGGCAATGCAAATTTGATGCATTGATGATGACGACCTGCGCGCTCAACTTGCTAATTGTGTATATTCACATGTGCCTTCACTTGACTATGTGTGCCGCTTGTGTTGTGTATGCGCCCAAATACTATTACACATGCTGACTTGAGTTATGCAGTGGTGCTGATTAGCCAATTTATGCAGAAACCTCATAAGCCACACTTAGATGCAATCAAGAGGATATGTAGTACATGAAAGATACTACTGATTATGGGATGTTTTATAAGCATGGAAAATCATTCAACTTGATAGGTTATACCAATGTTGATTGGGCTAGTTCTCTCTATGATAGGAGGTCAACCACTAGTTATGCTTTGAGTTTGGGAAACAATATGATTAGTTGGAGTAGTAAGAAGCAGTTGATCGTTGCTTTATCTAGTATAGAAGCAGAATATAGGAGTACAGCCTTAGCAGCATATGAAGCAGTTTGGCTTGTGAAATTGCTATATGACTATGTTGTCGATACTATGCATAATGAAGTTGATGGTTACATGGTCTTGTGGTTGACAGTCATGAGCTTGTTACTGCATTGTTATCTTATGTGTGAATTTGGGCTTTTCCCAGATTCATCTAGGTATATGTTCTAGTCATATTAGCGGACATGCAGATTTAACAATGTGAAATCTTCGTCCGAGTTGTGACCTGTTGATGGGTGCTTAGCCCTATCAACTATGTTTTTGTTGGTGTAATTCTTTCTATCATAATGCATTTGTTTGTGCTAGGCTTCATTATGGCTGAGTCTGCCCTGCATCTCTAGAGCAATGACAGAAACTCAGTTCACAGATCTTTTTATGAGTATGTGCTCTTGTGTGTGTGTGTGTGTGTGGGAGCATATATTTATACTAAGTTCTACACCCACTATTGGGCATTGACGATGTTAGTGGGGATGACGTAGTATGTTGTCAATACTATGCATAATGAAGTTGATGGTCACATAGTCTTTTGGTTGATAGTCATGAGCTTGTAACTGCATTGTTCTATTATGGGTGAATTTGGGCTTTTCCCAGATTCATCTAGGTATATGTTTGAGTCGTATTAGCGGACATGCAGATTTTACAAGGTGAAATCTTCGTCTGAGTTGCGACTTGTTGATAGGTGCTTAGCCCTATCAACTATGCTTTTGTTGGTGTAATTCTTTCTATCAATATGCATTTGTTTGTGCTAGGCTTGATTATGGCTGAGTCTGCCCTACATCTCTAGAGCAATGACAGAAACTCAGTTCGCAAAGCTTTTTATGAGTATGTGCTCTTGTGTGTGTGTGGAGTGTGTCAGTGTGTGGGAGCATATATTTATACTAAGTTCTACACCCACTATTGGGCATTGACGACGTTAGTGGGGATGACGTAGTATGTTCTAAATACTATGCATAATGAAGTTGATGATTACATAGTCTTGTGGTTGACAGTCATGAGCTTGCAACTGCATTGTTCTCTCATGGGTGAATTTGGGCTTTTCCCAGATTTATCTAGGTATATGTTCTAGCAGATATCCTTCTCGACCATATGTGCTATGAAGAAGGAAGAGCTTATGGGTCGAGGTCCAAGTAGTTGTGGAATCAATGGCTGAGCCGGTTTTTTGTTTTGTTTTTCTTTTATTTTTGTTTTTGGTTTTTTTGGTTAGTTTTTCTCTTCAAATTTCACTTGAATTTTGTTTTTTTTTTGTTCTTAAATTTGTTTCTTTTTTTTTCCTCTTTGATTGTAATGCTTTGCTCTTTTGTGTGTGTGTGTGTGTTTGTGTGTGTGTGTGTGTGTGTGTGTGTGTGTGTGTGTGTGTGTGTGTGTGTGTGTGTGTGTGTGTGTGTGTGTGTGTGTGTGTGTGTGTGTGTGTGTGTGTGTGTGTGTGTGTGTGTGTGTGTGTGTGTGTGTGTGTGTGTGTGTGTGTGTGTGTGTGTGTGTGTGTGTGTGTGTGTGTGTGTGTGTGTGTGTGTGTGTGTGTGTGTGTGTGTGTGTGTGTGTGTGTGTGTGTGTGTGTTTCTTCATTTCATTTCTATAATTTGTAAGCTTGAATTTCTCTGAACTTATGAAGGTATATCCTTAGTAGAGGTAGTCGGTTGTGGCTCTTGAAGGGTGTGGCATGTGCCATGTTGTGGCTATGTTCATGTTCATTAATAGATAGTATAGGTCTAACTCCTCTGCCTTCTTGAAAGCTCGTTGCTTATGGTGTGTGAGTCTCATCATTTGGAGTTTGGCCTATGCTCTCGGTAATCTCTCTAAGGGCCCTAATGTGCAAATAGCCAGCAATAAAGGTCTTTGCACTCTTCATGATACCGGCAATTCTATGGCACATAGTCTTTTTTTGGGGGGGGGGTGGCTTGTACTATCGATGGTGTTCGAGAAAGAGCTAATGCCTGACATTTGAAGGATAGATGTGATGTGGGTGGTTTGCATGGGTAGTGGTATAGAGGGGTGTAGTAAGAGGAGTCCCTTCTTGACCTACATTGAGTATAAGAGGGCTAGCTCATGTGTGAAATGAATTGTGGTATGTGGGGTGGATGTTGTGGATGTGGATGGTGTGGCGTCTCTAGTGAGGAAGAGTGCAAAGATAAGTGTGGTCGGCTCCAATAGGTATGGGCGAGATGGTGAAGGAGCTAATGAGGTGGTGGTCTCTTTGGATCCCATGATGTTGTCCATGGTGTCCCCCATCCCCCCAGATTGCAACTCCATGTGGTATGCATGTTAGCCCCCCTGAAGTGGGCCATTGGCCATCCCATTATAAATAGCCAAATGATGTTGAGAGCCTAATGTGAGCAAAGGATGACTATACTTTATGATCCGAGTTGTGTTTGTTGAGTCTTTAATGGTAGCCTCTTCTTGCATGGCGTGTAATGCGACTGGATCCTCTATATCATGCCTTGCACTCATCATTGCATGTCTTGGCATTGAAGTCTCCTAGGACTTTCCCCAATGTAGAATTCTCCATAGTCTCATCAGACTAGCATGCATATGGGGATAGTCTTTCTTCCCCATCCCTCTCCATTTTGGTAGTACAAGTTTGGAGCTTGAGTGGGCGAAGTAGAAAAGAGAATATAGATGATCGTGTCTCGTGATAGCCCAGAGCAGATCCAAAAAGGTAGCAGGCTTGTGGGTTTCGTGCAACAATGTGTATCCTCCTTTGGAGTCCCTGTCTAAAAAGTATAGCCATCCCTTCCGATCCTCATGTAGTGTACTGGTGTTTACATCCCCCATACAAAGATTGCCATTGGAATCCTTGGATCTTATGCAAGCTCCTTTTCAGATTCTCATGTGTATTTGTCAATAGAATGAAATCTCATATGCTCATCAACTCCTCAATTCTCTCTAGGCATGTCCACTATCCATAGATTTTCCTTGTAGTTTCAAACCACATTGTGGATCTCCTCGTGTGTTCCGTAGGCCGTAGGTCCCTATGTGAAGGTCCAACCCTTGGCGATGACCCGGCCATCCTTTTATAAGGCTTTTCCCTCCTCCTTATGCGCTTTGTATATTCTTTGTATACATGCTTGTCGGTGTGCCACTTGCATCATGGTAAGGTCATCGTTGAGGTATTTGGGGGACCCGTTGAGTCTTTTCAAGATGGCCCTCTTATGTAGGAAGGTGGTGTCTGACTCTTGATTTGGGAAATTGGAGGTTACGACCCTCTTTTTGATAAAATCCTTCCCTACTCATCTTGCCTTAAAAGTAGGAATCTCTTCGTCTTTTTAGTTGAGCTTCTTGCATAGCTTCGTGCAATCCTTGATATTGTAGCACTTCTTTATAATGGTGTTGATTGACAACATCGGGCTTGCCTCACCTTCTCTTCTTCAAGGGTGTTGTGTACCACGAGTACCACTTATTTCTGTGTTTCCTCTTTGACTTCCGTCTGGATGTTCTTCTTGACCACCTCCACCTATCCATTCTTTTTGGCTTCAATTGCTCGTCGAGGCTTTCCATGATGATCACCTTAGTGATCTCTGCTTTAACGGCCTCCATGTCTGCCTCGACTATCTCGTCTTTCTCTCTTGATGGGAGAGAGGCAAAGATGCTTATAGCATGGAGATTTGTGTGTGGAGGTTCTTCTTGTTTTCCTCAAGAAAGGCCATGTAGGATGATTTGGGGCTATTTATATGTCTCGACTCTCATTAAACTGCCCAAAAGGAGAGCATGCAGGCAAGGGGAAAAGGGATAAAAGGAGGTGGAGACTGGAGTATGGGAGGAGAGGAGGCCCAAAAAACAAAAGGAGACAAAAACATATGAACATATGGCATGTTTTTGTGTCACATGTTTTGACAAAAAGGTGCGGCATGTTTTTATGTCATAACGTGTGTGTGTGTGTGTGTGTGTGTGTGTGTGTGTGTGTGTGTGTGTGTGTGTGTGTGTGTGTGTGTGTGTGTGTGTGTGTGTGTGTGTGTGTGTGTGTGTGTGTGTGTGTGTGTGTGTGTGTGTGTGTGTGTGTGTGTGTGTGAATCTCATCAAATCCGAGTTGCTCTCTTAATAATTATGAATGGCACATATTATTATGGCTGGATGAAATTATCTCCCTCCACACTTTGGTGCGTCACGTGGGATATCCGCTCGGTTGGAGTGTACTTGCTAATCTCAAATTTGATTGGGTGTGACAATGTTTGCAATCCAAATTACATTACTGGAAATTCTCTACCTGGCCATTACATGTACACCTTAGAATTGTTCAAAGCATCTTGATTGCATTCATGCAGTGTTATCTACCCCTTTTATCTTGGCTACAACAACGATTAAAGTGTATCATGTCACTCATCTCAAGGGCCTGAGGCTTTTTCTATGAACAAGCTATGTACTCCTAAACGTCTTGGAGGGTTGAATATCTTGGATTTGCAGCAAAATGTTTATGCTAGGAAAGCTATGTTATTGCGAGTTTTGGTCGCCCAATAGCAACCTTGGACTCTCATGTTCTCCTGTTTATGTGATCATATTGTCATGCTTGCTTTTGGTCATCGCTGGCATCCATCATATTGGGAAGCTATGTTCGGCAAACTTGAAGGTCATATTCCTGGTTGCCTATGTGCTTCTTGATTGCTGATTGGAGAGTATCCACTAGAGTAGAGTCTTTTCGTCTACTCTGGCTCAACGCTCTTCTAAGTCCTCACTAGGCATACTTTCGTTCTCAAACAGGATTGTGCCAGATTTCTAATGTGGCTGATTGTGATGGGCATTTCTTTCCTTTCATGATGCGGCTCAACGCTTTGGTTAGGACCTCATTATCAATCGGCTTGGAAGGAAATTCAATCCATGCTTGTTGTATCACCCTCAATACCTCCATGCATGATGGATTTCCGCTTGCTAGATTGGCACCTTTTGACGATCAGTTTTTCTTTCATGTCGTTTGCAAATGTATATGCATTCTTACAATCTGATGAGTGGATAGTGCAGCATGGCAATCACTTGTGGTTGCTTCACAAATCTCATTTGTGGTGGAAATATGCATTCTTACAATTTGATGTGTGGATAGTGTAGCATGGCAATCACTTGTGGTCACTTCAAAAATCTCATATGTGGTGGAAATAAACGCTATCTTGGATCTGGAAGAATCACTTGCCATTGAAGGAGCATATTTTTCTATGGTGATATTTGTGGGTGCTCTACTAGTTGGTCGTTTTTTGCATGCATGACATATTACAACCTTTTTATGTGCTCGATGCAATGCTGTTGAGGAATTTGTAGTACACTTGCTTTGGTAGTGGTCTCACCCTCACAACTTTTATCACCATCTCTTGGATGCTCTTCGACTTTGTTTCCCCTCAACAACTTTTCATAGACGAGTTTGGTTTTTTGGAGTGCTCCAACCTTAGCCTGAGCACACTTAGTTTGAGGTCTTCTTCAGTTGGGTCAGATTTTGGGCTTTATGGGCATTATGGCACCATCGTAACTTGAAGATTTTTTGTCGTTCACTTGCTGATCCTTATCACTTCTTCAAATTGTTGCTTGGTCATTTGTCACACTATGCTTATGAGGCTGGAGATATCTCCTTTGATGCTTACATGATTTTCTTTGACTGTTTCTAAACCCTTATCCCATGGGAACACTTCTGTATTCTTCTGTTTGTATATGACTTTTTGATTGGTTTTTCTCATCTTGAGGTGTCCCCTTTGTAAATTGATCAAAGACATTTACAAAAAAAAGTGTGTGTGTGTATGTAGGGAGGGGAGGGTGTGACGGCAAGGGCAAGGCAGAAGGGCATAGAGGCAGGGAGGGTGCAAGTCGGGGCAGGGGAGAGGGGTGGGCAGAAAGAGAGAGAGAGAGAGAGAGAGAGAGAGAGAGAGAGAGAGAGAGAGAGAGAGAGAGAGAGAGAGAGAGAGAGAGAGAGAGAGAGAGAGAGAGAGAGAGAGAGAGAGAGAGAGAGAGAGAGAGAGAGAGAGAGAGAGAGAGAGAGAGAGAGAGAGAGAGAGAGAGAGAGAGAGAGAGAGAGAGAGAGAGAGAGAGAGAGAGAGAGAGAGAGAGAGAGAGTTGAATGAACGGGTGTATATGTATGTATCTTTGAAGAAGGTGGCTGGATGTGCTGTAACAGAAAGCATTAGTCAAGCTTATCCTGTATCATCATTCAAGGCGATGAAGGTCTCCTTAAGTTCTGGTGATTCTCAGTTGGATAGCAGACAAGACTTACAGTCATTTGAGGCCTACGATGGCTTGGCCCCTAAAGAAGGCAATTGTAACCCCACACTACTGACAGTGAGGAGGTGCTCTACGGATAGTACTGAATTATCCCTATGCACAAAAAGAAGCTTCGAGTTGGGAGGTGATTCAAGAACTTTGGTGTTTGGAGATGTTAAATTTCAAAGAGAGAAAACACATAACAAGAGATGCAAAAGAACTTTAGCAACTCCTGTTGCTGAAAGTTCCACATTCTGTACAAAATCCTCAGTTGTTGCAGTTTGCGGCATCATGGCCTTGTGGGTGAGCAAACCAGACCGGAGACGAGGCATAGCCACGAAGCTTATAGATGCGGTCAGGTGAGCGATTTATACCATAGGCTCACTTGTTGGAAAATCAGAAGGCCTGCTTCTTACACTAAGCAGGGTTTTCCTTTCAGGTCATCTTTCATTTATGGTTTAGTTCTTGGTGCGCACCAATGTGCGTTTTCCCAACCTACTCTAGAGGGAAAGACCTTCGCTGCAAAGTACAACAAGACTGGCAGCTACTTGGTTTACTTTTGATGAATGCAATAAAGAGTTCAAACATGAAACGACATTGCTGGTATGAGAGGATGCACATTGAAACAGATCTCAGGTTTACACTTGATAACTTGAAAGATCTATTATGCGTAAGCTACTTTTTTTGGATTTATGCAGTGGAGATATGAGATCGTCTCCATTAGTTGCTACTCCAGTAGTTCGAAATGGAGATATGAGATCTTCTTCATTAGTTGCTACTGTCAGCAGTTCAAAGTGCCATTGGCCTCCTCGTCTGTGATGCCTATGATCTTTAAAAGCTCTCCCTGCACGTTAAATTGACAGGCAAAGCTTCTATTCGTTGTACCATCTTGAGGAATACAAATCCATCCTTGACCATCTCAAACCTTGCAGCATTCTATCTTCCTTCCGAGAGTCCGTGCTACCTTACAAGAATGTACAAGGTCTTGGTCTCTCACTCTCTTCTGCTGATGTGGCAACAAGGTAGAGGGTTTCACTAACAGTCAACTGCCTCTTGGTGCAGGGAAGTGGTGAGTGAGGAACACCTAATTGACTTAGATATCAGATCTTTGTTGACACCGACTCGGTTATATTTGATTGCTAGGGCAATGTCTAAATCTTTTACAAGTCTCAACCACCACTTAATCTTTCTGTTAGGAGTGATTCTAGAATGGACAAGTGTAACGTGTACATATGGAAAACCTAATTAAAGAGGTACTGAAATTTTTTTTGGGGTGGTTGAGAAACCACTAGGTTTAAATGAGACTACAAACGCGTGCACAACATGAACCCTCTATTTAAAAGACTATTGTCATTGTAGGCTCTCAATTATCTAAAAAATAAGTTCACATAAGTGTCTAGGGGCGTTCTCTCATGGACTAATGTGAAGGGGAGTAACCTTTATCTCGATTGTATGTTCTTGTTTGTCATTCGTCTCTCTCCCTCTTTGTTTCTTTCTTGTGTGTGTGTGTGTATGCGTGTGCGCGTGTAGCACTCTTGCAAGAGGCATGCTTGCAAGTAGTGTTCTTGTCGCCCTTTTTGTGCCTAGATGCTCTCACTTTGCAACAAAGCATGTATAAGTGTACATTTCCAAGAATCCCCATACTAAAATTATTTGCCAATAGAAGATCATACATATCACTAGCCTAGATTCTTCTTAAAAACAAAATCCAAGAAGGGGTTCTTCGAGCCTTCTACCAAATCTTGCAAATTAAATTTTTGATGATGCAAAAAGTGTAAGATACATGTGTATAGGCGATAAGAAGATTACGTGATTTTGAAGATCGAGCTTGAAGTATTCATGGGGCAAGGTTTTTTTTTTTTGGCAATACCTCCCCCAACAAAGGGTTCTGCAGGTACTTTCCAAGGGCGCTTAGTGGGGGTTGAACCCACCACCTTCGTGATGCAAGTCCAACCCTCTTCTAACTAAGCTAGCCCCCTTGGGTAATGCATGGGGTAATGTTAGCAAAAAGAAAGTAAAGACAAAGAGGTTTAGTAGGCTTTCAATAATTGTTCTCATGTTTGTTTTCTTACAACTATTTGCACAAGCTAGATCATGGTTAGTTCAAAGCCTGTGCTAGATCATGGTTAGTTCATGGTTTGGACAAGCTAGATCATGGTTAGTTCAAAGCCTATGCTACACTCCCCAAACCAACCATTGCCACAACAGGATGAGTATAAATAACTATAGGTTATAGAGAATTGTAATGCATGTATTATTTATGAACAACAAATTATACATATTATTCACCTTAGGGTCTACTAAGTATCAAAATCCAACATGAGATTCTCTTGAATTTTCACACAATATGAAACTCAATATTGTGCAATGCATGTTGATCGTACAATACATGTGAAGTGAGCATGAGGGAGTGTTGGTCAACAAAAATAAAGACCAAGACAAAAAGATGAAAAAGTACTACATAATAGATCTCAAAAAAGTCAAGCCTTGTTTTGTATAAATATTTATTCAAGTAAGATCGTTGTTAATTCTAAGCTTGTGCTTCACATCGAAAGCCAAAAATTGGGCTCAATGAGATCAAAGTTGTAATTTACATTGTTCCATGGCAAATGTTTTCTTCCCTCTCCTCTCTCTCTAGTGTTGTTGGTGTAAGCCAAACATGTGGTAACAAAGTGGTACCTAACTATGATGGTTGCGTGAATTGGTTAGATTGGATGTCTTTAACACTTTAAGGTTTTGAGGCTTAGATTGTTAGACCAATTTGTGAAAAAACACAGTCAAAGGTATATGCACAATGACATCATTGGGACGAGTGGCCTCTTGGGAAGCTGTTGCTTCCAAGACCTTGAGTTGGTCTTAGGGAAACTTGGTTTGAAAAGCATCAACATCATTAGGGGAAGGATGGGTCAATAAATGGCTACTTATCTTTCATGCTTAAATAATGAATAAGAAAAGAGCCAATGTGGATTAAAATGTTGGATTTGACATTGGTTGAAATTAGAGGTCAAACTTTCAATGAATAAGGAAAGAGTTAATATGGGTAAGCTATATGGACAAAAATGTTGGGTTTGGCTGTCAAAACTAGTGGTCAAACCTTCAACAATAGGGATAGTCTATTATCTTTATTCAAGCATTTTTAAAAAGAAAATACTAAAATATAATTATAAAAGGGTTTTAACTTGATATATTTGTGGAAATAAGTTGAAGTTACTTTGAGATCTAGTTGGACCTACCTTCCTCTTACTTTCAATATGTCAAAAAACATTAGGAAAAATTTGGACCCAAAAAGGGCCATGTAAGGCACTCTCTCTCTTCACTTTCTCTCTTAAAAAAGATTCTAAAATATAATAAAATAAAGAATTGTCTCTTTATTGGCATGGCAGCTGTAGTTAAACTTCAAGGCCGAATGTGTAAGAGTTATGCTCTAAAAGTACAAAAAGAGAAGATTTCGGGACCACAGTCACTCTCGAAAATTCAAAAACACCCTCCATATCCTTTTCCTTGTCCTCTTTGTACATGTGTGTGGGTCTCTCTCTCTCCCTCCTCCTATCCTTTGTATGCATGTGTGTGTGTGCGTGTGTGTGTGTTTGTCTCTCTGTCTCTCTCTCTCAGGCCTTGAGCTTCAACTTGCATACATCTTCTACATCTAAAGAATGAAACGTGATATACATCTACAGCTCGATGAGGAGTACGCTCCCTTGTTCAAGAGAACATGTACCTCTAAAGAAGATCAACCTGCAATTCAGCAAGCTATGGAGTTGCAATGTCCAATGTGAGCTAAAAATATTGATTTGTGGATCTACGGGTCTATTTATCCTGTAGATGCTCTTTTAGAGTTGCCGCCTCGATTTTTGAGGCTCACATCATTTTTGAAATATGTTTGTGAGGGTACAAATGGTCTATGGGGCTACTTGTGCAGACTTGGAAACCAGTCCTAACAAATTTATATGCACATGCAAAGAATGCTACGTCAAAAGGACTGTGAGATAGTAGACCTGAAGGTTGAACGTGATATGAAGGCAACAGAGTGTCAAGGTTTGCAGGATGTCATTCACGACATGACAATTCAGAATATAGAGCTTACACAGAGTATACAATGCTTGGAGCAAAATCTAAGGACTAGAAGAGACCATACACCTTTTGGGCTTAGAGACCAAGTGCGCAAGTTAAAGCCCTTAGAAAATTTAGTTGTTGGCGGTGGACAATGAAAGCTACGTATTAAGACATGCAAGAAGTTTAATGTGGATGTGCTTAATGGTGATAAGGTGAGCCTATGCATTGCAAATGTATTGACAAAAAATATGGTCAAATTGGCGCTCCAATCTGGAAAGTTCAAGACAATTTCAGATGACATTAAGAGGGATTGCGTAGAACAAGTTGGCGCTAGCTTCACATCCTTGGATGCACAAGGTATATGTGATCAGATTGGATTAAGTACCAAGTCTTATGCTATGATCTACAAGCAATTGGATGCAGGTTTTTCAAAAGTGTTTGCATGTAAGAGGGTTTTGCCATTGCCAAAGCCATTTAAGTGAGACAAGCTCGCAAACTCCTAAACACTAAAATTCTAGAGCGCATTGGTGAGCCATATCACATCACTTATAGCCATGTGTATTATGTACCTATTAACGAGGCCCCCAATCAAAATCCAAGATGCGGTATCACATCTAGACAGCTAGGTGCAAGGAGTAGACCAATGACAAATGCAAAGGGGCCTTCAGATGACAGCTTAGGAACACTGTCAAATCAAAGTGCTAATAGATTGAAGGAAGTACGGTTTTAGTTGCATGAAAGAAACAATTTTGTGCTACGTTTGGAGAGGCTACAATCCACAATGGTTCAATTCTATGACATCACGCATGAGGAATGCAATGGGATTCTAAAGTTTGCGATAAAGCTAGATGAGAGTGAGATTGTCAAAGGTAAAAAAATGGAGCGTGTTAGTTTAACTTTAATGAACAGAGCTTTGGATCCTCGTGTAACTCCAAAAGACCCAAAATATTTCAGTGTCCAATCAGAAAATGATATATGGTGGCTAGCTGCGTTTGAAGTGGCAAAATAAGATCATGCTATTCTTAAGGCTTTCTTCAACTTGACTGAAATTCCTGAGATTATCAGGAGACAAAGTAATGGTGAGATTCTACATGTGGATGGCTATGGAGATTTTAATGTGGAGTGGCATCTTGTAGGAGACTTGAAAACTTTAAAGTGCATGTACGGTGTCTCTAATGCTGCAAATGCCAAATTTCCATTTTGTATTGCATGCATGGTCGGACAAAAGAGAGTTCAGGTAGAAATGTATGGGATAGTGGTACTGGAAACAATGTTGCTCCATCACGCAATGGTAGGATAAAGGTCGGTGGCGACTGGGTGCCGAAGGATGCGAATTGGAATCCCATTCTTCCTATACCATTAGCGAGGGTTCACTTTTGTACACTACATGGCTTTGTGCGTATAGTGGAAAAAATTGTGCATGCATACATTTGCTTTGCTTACACCATGTAGCCTAAAGAGGAATCAGAAAAAACTTGCAAGGAATTGGAGAAAGTATTGTCGGAAATTGGATTGCATGGCGGCAATGTGCACATAAAGAAGGATGAAAAAAAGTCTGGTGCTACAGGTGACATACCATCATGCAAACCTTGTTTTGGTGGTGCAAAGGCAAGAAAATTTCTCGCTGCGCCACGTGATGAGCAAGATGAGGTTACCACTAGATTTGCACAAAGATTTGATGGATGAAAGAAAGTCCATTATGTAGTACCAGACTGGACAAAAACAATGGTGTAACATGCATAGCAAAAGCTCGTGCATGGTTAGAACTAAACTCGCTTGCCCTCTTACTGCAAAAATTATTTTTTGGACCAAGTGATGGCGACGATTACAAAAATACTATTGATGCTTTCTACAATGCAATGGTAGATGGTTGGGGGCTCATAATATCACCCCGTACATGCACATCCTAAAGGTACATGGACCATACTTTGCAAAAGAGGATAGTCTAGCAATATGGTCTACTCAAGGGATGGAGAAGTCTCATTGGCAAGCACGTTGTGGTTTTCAAAGGGCTACTAATCATGGAGGTGGACGAGGCATACAGGTACCTACTGAAGATGGAAGTTCACATAACGCTACTAGTAACCCTATGATTCAATTGTTGCAATGGTGGTATAGAAGACTGGAGATACGTTTTCAAAAGAAAGCACAGTTAGCAGCTCATGTGGTCGATGTAGCAGCTATAGATAGGTTCGCTCGCAAGCGTTCAATTTACAGAAACTCTTTTGCAAGAGAAAGGCATACTATGTGGAGGCAAAATCGATTAAGGATTGGATGTATGTGGGTGCGCAATGAGGTTGTTGACGATGTACAAAATGGTGAAATAGCATATGATTAGGAAAAGGTCATCCATTTGATCAGCTTGCCATTTGAAACACATTGCAAACTCAAATCACTAAAAATTTGAGCACATTAAAATCAAGTGATAACACCTTTGAGTACAATATAATCAAGAAGTGGCTTCCAAGTGCCAATAAATTACAAGTGTACTCATTGATCTTCGTTCTGGGATCCTCTTCCACTCTCAACCCACTCGTCTACTTCTCTTTGACTCTACACAAAAATTTCTCTAGCCCTATGAAAGTCTCGCAGGTTGGCTTCATTCTCCTCGTTTGTTCTCCGTATCCGGTCAAGTTGTTGTTGTTCCCAAGTAGAGGCCATTGCCACCTCTTTTGCTATGCGTTCTCGGATAGCGGTCACTAGCTTTGGTGTCCAACTGACTCTGAACTCGTTTAGATCAAGATCAGTGTAATTGGCAATATCTAGAGGATCCTGCATGCAGAAACGCCTTTGAGCTTCGTTCATGATGTCTTGCATGTTGAAAATATTTTGGATTGATAATAGAGATAAAAGAATACCTGGATGTCAAAAATTGACTTCACCAAAAGTATTGCATTTAAGCAGACTCTCCACCCACACGAGATACCATCATACTGGGGGCTAACCTTTACTCTCCTATTCGTGATGCGATTCACCAAATTAGACTCAAAAAGTATAAGCTCTATGCAATGCACAAGCTTTTGGATGGCACTGAATTTTTTTTTTCAGATAAGCCATTTGAAACAAAAATAGATAATTGCAAGAGGTATACTGTTTTACGTACTATCTAACTTGACCATGGTAACCAACAACTGAATTGGAATAGTAGCAAATGCTCGTTTGGATATCATAGACAGCTATGCTCAAGTGCTCACTACAAAATTATATCATGTCAAACAAGAGAAACCAATAATTTGGCCAAGATCACAAGAAATCCCAACTTACTTCTGGTGATATGAGAGAATAACCAATCTGGTGTCACCATGCATTAAACGTCAAAGGAACCCTGAATGTGCTTGGACAAATACCAAGTACGACATTTGAGGGTTTCGCAAGTAGGACGACACAATAGGGTCCAGCAACACTATCTGGTTTTGTAATTCCGCGTTCAGCTCAGATATTATCATCCTAAGAGAAAAACAAGGTGATGGGTCATTAAGGATTACATTCTCATATTGTACGAAATACAACGTAACGGGTCAATAGTAATGGGTCATAGTGACACAAAAAACTCGCCAGAGAACAACTTTCACTGCCATATTTGTCATCATGTTGTTACCATTCCTGAAGACATCGAGGTCTTCTCTTCTAAGAGTCTCCACTTCTCTCTCTCCTGCGATGATGAAGGCAACTCTTATTCGATTGGACATAGTGTATTTATTGAGTGCGATCGAGTTCACAGCTTCTTGCTCCTGGATTGTTGTTTGTCTATCTCGTAATGTTCCTTCCTGATGGTTGTCAACAGTTGGCGGCGCTTCAGAAACATCCTCAGCAGGAACATCCTCAACAAGAACTTCAGTGATTATAGGAGCATCCTCTCTCTTGGTTTTCTCTCTTTGTGAGCCGCGTGTATTTCTGTCGTGCCTTACTGGGGCTCGGTCTTGAGCTGCACGGCGAGGATGGAGAGGCGGTAGAGTTAAAATCTCAAACATTTTTTTATCACCTGACAAAACTGGCTCAAAAAATCGGTTATGCTTGTAACGAATTAAGCGGAGGGTGTTGAAGTGCTTTGGCAATATAGTGACCCTGTGAGCATGAGCCGCCAGAAAATATGTGTCTTCAAAAAACTCCACAAGCCAATCCTCCAGAGCTTCCTGGAGACACAGAAGGGCAGATGGAGTCCACGGCCACGGCAACTTAATGTGAAACTCTGTCGCGATCTGCCTCACGACTCTCTGGAAAGGCAGCCTAGAAATCGCAGACTGCATGTGCTTGTCTATCCTGCGAAGCTCTGCCAACATAGACCTGTGGGCAATGTATCTTTGCCTCTTTACCGCAGCGTGGTGTTTTGTTTGATTTTGAGCTAGCAAAGTATTTTGCCTTCGTCGGGGCTGACTTTCTTTGGGGCGTCTACACATAACAAAGCAATCAGATTTCCACGAAAAAATCTAGAATAAGTCACATCAAAGCAAATAGATAAGTCAGCCTTCTGTATGTATCCTCTTTCGTGTCATTCTGACTCGACGTCTAGTCTGGGGTCTCAACCGTCTGGTGATGTCTATAGAATCATAGTCCCTTAGGTCTGTATCACTTCGTAAACATAAAGCCATATGGGGTGTAACACCTTGCATTAGATGCCTGCTCTCGAGTCACGATAACACAACACGATATGGGGCATAAAAACCTTGCATTAGATTCGTATTTGCGTCATAGTAACCGCCGGTGCCTTAGGTGTTTGTTCAATATATCTTCTCGCCTATATCACTTGGTCACACTAAAGTGATATGGGGTGCAAACACGCTCCATTTGATCCTTTATCGGGTCATGGTGACCCACAAAAAGGCTTAAAAACACCTTTATCATTTATTATCATTTGGTCACAGTAAAATGATATTGGGTGTAAACACCTTACATATTATTCTTATTCGCGTCGTAGTGACCCACCATAGAGAGGCCTTTAGGGAAGAGCATGCAACCTCTAGAGATAGTCATCTTCTAGCCTATATCACTTGATCACAACAAAGCGACAAGGGGTGCAAGCACGTTCCATTGGATCCCTTTTCGGGTCATAGTGACCCAAGGCTTTGATCACAATAAAGCGATATAGGGTATAAACACCTTACAGTAGATCCTTATTTGCGTCATAGTGACCCATGGAAATGCTTTAAAAAAGTGCTTGTAGCTTTAGGTCTGCTCGAGATATTTTCTAGCCTATATCACTTGGTCATAGAGACCATCAGAAAGGCTACGGCAGAGCGCTTGGGGTTTTATGTTTGTTTGACATTCTGATGGAGCAAATCAAGTCAAGAGACAGTCAAATCTTCTAGCCTTCATCACTTGGTCACATTAAAGCGATATTGAGTGTCTACGCTTTAATCTCAATTTGTTTTGCATCATAGTGACTCACATAAGACACTACTAAAAAAAGAAATTGTTTTTTCTGCAATCAATTTAATTCTTGCGTGGCTCCCTTGTTTTTACCATGGCTAGGCCTTCCTTCTCTGTTCTGGAGTAGTTCATCTCTGTATTCGTGAGTTGTCTACTAGCAAAGCTCACCAAATAGTCAAGATTGTGTTCACCAAGCTGGCACAAAACAACACCCAGGGCAAACTTCGATGCATCAATGTACACATGGAATGTTATGTTCTAATCTGGGCTCGTATGCCTTTGGCCATTGGAAATGGTTGCAGTAATAATGGATTGTCAATCACAAAATCCCTTGTATCTCTCAAAGTATTGCTATAGTTGGTTTTTTGGGTACATCTAGTGGCTAAATGTTCTGCTTGATGGTACTTTTTGTACCATGTGTTTGATTGCATCACATCTCTTCCACCTCCTACAATACTAGATATGCTAGCGGTATTCACTTCTAGTGTCTATAATTATTCTATAGTCACATCCATCAACTCTTTCTCGACGCTTGCAATTGAATTGGACAAATAGTCCTTCAAATTTTCTTCTCTTGAAGTACTCGTAGAAGGGTTTGAGAAGTCTTTGTAATCACTATATAGACTGGTTAGAGCCTTCTATTCATAGTGCCTAAGAAAGAATTGCATAGAGAATATCTACTATTTGAAGGAGATGTATGAAAGATCCAGAAAGATGACGAAGCAAGGTTCAACCTGCTAGAATCCAATATGGCAACCCAAGATATCAGCCCAAATCCTAGATATTCTAGTCCTAATTTTGGTCCAAGGAGATTCCCTACCCAAAGTTATAGAGGAGGAAGCGATGGTTTGGACCATATGTTGTAAAAGTAGTACATAATAATACTACTTACTCTTTGGCTGAAATGGATGGGACCATGATAAAGATTTCAATAGCTGGGAAACAAATCAAACTCTTCAAACGAAGAGAATCTTTAACTTATGAACTTGATGACTTAAATATAAGTCCTCTACTTGAAGACATGCAGGAAAAAGACTTAGAGAATGAAGATGAAGAAGAAGACCCTCCTTGACCTGTAATCTTATGAAATGGCACATGCCAGAGGATGTGCAGGTTAGGAGGGGGTGAATGTCAAAGAGTTTACTGTTCATAATATAAATCATGGGATTCTTATGAACACAGAAGAGCTTCACTGAAAGTTATATGAGAAAATTTGCATACAAAATTCAGACATTGTTATCCAATAACCACCTTAGTTATACAAGTTCTTTTGTATTTAGCATATAATTTTTATACCATGTATATTTATAAAAAATAAGTCTATGGGAACCTATAACTTGGTCATCTGGAAGGAATTGACAGTCTGTAGGATAAATCACATTAATTCAGGTACAAAAATATGGTCAGAACCCAAGAAAGATGCCAAAAACTGCCAAAAGTCCACTAAGTCCACATGGGACCAGGAGTAACAGACTTAAGTGACCAGCAAGTGACCTAGGCTGGTCAAAAAGTGACCAAGGACTGAGCAGGGAGCAGCCCGCGTTTTTCGGCACAAAATGCGGGCTGCACTGTCTCAGGCAAACTAGAGAGAGCTGGAGCTATGGTGTATGAAATGAAGCATGCAAACTGAAGAACAATAGGCCCAACTACTGAAGATGTAAACATGGTGAGAGCTCCACTTCTTTGCCTCTTTGGTCTGACGAAAATGCATGCTGAAACAGTCTATAAAAGAGGGAAATCTGAGAGAAGAGATTTCAGCCTGCTCTTATGCACGACTTCTCTCATTTTGTTTACCTTATTCTTGGTCCAATGAAGCCCGACTTGTACCCAAGTACTTGAGTGACTTTGAGGCAAGCAAAGGGTGAGGATATTGAAGACTTATGGGCTGTTATGGGCTGAAATAACCAATCATAAACAGGGCAGCCCACTGTTATGGTCCATTTTTATGAGCAAAAATGGGTTTTTTAATGGTTGCAATGGAAGGAAATGACCTCTTTTCTTCAGGACATTGTTCATGAATGATTAGAAGTGCTTCCTCTTGAGTTTATGCGTGTAAAATATTACACGGCGCAGCGAACAGAATCTGAGAAAGAGATAGAGAGTACACAACAGATAAGAGGAGAATCAGTAAATTCTTTAACTTCAAACAACTGATACAAAGATGGCTCTGTCCACCCGTGCGCTTCCACTGTGTGAAGCTTAGATGGCGATCTAGACAGAAGATAGGTGAAGAGCTTAAGGCTAGCTGGAACAACAACTCTGACTGGGTGAAAGATTAGTGTTTTAGGGCTACGAAGGGGTTTAGCTTTTATAGCCTGCGAAGGTCGTTAGGTCGGCCTGCTGACCGACCTACCATATGAGCCTCCACTAGTCGGCCAAGGAATATTCCAGGGAATATTCCCTTTACCATCAGGCCGGGGGCGCTGCCCCTAGACCCCCGCCAGGGGGGCCGCTGGCCCCCCCCGCAACTCAATGCAATGTGCCTCGAGTTGCTACCAACTTAACCTCTCCGTCTAACCCAAAGATTAGACCCACAATGGTCACCTTTTTGCCATCCGGTCACATAGACCTCATCTGATATACAAGTCAGGACTCCACCAATGTCCGGGCTCACACTTGGCTTCTCCTCATAATGGGGGCCTTACAACTTTGAGCACCATGGATCATTGGTAGCACCTAATGAGGGTGGGGCATTGATCATATCTAACACCCCCCCTCAATGTCCACCCATAGGTGAACTATCTCCTTGGCCCAATGCCGAGTCTCTGAAGATGAACTTGAAGCAGATCCTTCGTAAGTGCTTTGGTGAAGATATCTGCTCCATTCTCCTCTGTTGGACAGTAGACCAATTCCACTATCCCATCCTCCATCAAATCACGCACATAGTGATACTGGATCTCTATATGTTTGTTGCATGCATGAAACACTGGATTTTTGGCAATGGCGATGCAACTCTGATTGTCACATCTCAGCACAGTTGATTCTTCATCCTGCACTCCCATATGCCATAGAATCCTTCTCAACCATACGGCCTCACATGCAGCAAAACAAGCTGCCTTGTACTCTGCTTCGGTAGAAGACAATGCCACTGTTGGTTGCTTCTTACTAATCCAAGAGAAAATTCCTGAACCCAAAGAGAAACAATAACCAGAAACTGACTTCCTGGAATCAATCTCTCCTGCCCAATCTGAGTCACAGTTCCCCACAAGAGAAGTTCTGAAACTGTATGTGATACCATAGTCAAGAGTTTTCTTCAAGTATCTGAGCACCCGCATCCCAGCCTTCCAATGACTCTCATGAGGTTTGTTTGAGAACCTGCTCAAAACACCAACAGCAAAACTGATATCTGGTCTGGTATTACACAAGTAGATCAGACTGCCGACCAACCTCCTATACCTCCCAATGTCTGCTAGTGCTGATGTATCCTCGACGGATAACTTTGCATTCACCTCCATAGGTGTAGCTATCTCCTTGCACTCGGTCATGCCAAATGCCTTCAAGATCTCCCATGCATACTTCTTCTGAGAGATGAAGATCTTTCCTGGCTCTTGCCAAACTTCAATCCCCAAACAATAGTGTAGCAAGCCCAAGTCTGTCATTTCAAACTCAGAACTCAAAGCCTTTCGAGTTTGGTTGATCATATCTTCATAGTCACATGTAATAAGAAGGTCGTCCACATATAGGACAATCACTACAGTCTTTTTACCATCCCTGTAAACATACAAGTTAGCATCTGAGGCACATCTTTTGAAGTTTAGGTTTAAAAAGAACCTATCTATCCGCTGGTACCATGCTCTGGGGGCTTGTTTCAGCCCATACAATGCCTTCTTCAGTTTACACACTTTGTTCTTAGAATGGGGGGCCTCAAACCCTGTGGCTGAGCCACGTACACCTCCTCCTTGAGGTCACCATTTAAGAACGCTGACTTAACATCCATTTGGTACACTGGCCACTTCTTGTGGGCAGCCACTGCAAGTACTGTGCGAATAGTGGTCATTCTGGCAATTGGGGCAAATGATTCTTGAAAATCAAACCCTTCAACTTGTGAAAATCCTTGGGCAACCAGTCTAGCTTTGTACTTTTCTAAGGTACCATCAGCCTTGTACTTTACCTTCCAGATCCACTTGGTACCAATAATCTTTCGCTTTGCTAGTCAATCCACTAGCTCCCAAGTGTCATTCTTCATTATGCTGTCATACTCCGCCTGCATAGCATCCTTCCATGATGGATCTGCAAGTGCTTCTTCTAAGTCAGTTGGCTCCTTTACTTCTCTCATAATCTCAACCATCAAGGCCATATTGACTATGTGAGCAGAAGCCCTCCTTTGCTCCTCTATTCTCTGAGACCTCCTTGGTCCGTCTGCCTTCTCCTCAACAGATGCAGGCATAGGATTATTGTGGTCATAGAGCTGCTTCACCCAGCGCGGCAATGGCTTTTCCGGTGGGGTGATGTCAGGTTGGTGAACTTTTTCCTCATCATCTGAAGATGATGCTTCCTCCTCCTTAAGGATAGGGATAGCTCTCGGGACAGGTTCATAGTGGACTACTTCTTCGCTTGATGATAAAGTGAAAGAGCTTGCCTTCTCCTCCTCCACTGTATGCGGCTCCTCCTTGAACACAACATCACGGCTCGCGATGATCTTCTTTGCCTCTTGGTCATATAATTTGTAAGCCTTCTACTCATCACTATAACCCAAGAAGATACATTTTCTGCTTTTTGGTTGTAACTTGTTTCTCTTCTCATCTGGAATATGTGCATAACATTCACATCCAAAAATTCTGAAATGTGAGACAGATGGTTTCTTACCAGTGTAAGCCTCATGAGGTGTTTTTCCCTTGAGAGCCTTTGTATAGCTCCGATTTAGAATGTAGACTGCAGTATTAACAGCTTCAGCCCAAAAATGGTTAGGCAATCCCTTGCCCTTTAGCATGCATCTTGCCATCTCCACAATGGTGCGATTCCTGCGTTCCACAACACCGTTCTGCTGAGGTGTGTGAGGCGTCGTCAATTGACGCTTGATCCCTTTGCTCTTGCAAAAGCCTTCAAACTCCTTTGAGTTGAACTCACCACCACCATCTGTTCTAAATTTCTTCACACTTTTCCCTGTTTCATTCTCAGCAAGTATTAGCCATTCTTTAAACTTACCAAAAGCTTGAGCCTTATCATGAAAGAAGTACACCCACATCTTCCTACTGTAGTCGTCGACAATCAACATAAAATAAGAAGATCCCCCGAAGGCCTGTGTAGGCATCTTACCACACAAGTCAGCATGCACCAACTCTAGAGGAGCCTGTGTTCTATTCTTGCTTTCTTGTGGAAATGCCTTTCTCTATTGCTTGCCCATCATACAAGCTTCACATGGTTCCTTCAATTCAGTTATTGTAGGTAGGTGAGCAACCATACCTTGCTTTTGCATCTCCTTCAATACTGCAAATCCGATGTGTCCAAACCTTTCATGCCAAAGCTTACTTGTGCCCACTCCAGCGGTGGCTGTAAGAGCACTTAGCTCATACAGGTTGTTCCTTCTTTCTCCTTTGCCAACAATTGTGCCAGCACTATCAATAATTTCTGCACCTGTCTTCTTGAACCTCACTTCATGACCAAGATCAGTTATGGCAGCAACTGATAAGAGATTTCTCCTGATTTCAGGAACATACAACACATTTGAAAGCTTTTTGACTTCACCATTTGCAGCAACAAAAAAAATAGTACATGTGCCCGCAGCAGGGCATTTAGCATCATTTCCAACCGTCACAGTGATGGATTCTTGTAGAGGCTGCATAGAATTGTATAGACCTTTCTTGTTGGTCATGTGACGGGAGGCCCCACTATCCAACACCCATGAGTCAGTGGTAGATTCTTCTTGCTCCGAGGAGCACACTTCCTCAATGGTCGCCATGAATAATTCCAACTCTGCTTCAGCCGTATTGGCTGTCTCTTTCCCTTTACTTTTAAGGGTACCATTCTTTTCATCTGCCTTCTTGACACGACAATCTGCAATTGCATGTCCTTTCTTCTTGCAGTAGAAGCACTCTCCTTGAAACTTCTTCTTGCCGCCATTCTTCTTTTTGTCACCATCATTTTTGGTGGAGGAGAAACCTTTGCCTTTTGCATTGACAGAGAATGCAGCATCTCCATTGTTGCTTCCTTCTCGAGCTTTCAGCCTCAACTCCTCCTCCATTAATAATGCACAAAACTCCTCAAAAGTCAAAGCTTGAGGTCTCACCTGAGTATTAAGGGCAGTTACTAGTCCATCAAACTTTTGTGGACAAATCCGAAGACACCTCCGAGCTAGCTCTTCGCTAGTCTTTTGTATCCCAGCGCCAACCATCTGGTCGCGTAGACTCTTAATCCGAGTGAGGAATGCTTCAACCGTCTCTCCTTCAGCAAACTTCTCCGCTGTTAGTTGATTCTCCAAGTTTTGAATCCTTGTTTGGTTTCGTGTTTCATACTGACTCCTTAGCACATTCCAAGCCTCTGACGCTTTGGTTATATGCTGAATCAAAGTCAAAACACTGTCAGAACAGCTTGTAACTAAGGCACACAATGCATCTGCATTCCTTCGTTTCCAAGCTCGTAGAAGATCTGCATTCAGAGGAATCATCACACTAGGATTTGATGGGTCGGGGGTAGGCTATGGTTCTGCGTCAGTCCCCAGCACGGTCTCCAGAAGCTCATAAGAATCAAGGATAGTTGTAATTTTGAGCTTCCACAAGGTGTATTTTGTACCATCTAACTTGCCTTCGCTGAAGGTTGGTGGACGAATCCTCAGTGTTTGAATAGCCGGTATAGCAACACCACCTCCTGCACCGCTTCCAGAAGTCGACATAGTTTCTCTTTTCTGCTGAAGCCGTTGCCTCTTGCACGCTCTCCAATCTCTAGAGCCCCCTGGGCTCTGATACCATGTAAAATATTACACGGCGTAGCGAACAGAATCTGAGAAAGAGATAGAGAGTAAACAACAGATAAGAGGAGAATCAATAAATTCTTTAACTTCAAACAACTGATACAAAGATGGCTCTGTCCACCCGTGCGCTTCCACTGTGTGAAGCTTAGATGGCGATCTAGACAGAAGATAGGTGAAGAGCTTAAGGCTAGCTGGAACAACAACTATGATTGGGTGAAAGATTAGTGTTTTAGGGATACGAAGGGGTTTAGATTTTATAGCCTGCGAAGGTCGTTAGGTTGGCCTGCTGACCGACCTACCATATGAGCCTCCACTAGTCGGCCAGGGAATATTCTAGGGAATATTCCCTTTACTATCGGGCCAGGGGCGCTGCCCCCGGACCCCCGCCAAGGGGGCTGCTGGTCCCCCCTGGGACCCCCCAGCCAGGGGCCGCTTCCGCAGCCCCCGGACCCCACAATAGGGGCCCCTTTTAACTCCCTTACCACGCAACTCAATGCAATGTGCCTCGAGTTTCTACCAACTTAACCTCTCCGTCTAACCCAAAGATTAGACCCACAATGGTCACCTTTTTGCCATCCGGTCACATAGACCTCATTTGATATACAAGTCAGGACTCCACCAATGTCCGGGCTCACACTTGGCTTCTCCTCATAATGGGGGCCTTACAACTTTGAGCACCATGGATCATTGGTAGCACCTAATGAGGGTGGGGCATTGATCATATCTAACAATGCACTCATTTTGAACTTGGTTATGGGCTGGAATTTTCTGTTTTAAAACAGGGCTGAAGCTAAAATTATACTTTTTCAATTCATTTCATGTATCTTTGGCCCAAATCATGGATGCATTTGAATCTATCAACAATATACTTGAAGCAAAGGGTTGAAATCCATCTATGTACTTGAAATAAATGCCATTAGAGCTTGCATTTGACATTCATAAATGAATTGAGAATCTGAAAATATCCTTTATGATATGATGTATGTATCCAGAGGCATTTGATGTAATCAAGTAAGTCTTATTCCTTCTGTTCATGTATGCTAAGTACATAGTGAAAAGGCTTGAACTCTTCTTCCGTACTTAAATCATTTCTAAATCCCGATCTTATTAAACCCCAATCCATTTTCCCTTCCCGAATCTTGAATCCTAAACTCTTCTTCTGCACTAAAAGCCCCGGTGGTAGACCTTCAACTCTTAACGCGACGACAACGTACAAAAACTGATGTTAGCATAATCAATATAAATCATACAAAGCATGGTAATATAAGTCTTAAAAAAATGATCTTACTTAAAATGCATATCTTATGGACCATTATAAGTAATTCGTCAACGAATTGAGTAGGTGGATGCTCCAAGTATGAAGTACCCTATGGTCCCATGTCAATCTCCTCACACAACTCCTCATACATTGGAAGGTGGATAGACATGTCACCAGAAAAGGATGAGTCCACCTCGTTCTCAAAGAATTCTTGGACTCCTGTATTTCCATCATTTTTACTCGATGATGGCTCCTCTACATACTCCAAGCTTTTAGTGGCCTCCAGCCCTTGCAATATCGACCCCTCTATTTGCATACTGTCTTCATCTATTCTCCGAACATTGCTCTGATAATATACTCTTGCACTTCAGAGAGCTGAAGGTATAACGTACCACCATCAAGGTTGTCGGGGGTTTGGATAGAACATTACCTGTTCACAATTATGTACAAGAGAGATTATACTATTATGACATGTACCACATCGTAATACAATTAAAAAACACATGAGTTCATGCACGTGTTCACAATGGGCCGGCAACACAAACGTGTCGTGCAAATACGTTCATTTTTTTTCGAAATCTATTTCGAGAAATCCAGATGGACCTCATCGAACTATTACACTAGCTCTTTCAAGTACCACTTTGAACCACTGCACATCGGATAGGATCATGGAGAAGCTATGGTAATCCATTGTGACAATACTTTGCAAGTTTCCAAAATACTCCATCTCATCTATAATCGTGTTTTGATCCGTTGCTTGTCCTCGGCTCTCTTGCTCGAACCTTGCCATGATACCACAATCTATTGTGGAGTGCATTTTGTCAATACGCTCCACGTGGAAATACTGCCCACGTGACCATGCCGCACTATATATTTAGTATTGTACATTGAAACACTCAATTAGTTGTCGAATATAAAATATAGATACGATAAACCCTAAATATATCATCACCTTTGGACTACATTCCCTCGAGAATTTCCACTACTCGGTTGAGACCTCCGCCCCTTCGCGAGACGCTATGGTCAAAACTCCATGCAACCATCGTGTTGACATAAACCGTGGTATCTCATCCATGCTCTCGGGACATCGAATCGGTCGATGGTGCATACTACGTTGAAATTCAGATCATGCTTCCTCTTGATTTTTCCTAGCTTGCTAGTACCTAGCGAGTCACGTCTCCATAGAGGCATGGTGCAATATACAAAAGTGATTCACTTTCTCCTCCATTGCAGCATCCATTCTTTTTTCTACCTCATTTCCAACCACCACATCTACGGTCAGTCTATCATCGTCCTTCAGTGACCATAGCATATTGTTGTCTGAATCCACCATTGGTAGTCATTATGAAATATTCACTAACGCCTCAGATACCAACCAACCTTCATCCATGCAATCTTCTGGCCGAGCTTGTTGTTGCATAAAGCATTTCAAGGTTTTCATGAAGTGCTCCAAGAAGAACATCCATCACGTATGGACAGGTCTAGCAATCTCCACTTCATCTACAAGATGCACAATAAGGTGGATTTATATCATGAGCATGCTAGTAGGCAGGTATTTATCAAAGAGACAAACCATCTCCATTGCTTCTCGCCTTGCGGATTCATTAGAGGACTTCTTAATCTCCTTCTGTGAGATCCATTGCACTAAAGTCGACAACCTGTAAACCGCCTCGTATATTTTTGGGGTAAGGCATCTTGCGATCGTGATCGGTAGTATAAACTGCCACAAATGAGGAAGCATTATAAACAACGACTACACTCCAAATAGCAAAATACGCAGGCCACTTACAATCCATTTGTAGTACAAACCTAACATATCTTATGCCAATCATGGAATTTTAGCCTTGATAATTGGTCATCTTTAGAAAACGTGGACCTGAGAGAATGCATCATACCTGTCAGAGTGCAAATAGACTTGACTATTTTCTTCAAAATGCGCTCTTCTTTAGTGGACCAAACCCAAGGAGCGCGAGGTAGCTGCAAGCGACCATCAGCACAATCGACTCCAGCCAAAGTGCCTCCATTTTGCCTACCTCCTTCAAATCCATTCATGTCCCTATAGTGTCTCTCTTTCCTGTGATGTGGTCCTATAGCAAGCTGCCCACATTCTTGAAAATATGCATGGGATCCAGTAAGTGGTTGGATCTTAAGTAGGTCCAATATGGTAACTCATAGAAAACTGAGAACCGTCGCATTCCATTTGGATGTGACTCTGTGTGGACCATTTTCAGCTCATACCAACTTTGGGCATTCATACGTGTTGGAGGTCATCCAAGAAAACCTTCCTTGAGTTTATGACCCTCTGGCAAGAAAGCAACGTGTCCTGGATATACCATCTTCTTCATGGTTCGTGACCTTTGGGAGTCTAATTGTGGCCCACACAATGGACATGCATAATAACCTGAGGTAACGAGACCTGTCCCAACATCTCTATCCAATGAATACAAACTTGAACGAGCTATGATAGATATTACCTGTGCTGGAGATCCACATGAGAATGACTCGAATATTAGCGGACTGTCGACCATTGCACTTGCTCATATCTTGCACAGTGACCCCCTCCTCCCACAAAATCTTAAGCTCATCGACTAATGGACGAAGATACATGTCTATATTTTTGACTTTGTAGCGGCTTGGAATGAGCAAGCTAAGGATGAGATGTACTTTCTTTGTAAAAAGCCATGGAGGGATATTGTAGTTGACAAGGACTATAGGCCACACACTGTAAGAAGTTGAGCGCAGACCGAATGGGTTCACGCCATCCATAGCAAGACCAAGCTAAAGATTCCTTGGCTCGCTCTTAGGCAAAGCGTGGGAAGGTAGAGTCAATGTGGCTCTATGCACGTGAATCTGCTGATATTCGTTGAACTCCATCTGTGGACCTATTCTGCACATGCCATGTTGTCAAGCTTGTCATGTCGAACATACGAAACATGTGATTTATATTGGGGATAAGCGAAAAGTGTCTAAGAACTTTTTGAGGAATGGTTTTCCCTTGCAAGTACTATCAATACCTGTGAGCACCACACTTTGGACATGTCTCCATAGTCTCATATTCTCCTCGAAATAGTATGCAATCGTTAATACATGTATGGATACTATTGTAGTCCATGCCAACCTTTCGTAAAATATGTCACACATCATTACGAGACTTAGGCATGGTATTTGTGAGTGGTAATATATGATACTTTAGTAACCTGAAAAAAAATCATAAAACACCTTGAAAAAGTACAAATGTTTTTAATGATAGTACCGAAAAGAAATCAATGAAGTGTACGTATAAGGTACCTGAATAACTTGGTCACACTCGCATCACTCCACCCGTATTTTGCTTGCAGACTTAAGGGTGCAACACTACAAGAGAAAGGCCCTATGGACGCGCATTGTACACGCAAAATAGCGGGCACATTTATCAGCGCGTCTATTGGTGCTAGTATATAAACGCAAAAAACGCATCTATATACCCGCATTTTTAAACGCGCTTATAGATGCAAAAATAAACGCACAGATTTTTCATTTCTCATAAAGTCCCTAAATATGATTAAACATCTTAACAGCTAGTATTTTTTGGAATACATTACCAACTTTACTTCTTTGTGGTCTAATATAGCTTACCCAATTGTACTTCTTTGTGCATCTTGGTGCATTGTTCTTTGGATGTGCGCATTCAATTCTAATACTATAACACAACAAATGTTATATGTATCACAAAAGTAAATGACTCTTAATTGATATTTTAGTTGTTTCTGAGTATTACAAATATACATCCAATCATTCAAAGCTAATTATATGCTACAATGAATGATCAATCTCATCTTCAATGAGATCGGCCCTTGCTAGACTATGTACCTTTAGATCTATGTAACCAATAGGCAATGAAACAAATAAGTCTATCCCACTATCAGATGTATTGCTATGCTCAATTTCTTCATCATCATCTGCAACCATATTGTTATCCTCTTCTGCGCTTCCTTGAACATCCTCGTGGAGATCATCTTGCACTGCATCATGTATATCATCGATTGTGGCATCATCACGTACATAATCATTGATTATTGGATTGTCATCAACTATCTCTATGTTGGTAGCATTGCCATATATTTGTTTTGAACGATTAGATATGGGGATGACGTGCCACCATCGGTTATTGTTTACCATTGGGTGATACACAACCTGCATTTAAAAAATAAAAAGTAAGTAACTTAGATATTTATTGTATTTTGAGAGTGTATCAAGAACTAATATATATGAAAATAAATAGCTTCTAATATACCTGCTCGCATTGTTGAGGTAGTACGAATGTGTCATTCTTGCCTTGGTGAAATTTTGTAGAGTCAATCACTACAATACCACTTGGATGACGTCTCATTGTGCCATGCTCACCCGTTGTTACTAATTCTTTAAACCACTTCACATCTAGTACATATATAAAAAATTGCCTAAAGTCAAGCTTCAAAATATCTTAGATCAAGCCACAATAACTTTCCATGGTGCCATTGGTATCCTGGAAGTTTGCAAGGATACCACAATCTTGGGTATTTCTTTTATCATCTATATGTTGAGTTCGAAAATGTTTGCCTTCACACCAAATAGCATTGAACAATGTGCACTAGTAGTGCATTGTTGAGATCATACTAATGATTTAGTTAAAGATGAAACATGTGAAATTATTATATCATATATAACTAAAGATAATTTAATTATAAGTATGTCTCACCTTTGATAAGCAACCTCGTGCGTATTACCACTCCTCTTGCGATATATCCATCGCCTCCTCTTTTTCCATCTTCTCCATTTCTTCATGTAGCAAATCTATATTAATATAACGTGAAAGCGCACTTAAATGTTCTGGATATGGGACATTACGTCCATGCCTAGCACGAAATGCTTGCCTTTTGCTTACTTTTCTTGCCCTTGCTTCTTTATATAGTGTCACCCATTTGCTCATTACTTCGCTGTTAAGCACACAAAATACATTTAACTTACGAAGTTCCTCTTTCATTAGCACTTTGCTCCTTCCTTTTCCTTGAGGTATTATAGAGGTCATCCTCAAATCTTCATCATCTTTCCATAGTTGTGGTAAAGAGGGGTCCACTTTAGCAAGATATTCAGAGATTTGTACAAGGGATGATTGCAATAACCAACCCTCAGCCATGCTTCCCTCGGGCCGTGCATTTTTCCTTACAAAATCTTTTAGGGTTTTCATAAAGCACTCTAGAAAAAACATCCACCTTGCATGAACTACCCCACAAATTGTGATCTCATCAATCAGATGTACGAGTAAGTGTACTTGAGTAGTCAAAATGGAATGAGGAAAAGTTTCCTCCACCAAAAAAGCCACCTCAATGAACAATACTCGAGCCTCTTGCAATGTATTTGGATCGATTTCCTTCAAACTCACAAATCTACCAACATGAAATTGAGAATGATGATTAGTTTTGTCCATAAATTCAAGCGGGTTTACTACGTGATGTACGTAATATGTAAACTAAAATCAGTTATGAACTTGCTATTGTTATGAAAGACAATAAGTATAAAGTATACATACCTTGCGAGCTCACCCATCTTGTAAATGATATCACACACATCTTTTAAAACACAATGGGATATGCTAGCAAGAAGGATGAACTGTATGTAAATATTCACACATTGTTAATTAGTCTACATAGTTACTCCACTAATTAATATATTTATGGCTATGAAAATCCTTACCTGAATCATTTTGTGCCAATTGTGAGACTTCAAACCGGATAGTTGCTCCACACCTCTTTTCTTTTTCTTTATGAAGGCTCCCTTGAGGCATCTCATATATCCAGTGGAAGTTTTAAAGCTACATATCTGCTGCTTCACCAACTTTTGACAACATCCAAGGTGCACGCGGTAACTCAATCTTTTCTCTGGGTTGGATACGTGGCCGAGCTCGTCTCATACATCCAATGCTACGTTATTCCTCCCTTACATTGACAGAATCACGAGCCCCGATTAAGTGATCCCATAATGTAGAGGCAACATTCTTGAATATATGCATGGGGTCCAACAGGTGATTGATCTTAAGTTCAGTCCAATATGGGAGACGTAAAAATATAGAGAATCTAAGGCACAAACAACATATTATTTCTTGTTCTCATAATGGAGTGTAATTTAAAGACAAACAAAAGAAGTAAACTAGTTATTGGCTCATGCCCAGTGGAGGATGATCATTGGCGTGTGTCCAAGTGTCCTTCCAATCTTGAATGGTTAGAGATTGTGGAGTTCTTCCATTATTTGGGGCTGTATATTTGGGGAGGTCAATAGGAAGAAAACGATGATGATTGTCATAGATAACCTTCTTCAAGCGTGTCGGTTTAGAAGAAACTAGATAGGGACCGCAAATTGGACATGCATGATATCCTGATGTAGTTAAACCTATAGAAACAAGTGGGTTAATGATGACATATATTTGATTAAGGGTAATAATGAATAAAATAGAGTACGCAATTACCTGAATACTCTCCATAGCCTGAAAAGTCATGCATGGTCCACAACAACATGTCCTTTAAAGTGAAATCTCTAGAGGACAATGATACACTCGCATCTTGCACCTCAATACCTCTTCATAGCATTTCTAGCTCCTCGATCAAAGGAGTAAACGTCCATGTTTTTTACTTTGTGTTTTCCAGGAATCAAAAGGGACAGCATTACATGTCCTTTTTTTATTGCCATGGCCGAAGGGATATTATAGTTCACCAATACCACTAGCCATACACTATATGAGGTGCTTTTGATGCCAAATAGATTTATTCAATCTAATCCTAGACAAAATCTCAAATTTCTGGGCTCTTCTTTGAAAGTAGGCCAAAAATTGTCTACGTGTTGCCAAGCTGGTGTGTCTAAATAAATTCTCTATTTTCCATCACTTGAATGGTAACTAGCATGCCATGACATGATTCTTGCAATAGATTCACACTTAAATATAAGTTGAATACGTGGAATAATAGGAAAATGTCGCAAAACCTTACGAGGCACATCCATTGATTTCATCTCCTGGTTGTATCTTGGTTCACCACAAATAGGACACTATCGTGCAGATGCATGATCCCCACGAAATAAGATGCAATCATTGACACATGCATGGATTTTAACGTAATTGAGACCTCCAAGAGATGTCAAGAAACACCTTGCTTGCTCCCTTCTAGTTGGTAATTTATTTCCATTTGGAAGCATTTGTGACAATAACCTGCATATATTGTGCAAACAGAGTTAACAAACCGCGAATATTATCTAGAAGCATTCATGAATTAATATCAAATAATATATACTTCAATAATGCATTCAAGCTAGCATTACTCCATCCATAAATGGTTTGTAAGTTTAGTATCTCGAGAGATGCACATAGAACGGAGTATGTGTAACCTTCGTACAATGGAGTTTTCGATGCTATGTGAAGCGGGTCATCTGTCTCTCTAGTGGCACCCTCCCCCCAAACCTCATGGGAAAATAAATCATGCACAATGTTATCCAAAATCTCTTCCTCAAAAACTTGATGGGGCATTTGAAGAGGGCTGTTATCATCATCATTAGTCTCTACTCTTCTTGAGGACTTTGCCTCTTCGCGTTGACACTTCGCAACCTCTCGACTCCCTGGAGAGACCATTTGAGGATGTGGTACTGCATCCTCCTCAATTAAAAAAATGAGGTTTTGTTTAATGGTGAAGACGCAACATAGACCAATAATATTTGTGCAAATAAAGTAGTAAAAATTACTGGGTCTTTTTCTTGATCCCACTCTCCGTACATGCTGAGGTGTGACATTGTGATTCGAGATGCTCGAAAAAACATCCTTGACAACGATCACACATGCATTTGATTTTCCGTCATAGCCAAGCGTCTCGATTGTGAAGATGCAATGTCTTGTCTTCAGTGGAGGATATACTATTTGTTGACTCAGCATGTCCCATACTAGTAGAAGATGACGACATAATTACACCTGAATCATAAGGACAACATGATTTCATTTGGCATATATGTCATATTCCCTAAATATTTTGATACTTACAACTGCATGGAGACAAACATTTTGATATTGAGATATTAGGAAAGTCATGTTGATCCAAAAACAACCATAAGCTAGCATTTTAATAAGTTTAATTGTAATTGCGCGTCTATCAGTGCGTGTAATATGTTTTATTTACGCATATAGACATGCAATTACACACACTTACAGATGCGCCACGCGAATATAATTTTTTTTAAAAAAAGTTGTGGCTTTCTTTTCAAACCAGTACTTTCCTATGTTTTTTGTGTGTTTTCTATAGTTCAAGATCGACATCACTAATCATGTCTATCTATCACTTCATGAAGGCAATGAGGGAAGAAAATAAGAGTAAAAAGAGGAGGAAGGAAGAGCCAGCGACGACGAGTAAAGAACAAGAGCCAAACAACAAGGAAGAGAAGAAGAATCAAGCAACCTACCAAGGGAAGGGAGGAGGAGGACAAGGAGCTTACAACCTAGCCGCCACCTGTCGGAACAAGCAAAGAAGGTGAGTTCTTCTTCTCTCTCTTAATCTTCTTTGCTTTCTCTTTGTCTGTTTCTCTCTCTCTCTCTCTCTCTCTCTCTCTCTCTCTCTCTCTCTCTCTCTCTCTCTCTCTCTCTCTCTCTCTCTCTCTCTCTCTCGCTCTTTATATGCTTCAGACAATCTATGGAGGTTTTTTGCGCATTTTTTATAACAGTTTGGAAAAATATGGTTTGACTTTACGCGTCTGTAGGCGCATCTAGCTGACAGTCTAGACGCATTTTTAGATGCGTATATGGATGCGCTAACATACGCAGGTATAGACACTGGTATAGACGCAGGTGACGCAGGTAGTAATGGATTTTTGCTTGTGTAGATTTGGAACCCTGGATCTTTTAGCACTGATCCTGAGTTGAAACGCATGAACAACATGTTGGCGGAGCTTTCTAGAGGTGTTAGTAGTTTTTTTAGAGGTTTTCCGAACAAGGAGCAATTCATGGGGGAGATGACCAATTATCTTGGTCGCCCTCCCAATGAGAGGAGGTTTTTAGTGTCATGTCCAGGACACCTATCACATCTTTTCCTAGCACTGCCGCACAAACACCAAACCTTGGTACACCTCTAGTGCATCTGCAGAAGCACGTGCACCGAGTGAGGTAGAGGGTAGTGCCCGTCGAGGGAGGAGGGAGAGTCATGCGGGAGGACGAGGAGGTCGAGGGCTTTGTGGGGGTTGCCTAGGAGGTGGCTTTCGATCACCCTCACTAGGAAATGAGAGAGGTGAGCCTCCACAAATGTACTACTCTGTCACAGATGTTGGTGGTATCTTGCATAACCCTCAAGGGGAGGGAAGTGATAGCCTACTTGAGGAGTGTCGTGTATGCCACATACAAAGATTATATGATTTTCTTCAAGCACCAAAAAATTAGTTTGTGGAAAGAGGTGCTAAGGGCAGTATATAGAAGGTACCCTAATCCCGAGAATTCATGATTCTCAGATGATTGGGGATGGTCAAAAGTGAGAAACGTGCTTCATAACAAGAGGCCTCACTTATGACATGCGCCAAGGAGTCACTGCAGAGACAAGAGTAGGGGCGCCCTGGATATGGCCAACCACCCAATTTCCACCATAGGGAGCGGAAAGAGGCCAAGAAGAGAGCAATAGAGAAAAGGATAAGTCGCCAACATACAGAGGCGCAACGTATCGAGATGGCAACCATGGGATTGTCGCATTATGGATTGGGTGGTAGGGAGTCATGGGAGGCTGAGTTTGTAAGTATTATTTATTTTATTATTTTAAATTAAAATTTGTAATTTATTTCAATTCATTATGTAGTGTGTTCTAATACGTTGTATGTTAAAATTGTTTTGTAGTATCATATCATTGGTAGGATGCCTACTCCTAGAGAGGTAGGCTACCATTCCAGGTCATAACCAGTCCACTTGGTAGCATTTCTACGAGGATGGATTGATCACGGAGGAGTAATACAATTGTGCCATGAGGATTCCATAGCTAGAAGAGGTATGTTTTATTTTTTACATGAAAAGTATAGGTAACTCTAATTTATTGTTTGTAATGGTATTCATATACCTTAATCCTTTGTGTAGGCGAACCCTGATGCAGTCAAGGATAGCGAAGGGGGGACTAGCAGTAGCAGTGGCGGCAGCGGCAGCGGTGGTGGTAGCGATGATGATGTCTCTTCTGAGGAGATGTAGAGGAGCCCTGTGCATGCATGCCTCCCCTTGGCCTTGTAGTTTTCATTTTTGATATGTATTACTTTCAGTTACTACTTGCGACCATGACCATGCTTGAGGTCACAAGCACTAAAACTCGTCATGTAAAAACATTTCATCTTTATATATGAAATTTTGTGTTCTACATTGTTTTGTTTTCAGTACAAAAATCTTCGAAATATGTACAAATGTTTCAGCATAGTATACTCATCATGTGTTATTATCAATATATGGACTTTGGCTCTCCACATTCTTTTGCTTTCAGTATAATAATCTTTCTCTATTTTTCCTAAGCATAAAATTTGATGGGGAAAAAAAAACCAGAGAGCATGTGGCTCTTTGTTTTTTTTTTCATACTCTGTTTTGCGCGTCTATTCGCGTGTCTAAATTTCAGGAAAAATACGCGTCTATAATCGTCAAAAAATTACAGAGTACACGTCTTTTTAGACGCGCAGTTGCATGCCTCTATAGATGCAGAATATGAATATATCTAATTTTTTATAAATATGATTATATATTTATGAAGTGCATCAATAGCCGTGTCTATATTTGTGTCTGTTTTCGCGTCTATATGTGTGTGTAGTTTTCACTATAAGCGCACTTGTAGACGTGAAATTTTAGACACTCTTGTAGATGCGGTAATAAATGTGCCCGATATTTTTAAACACAATTCAAATATTGTGTCTATAAGCACATCTATGGAGCCTTTTTGTTGTAGTGTAAGCAGTATCTTCAGGCGACATACTCAGAACCCATCATATAATGGTATGGATACTTCCTCTCTAAGCAGATCAGAAGTATCGACATCCATGGGCAGCAATGCACTGGTCATTGCCTCCATCTCAGGCTCCAAGGTTTTAGGTAAGTTTGGAAGGCTGCTTGTCTCCTCTGGTATTGACGGTATAGATTGGGTAGTACCTTCCAAGTGGTGGATTGGCTCAGGCACTCCATCCATCGCACGCCCACGAACTCTTCTAACTGGCCACAAAGGGTGCACTCCTCCTTGGGATGAGACATCACCTCCATGGATAGAAAATTTTCCAGCCACATACAATGTTTTTGTATATGGTATTTAATTAGGTTGCGAGTACAATGCATGATTGATATACACTTTTCTTACCATTTGCTCAAAATCTGAGATCGCTTGATCAATGATCTCAGATTGAAACTCACCGAAGCATTGTACGTGTTTTATAGACAGTCAAAATTTTTGTCTAATTGACAGCTTACATTGAGAGTAAGGACATGGGACACGCTGATTAAGATACGCCTCACGATCTTGAACATCACAACCTTCATCATTTTTGCTTTGGTCTATGTTACGACAAATAATTTGTTTTTGTTATCAATCTTTTTTTCTTTCTTAAATTGTTTGAAAAGTGATTTCTTCTCTTGTAACTCAAAAAATTTACCGTATGTAAAGTCTCCACCCACCCACAAATTAACGTATGTCGGAGTGTTTCTTGTCTCGTGGTATTGCACTGGACCTCATTGGA
The DNA here is from genome assembly GCF_053477565.2 of Lygodium microphyllum. Classification (NCBI taxonomy): domain Eukaryota; kingdom Viridiplantae; phylum Streptophyta; class Polypodiopsida; order Schizaeales; family Lygodiaceae; genus Lygodium; species Lygodium microphyllum. Next base: position 1,341,903 of record NC_141156.1, read on the forward strand.
CCTCGCTACCACTCTCTCTTTGTTTTTTAATTCATTCATTATCTTCTCTCCTTCCATCTCTCTCTCTTTTTCTCTTTCTTTATTATGTTGTATGTTTATTCTCTCTCTCTCTCGTTCCTTATTTCTTTTTCTCTTCCTCTCCCTCTCTCATTTCCTTTAATAAAACATCTCTTTCTCTCTCTACTATCAATTTCCTTTAACAAAACATCTCTCTCTCTCTCTACCACTACCACTACCACTACTACTACCACTACCATCACAATAAATAAGAAAAGAATAAAAAACAACAACAACAACAACAACTACTACTACTACAATAACAACAAACAAGAAAAGAAGAAATAACTACTACTACTACTACAACTACTACAAAAAAAAGAAAAAAAGAAAACTAAACAACAATAAACAAGAAAAGAAAAAAAACTACTACTACAACAATAACAACAAACAAGAAAACTACTACTACTACTGCTACAAGCACGACTACGATGACTACGACTACGATTACAACTACCACAACAACAAACCACTACCACTACCACTACCACTACCACTACCACTACCACTACCACTACCACTACCACTACCACTACCACTACAATAAACAAGAAAAGAAGAAAAAACAATAACAAGTACTACTACTATTACTACTACTACTACAACAACAACAACAACTACTACTACTACAAACAAGAAAAGAAGAAAAAACTACTACTACTACTACTACTACTACTACTACTACTACTACTACTACTACTACTACTACTACTACTACTACTACAACAACAACAAAGAAAACTAAACAATAATAAACAAAAAAAGAAAAAAAAACTACTACAACTACAATAACAACAAACAAGAAAACTACTATTACTACTACTAGTGCTACTACTACAATCACGACTCGAACCACCACTACAACTACCACAGCAACAACAAACAAGAAAAGAAGAAATTAAACAACAACAAGTACTACTATCACTACCACTACCACTACTACTACTACCACTACCACAACAACAATAAACAAGAAAATAAGAAATTAAACAACAACCACTACCACTACCACTACCACTACCACTACCACTACCACTACCACTACCACTACCACTACTATGACTACCACAATAACAACAATAACAACAACCTCTCCCTCCCTCCCTCCCTCTCTCCCTCCCTTCCTCCCTCTCCCTCTCTTTCTCTCTTTCCCTATTATGTTTAATGTTTTCTCCCTCTCTCTCTCGTTCCTTCTTTCCTTTTCTCTCTTCCTCTCCCTCTCTCATTTCCTCTCTTTCTCTCTCATTTCCTCTCTTTCTCTCTTTCGCAAAATAACACGCTCGGATTTCGACCAGAGGTTTTTTAGTCTGAGTACCGTCACTATTTGCATCGCAATTTACGTCACATTTTTGACGCAAATAGCGATGCCACTAAGTTGCGTCAGAAAGTGCCATCGCTATGCCTCCGTATCCTTGTAGCGGATCCTTCTCTTATCTTATGAATGTCATAAACTCCTTTTTATTTGTAGGTGATATTAAGGTAACCAGAGCTTTAACATTTTGAAGATCAAGCTCAATTCTATTTTTGAAAACCACATGACAAAGAAGTTTCACTTTTGATTGAGCTATCTTACAATTTTTTTGAATTTAATTGACAATCATAATCATCTATTCTTGTGAACACTTTATTTAGCTTTTCATAATGTTCAAGTCTTGTACTATGTACACAGATATCATCAATGAAATCTCTCACAAAATTCCCTAGGAAAGGAGCTCGCACTTCATTTACCCTCCCTTGAAACCATGCTAGCCTATTATTGAGTCCAAAAGGTAGAACTCTATTCAAAAAAATCACCAAGGTGTTATAAAAGTTATTTTCCTCTTATTTTGAGGAGTAATGGGTAATTGAAAGTATACTGAATAGCTATCACAAACATTACACCTTTCATATCCCACAATCGAATCTAAAATCTCATCAATGAGAGGAAATGCATAATAAACTCTCTTTGTGACTACATTTAGAAGTTTATAGTTTACACAAATTTGCCAACCTCTAGTTTTCTTTGGTGTTATGACTATTGTGCTTACCTATTCAGAATGCTCAATAGCATAAATAGATCTTAATTGCAATAAGTTTGATCTCTTATTTCAAAACAAATATTTGTTCCAAAGCCAAGGGATTTAGTTTTTGCAAATTGGCTTTGCATCTTCCTTAAGTTCCACTTGTAGACCTTTGATTTCTGTGTAAGTGGTTACAAAGAGATTTCAATATTTATTGATAACTATTTGGTATTATTTTTTCTCTCCTTCAATCAAGTCAAGAATCAACATTTTCTCCAACAAATCTCTTTTTTGTGCTGAAACTTGAGGTCGTTTCATCAATTTTCCTAATTCCTCTAGTTTCCCTTCTTCATCTCCTCTAATCATAATGCTCTCTTGAACTTCTTCCTTTTCTATTTTTATAACTTGAACTCTTATATTTTCTTTTTCTATATTATTTGAAAGTTCTTCTTCATATGATAATTCTTCATCGTTTAGCAAAAGTAAAAGTCATTTTTCTTTTATTGAAAGAAGTATTCTATCTTTTTTTAAAAATGCATATACTCTCAAATTTATTGATCGACAAAAATGTATTATTGGCTTCTCTTTGGTGTTTAAGGATTTTGTTTCCATTCACTTTCTCTATTTAAATTGATGAAACCTTTGGGGTTGAGTCACTTTCTGAACTCTCATCCTCACTTTTATCTTCCTCAGAACTATCACTTTCTTTCTCTTCTTCTTCTTGACTATCATCCTCATTCACCACTTCCTTTCTTAAAGCCATATCAAACTTCTTTTCTATTTCTCTATAGTTATAAATCGTGATTATTCCTCTTCCCCAATCCCATATTGTGCTTGCTTTTCTAAGCAAAGTTCCACCTGGAACACAATATTAGTGAGTTTGGGAATCTCCCAATTCCCATTTTTTGAATACTAAAAAGGTGGCACCCGGATAACATGCCCATAAGTTTCTCAAAACCATATGATGTGACCTATCATTGGAAAGCGCTTGAAAAATGGAATCTATTGAGCTATAGAGCGCTCAATTTGGATTTATAGTGTTTAAGTTATGATAAATCCAAAGATTTGACCACGTGTCCCAAACTTATGGGAAATTCCCATATTCCCCAATATGGTGTTCTGGGATAAGTAAAAAGCACCCAAACAAGCTAGCATAAAATGACGAGTTATTTTTATAGCTACTTCATACACCTTGACCTCCACATTCTCAATGATTCATGTACATTTTACTTTAGCATGATTTGCAAGCCTGATTCAAAATCTTGATCCTGCAATTATTTGAAGTCGAAATTATACTAGCTCGTACTCCTCCATCAATATACGCCTCTCCTATATTTTGATTTTTATACTAGACATCAACCATAAGACAAATATCAAGTAACTCCTCTACACTCAAAATTCTTAATGTTCATTTTCTTCTTTCTCTCTCTTTTGGATTTACTATTTTTGTCGACTATCCTCTCATCCTCGGACACAACTCCATCAACTGAGCAAATGTTATATCTACTTTTCTACCTACATAATCCTAGCTTAGATCATAGTCACTTTTCCTTTCTCCTAAAGGGGCATTAGAAGCATGATATTTTTTTCTAGTTTTTTTTTTCTCCTTTGTTCTTTTCCCCTTTTTAAAATTTTCTTTCTCTTTCTTCATCAACCTTACTAGTCTCAAGTTCATCTCTCTCTACATTTCTCCTCCTTTTGATTGTTGGTATCACATCTACCGTTTTGTTTTCCTCACCCTTTTTTTCAACAAGGATACAATTTATGGTAGTCTTTCCTTTTTCTTCTTCCATTGACTTTGGTGTTTGAGAAGAAGTAAGGTCTTTAATTTCTATTCCATAATTGTTCTATCTATTGGTAAGATTTTGAGGTAAATGATACATATCCCCTCCTGCTCTTGGTGGGTTCAACTAATTTTTGCTTATGTAACCTATCTCCCCATAGGAATAACAAATTGATGGTCCTCTAAAATATCATCTTCTATTTCCTCCTCTTTCTCGTCTCATATTTTCTTGATTAGTTGTCCTACAAGTCCCCTACTCTCTCTTCCCCAGGCTCTTCCCCTCAATGCTCCTAACCTCATGTTTTGCATTTGCCAAGTCAATTCGTCCTCAATTTCTAGACCTAATTTTGCATGTTCTCTCACTAAAATCTAAAAAATTTCTCCCTCCCGTTTGATAGGTTTGGTGCCTATTTTTTATGTTTGGTGTTCTACATGGTTCTCTCTTTTTTATATTCTCAAATTTTCTCTCTTTTTCTATTGCTAACATTATTGCTTCTTCAAAAGTGCTTTGCTCTTTAATTTCTAATTTTATTCTCACCTCTCCTTGTAAATTTTCCACAAAATGTTTTATTTTAATATTTTGGGTGCTTTCTCTCTTGGGTCTAATTATGTATTCCAAGGATCCCAAAGTTTGGTGTATTCTAGGGTGGAAAATTCTATGGTTTGGTTTTCTTTTTTCTTATAGGTTTCTAGTTTTGGCCAAAAGTTGGGTACATTCTAGGGAGGGTTTTTGACAAAATAATTAACCATTAGAAAATGGTCTTAAGCACAACGATTCAAAAAATCTCAAACAAAGTCAATTTTTAGCACTTCTTCTTAGTAGGGCCAACAAAAAAGATGTTTCACCAGTGGTGTTCAAAGATAATCCTCTCATACAACCCGAAAACAAGAAGATAAGGAGTGCCAACATATTTATTGACTTTGTTCAAAAATAGAATCTAAAAATAATAATTGTTTCAGATACAAGTTAACCAACGACAATGTTGCCTCCCATAAATGTAGAATACAACACACACAAAAAAGGAATAATAAATACCCATGTCATAAAATCTTGTCTCAATTTGTCAATATATTCGAAAATCCATAAGACTTGTCACATCCACAAAGTTCAAAGACTCAATCAAGACTTGAAGAGAAAAAAAAGAAGAGCCCCCGTATTCTAACCCTTTAAGGATTTATATAGTTTTTTCCACCTCTCAACACAATATGGTGATGATTCATGTGGTGAAAATGTATGAAAGGATGTAATTTGTAAGAAACATTTGCATTGCATAGGAATACTTAAGTCAGCTCCCATTATTTTGTGAATGGTGTTCAAAGATAATCCTCTCACACAAGCCCCCAAAAAGAAGATAAGGACTGCCAATATATTTATTCAATTTATTCAAAGACGAAATCTAACAACCAAAGACAATGTTGACTCCTATAGACATAGAATATAACACACAAAGCAATAAAAAGTACCCATGTCATAAAATCTTACCTCAATTTGTCCATATATTCCAAAGTCCATAAGATGTCATTTTCACAAAGCTCAAAGATTCAAATGGTATATGTACTACCAAAAAAAGAAACTTTCCTTTCTACAATCCAACTTAATTCTTATGTTGCTCTCTTCTCTTTTCAATCAAGACTTAAGCCCAAAAAAAAGGGCAGGGCTCCCCTATTCTAACCCTTTAAGGGTTTATATAGTTTTTTCCACCTCTCAACATGATGCATGTTTTAAAAAGATAAAATGCTTTTCCTTACATTTTCTATTTTCTTACAAGACTTAAGGATTTTGTTTGCTAAAAAAACATGCCACCACCTTAAAATATAATACACTAATACAACAACTCACTATCAAGGTTGTCTTGTTCTGTTCCTTCCTCTCGTGATGAGTAGCTAATTGAATTATGTTGACAATTCCACCTCAATACAAACCCTCCTCTTGTAAAAGGCATCATTGCATGCATTTCAAGGAAAAAACTAGGCGTTCACGTGGACATGCAGACACAATAATATGAAAAACACATAGAAAATTCTTTCGAAAATATCTAGGCCTTTAATTGACGTATCCCAAAAAGGAAGAGTGGGCGTGTTGACTAGAAGAACATGATAGAAAACATGAACGAGATGTTCAGGAGGAAAAAAACCAACATTCACATGGAAAAAACGAAGAAAAATAGCTAGCAACTTATGAGAATTTAGAGTATCCCACATATGTGTGTGGGTTAATAAGATGCTCTATGGGTAGAAGTAAGCACCTAGAGGATGGTCTGACTCGATCAGAGAGTATCTTGTCAATATTCAATTCTATATTTTTGATGTTGATCACTCACTTTATGTGAGAAAGGGACATGGAGGTTTGGTCATCATAGTCATCTATGTGGATGACTTGATTATTGCATGTGACAATGATAATGGGATCGTTGAAGTTAAGAAACTTTTGAAGAGGAAGTTTGAGATGAAGGATTTGAGTAAGCTAAGATACTTTCTTGGTATTGAGGTGATTAGATGTGATGATGGTATATGGCCATCCCAAAGGCAATATGGCTTAGATATGTTACTAGGGGAAGTTACTATATGTATATCCTCTACATCATGTGCGTTCAATGCCTATTTATAAATATCCTTATTTGTAAAACTTTCTTCAATAAAACATAACCCTTTTCTATTCAATCTATAAATAACCCATTCATATTATACTCTTTTATAGGTAAAAAATGCATAAAAATTGTATTTCCAACATACCTTATTTTGAACCCATGTGATGCACACATATATTCATGAGTAATTTACTTGAGATATGTTATCCAAGTATGGTATGATGATATTTAAGCCTCTTTCAGTACCATTGGAGCAAAATGTGAAGTTGAGTTTTGATATCGAGGATAAGATAGAAGATCCTACTATGTTCATGAGGATAATAGGGAGTTTGATCTACATGACTATCACATATCCAGACTGGAGCTATGGTATTGACCTTGTCAACTAGTTTATGTAGATGCGTAGAAAGCCTCATTTGGATGCAGTTAAACACCTTTTGAGATATGTGAAGTCCAATTTAGATTATGGATTTTTTAATGAGGAAGGTAAGTATGTACAAGTGTTTGGATACATAGATACATATTGGGGTGGTAGCATATGAGACAAAAGATCTAACATTGGATTCATGTTTTTCCTTAGTAGTACAGCGCTTACATGGAGCAGCAAAAGCAACTTGGAGTTGCTTTATTGAGTAGTATAGAGGTTGAGTATAGAGGTATTGCTATGGCAGCATGTGAGGTGGTATAACTACAAAAAGTTATTGGGTGATTTGGATGTGTAGGGAGATAGTCCAATTGTCACTCACTATGATAACATAAGCAACATATAGCTAGCTAGGAACCTAGTGTTTCATGCTAGCACAAAATACATTGAGATGCACTACTACTTTGTGAGAGAGAAGATACTTACAGAAGAGATTTACTTAGTATATGTCAGCACAAAAGATCATATAGCTAGCTAGGAACCTAGTGTTTCATGCTAGCACAAAATACATTGAGATGCACTACTACTTTGTGAGAGAGAAGATACTTACAGAAGAGATTTACTTAGTATATGTCAGCACAAAAGATCATATAGCTAAAATTTTTACAAAGGCATTGGGTGCAGAGAAGCTTCGAAAGTTTTGAAGCTGACTTAGTGTTGCAGAGATACAGTTGAGCTTGAGGGGGAGTGTTGAGATGGCAAGCTCAACACATGCATACATTCATGATGGACCACCTAGCTAGATGGGTCTGTACGTCTACACTTAGCACATTAGTAATCATTATGATCCTCACATGGCCAATGACTTATCACTTATTATATTTAGTTTATTACACCTACCTTCAACTGGCATATATATAGCACTAGTTGATTAGTATAGCTAGTTATGTAGTGTTTGACTTACTAGGCTACATTCCTTTATGTTCTATCTTATCTATACTTTGTGTACATTGTATTGTGTATGAGAAAAGAAGAAAAAACTAGCAAAAAAAAGTTTTGGCTTCCATCTCTCTTCTTGTGTTCTTGAGTGAGTTTTCTCTTATGTGTATGGTGTGTGTTTGGCACAATAGCTCAAGCAAGTCCCCCCACCGTAAGATTCTTGAAAGAACTTATAAAAGATTAGTGTAAGGTAAGAAAACTATTGACCAATAGTGACAAGAGATCCACTAGAAGGAATTCGTTGTCACGTGATAAAGGGATGAAAGTCAAAACCATAGGGGTTTCAAAAATAAGGGTGTAGAGAGTGTTGGTTCAAGAGATGAAGAAGAAAGAAAGAAGCAAAAAAATACACACTCAATGAATCTAAAGCCGAGCCTTTGTATTCTTGGCTAGTACAATAGTGCATTATCAACACAATGATTGTTGAGGTAATTGATCAACTCAAACTCAATAGGCCAACAATAAGAGGAGATTAGAACAGTACTATCCATAGGATTTATGCAACCACGAAAGCTTCAAATATCATCTGTAATCCAAGAAAATATGTAGTAGCTAGTTACAACCATCAATCAAGCATAAAAGTAAGTGATGGTAAGCTTTGAATCTTAAGAAAATTCTATAAGGGTCAACTTATATAAATTTGTAGTAGCTAGTTACAACCATCAATCAAGCATAAAAGTAAGTGATGGTAAGCTTTGAATCTTAAGAAAATTCTATAAGGGTCAACTTATATAAATTTGTAGCAGCTAGTTACAACCATCAATCAAGCATAAAAGTAAGTGATGGTAAGCTTTGAATCTTAAGAAAATTCTATAAGGGTCAACTTATATAAATTTAGCCCTATTTTATTATTACGATAAAGCATAAAAAACTTCTTTTACATTGCCCCAAAAACACCCTAAATAGGGTTATTCATATAATTTAAGCATATACTCACTGTAGATAAGCATATGCATTTGATATTGATCCTTGTGTTCAAATATTTGTGTTGAAAATTTCGAACACTAATATGTAGTCTCAATACTCTAATTTACCATGTCTTCCATAGCTTATTTGAGCTATAAACTCACTCATTTGTTGCCCTAGATCCTACCTTGAAGGTCTAGGAGTGTTCAACCATGTTTCTCTTCACCAAAGCCTCCAACTTGCATGAGTTTTCAACCCCCTTCTTCTCCACATTTTTTCTAGGCTAGATCTTCCCTATTTTTCCCTACAAGTTTTGTTGAAATGATGTTCCCTTTTCTCTATTTTTCTCCCTTTCCACCCTACAAGAAAGTCCCATAAGTTTCCTACGTACCCCCTACATACGATCACATGCCTTCTTATTGATAGTCAAAAAATTATTTGAAATTTTCTTCTACTCTTTAGTTAAATCTCATTACTTATGAGTAAAATGTTATAAAACCATTGAGTATGAACTTGTCAATATCTCTAGATCTCTTATAGCTTGCCTTGTCATGTCTTGTGTATAGAATCGTAAATATATAAAGTTATTGGATATCATATGTCTTCATATTATGGATATAAAATTGATATCCACCCCCTCTAAAGTTGCACATCCTTTGCCATGTGCAAAACTGTCATGCTTCTACAAGTTCAAAGCCCTCATCCTTCACCTTTGTTTCATCCTCACCTCCTCTTTATCACTAACATGAGTAGTACCTTTCTCCAATCTATGTACCTCATTTTCATGAGCCTCACATCTCTTGAAGATCTTGATTTGATTTCCCACAATAGGAACTCTCAATGCTATCCCATCCAATGCAATGAGTAAATAGATAAGATATGGAACAAATCACCATTTAGAGGCCTTTCCAATAGTGCTAGGATGATTCTCTAAGTCGCTATCATAGATCAACACCCAATCATCTTCATGTATTGCATTTGGTATGACTTTGTACCTCTTATCAAACCTTTTCTTACTCTGAAGTGTTGCTGGCCTGCAATATCTACATTATTTTCTCAATGTCTCCTATTTTTCTATCTATTGAGCCCTCCATCCACCTTTTCAATAGACATGATGGGCTATTGTCCATACATCAATTTAATAGGCATGTACCTAGTTACTACTCATCTTGTTAGCCCCATAAATCTTATGGCAATAAACAAGGCCACTCCTTTATTCTTCCTCTACATGAATTTGGTAGTGCTTTAATGATAGGCAGGTGCTCCTATGACTCTTCTCATTACCTTCAAGATTATATGTTGAACTCGATGCAAGTTTAATTCCCAACGGACCAAAGAGTTCATGAGCTCATATGCATCCAACTCTCCTCTCTAACCTATAATGTTTCCTAGACAACTATAATGAAAGAAGACATCCTCAACTCCAAACGTAGATTTGTGCCCTAAAATAGTCAAGTGCACTTCTTCTAAGCTTGCTAATATCTTCTCACAATTAGCTATATGTTTTGCAACAAACTCTCATGTGAGCATCCAATTCTTCATTATTCTCATCCTATGCCCAGTCCTTGATCCCTACATCAACTAAAAGAGGCATAATAAGATATGGTATGAATTTCATGAACACTTTATTCATTACATTCATCATGTGTGCTATCAAGTTTGTCAAACCCTGTGAAAGAATTTCATGGTCGTGATGTCCTTACTTTCAATTACTTCTCTTCCACTAAAATTGTAATAATTCCGATTCCTAAAAAAACACATTCTTCATATGAACCTCCTCTTAGGAGGCCAAAAGGATAAATTTTAGGAATAATGGCAAATTTTTAAAAAATTATCCCTCTCTCCCCCAACCAATAGTCATGCTGGAGGAGAGGGGCATAGCAAGGATGACTGAGCATCCTTGCTGGATGCCATAAGGGGGGTGAATCCCATGCATTGAACTGCGTGGGGGAGGGAGGATCCCCTCCCCTCAGCTATAAAATCTTGTGGGAGGAGACTAGGAGGAGGGAAGCTATCACACTGCTGATGCTGCCGTAGAGGAAAAAGGAGGTGGACGAAAGAGCGTTACGCTGCTGATTGGGGGGGCCGTAAATTGCTGGCCGTGAAAGAAAAGGAGTAAGGAGCCGTGACGCTACAGTTGCCAGGTCAGAGGGTTACGCAGACTGAGAAGAAGAGAGGGAGAGGAATTAACGCCATGAGAGGGAGAGGATCCTGAGAAGAAGGGGGCCATAAGCTACTGGCCGTGACGAGTGAGAGTGAGGGAAGTTTGTGCCGTTGAAACTGTCGCCTGGGATCGCAAGTTGCCGCTGTCGTACTGCTGTGCATCCAAGGTGTGGAATCCACCAAAAAGTTGTGTGTGTGACATTTGCTACTTTGTAAAAACTTAGTCATTGTGTTTGCATTTTGTTCTAAGTAGGCAGTATAGTAGAGAGAAGGGTCTTCTGCTGCCTTTCCTTTCGGCTGGGGGTTGCACTAGATAGATCCTCCTTCAATAATGGTGGGCATGCAATGTCTTCTATGGCTTTTCTTGGTTTCCAATTCTCGGGCGAAAAGAAGGAACGATCACTTCATCGATGAATTCAAATGCATGGAGTGCCTCTTCAGGTTAGCCATATGGAAGGCTATGTGGTGCTTTTTTCTGCTAGGCCTAGTGCCAGCTGTTCTAGGTGGATGAGGATTGGAACTTACAAGAGTTCATGACTATGATGATGGCTTTCAGAACAATCATACACTTTCTCAAATACTTGTGGAGTACGCTTCTGTGGTGCTTATATCGGGCTTGCTAAAGACTTGAATGCAATTGTGATTGCATTCCGTGGAACGCAAGAGAATACTATTCAAAACTAGATGGAGGATCTGTATTTTAAGCTTCTTGATCTGAAATATTCAGGAGTTACAGGTGCAATGGTACATCGTGGATTTTATACAGCCTACGTACGAGAGTAGTTGGTGCAGTTATGTCTATACTTGATGAAGTGGAAGGATTGGACATTACGGTTACAGGACATTCTATGAAGGAGTGCACTACATGCTTGTGATCATTACAGATTGCAACTCCAGGAGGGCTATTGCTTAAGCATTGCCTAGAGGAGTTGCTAATAGCAGGGCATTAACATGGATGTTATGTTCAGCATCATCATATTGCAATAAGTGGGAAGTCAGTGCACACATAATACTTGAGCCATTTTCGAAAGTGTGTCTTGTGCCACCTTTGCTGCTATCCTAAGAAACAGTAACTACTGTCAGTTGCCAACTAAACACACTCGTGTAATTGCTGGAATTTTCGTCTTCATCTTCGTCAGAACTATTAAGACCTTAATATTTTCTACGGCTGAGGAGAATATGTTGTTTCGGTTCAAATCTGTTTTGTTCGAACTCTAATTACCGCCGAATCAGTCTACCCACGATAGCTATTGTGGGAGGAGGCCGCTTTTCTAGGGGAGAAAGGAGGCGTGTTGTAGGCTTGGGGGGGGAGCTCTGGCACTGATGATTGTTTTTTTTCTACAATGTTTGGCTGGGCAGCACAAAACCTGGTATCTCGCAGAAGAAAGACTATGTGACACAATCGGAATGTGAGGCATACCCGAGAGTAAGGGAAAGCAAACGTAACTGAGGAGGAGGCTGAATTCAGCACAAGTGCTCTTTTAGTGTTGACAGCAAAGCGTGAAAAACAATACACAGGTGTTAATTAATTGCTAGAACAATAAGAAGTTGCTTGGCAGGGTTAAGGCGTTCGATCGGCATTGGAACATGGTGCTGGAGAATGTCAAGGAAATGTGGATAGAGGTTCCTAAAACTAGCAAAGGAAAGAAGAAGACAATCCTATATTGCAGAGATTAACAAAGACACAATTGATTTGTTTAGGGGCAAGAGTTGAGTGTGTTGGTAATGGTGCCGAGGACGAACGACTGGTACTGCCAAAGGTGAAAGAAGCCGATGACACTCTCTGATCTACAGAGGACAACATTGCTGAGAAGAAGGTCAAAGACAATCATCAGCAAAGTTGATGTGCGAAAGGATGAACACTAAATGCAAATAGAGGGCTGTTCACCGATTTTTTTTGGAGTCAAAGGATTGAACTAGCAGAGGAGATAGATGTTTTTTTTTTAGTGATTGTGAGTGCTATTGATCTTCTCAAACATCTTCTAAGACTTCAATTACTGGGGAATCAAATGCTGGGGAAAAAGCGCAGTGGATCTGACAGAGAAAGAGGGATTGTTCTTTTTGGAGACATCACCTTTAGAAGCAACCAATGTAGAGAATGCCTTTTATACGGTGTTGACGGAGATCTATCGAATAGTCAGCAAAAAGTCTTTGATTGCAAATGAAGACCAGGGGAATGGCAATACAACATTGTTGACAAGAACTAAGATTGTTATTCCTAGTGACAACCAGGATGTGCACATCCAGAAGAAGAGCTGCTGTGGATGAACTAAGTCTGGTCATATTTTCTGCTTCCAGGGCCCACTCTGTAAGCATGTCTGAGTTCATTCAATAAAAATCTTACCATGTGGCAGTGCTGCAGAAGGTCGTATTTCAATTCAAAGAGTTTATAGAGCAATTGTAGTTGGAACATTTTTAACAAGTTAATTGCAAGTCTCCGCAACCTGTGAAATGGACATGCAATTGCATGTCTGCACCATTTGAATGGTGCACACGTTTCAAGTAAGCTTCAGGAGAAAGTTCTACCCTGTTTTGGCTGTCAAGGCAGGCCGCATTAATGACTTTAACGGGAAATCTGTGGGTACTCCAAAGGCACATCAATTGAGGAATTGATTTGAGAATGTAAGCAAAGACTCATCTTATCATTCTATTTCACGGGATATAAGGCCTGGTCATTCAGATAAACCAGATTGGATTGCTGTAAAAAGCACAGTCTCATACATTAAAACCGATACCATTGCAATCTGCGGACTGCATGGTCCAACAAGGGCATATTGTCTCTTCTAGCATTGTATTTTACCTTATACAGGGTTGTATAGAAAAGAAAGACCTGCTTACAGTTTGCTAGAAGCACCTTATGTATTTTGGCATATTCAACAGCAAAATGTCTTCACGTGAACTGCAATTATTTTAGCTCATGTGCAGCTTGGATGAGAGGAGCAAGCTATGTGATTGTATTGGCAGATGTATGAGTCTTGTGTGAAAGCAGACAAATATCTGTTTGTGATTGTCCTTAAAGCATGCTTCAGCATAGTAGCCTTATCCCATGGGATGTTTATTCATAATCATATTCTTGATAGTAGCTTGGAGTTGGATCTTTTCATTGGAGGTGCTCTTGTTGACATGTATGCTTGATGTGGGAGCCTAGAGAATGGACAGGTTGTCTTGCATAGCCTAATCTCGCTTGATTGATCTTCTATCCTGAAATTAGTCAAGGTCCTTTGTGGTCGCGACTTTGATTTTGAAAACCCTTTGACATCTTTGGTGAACCCGACGTGAAAGCATCACATTTAAAAAGATTTCAGGATGGGAGATACTTCAGTATCAAGTTCAGCCTCTTCTATGATTCCTGCTTTGTCCTCTACTTCAGCTTCATCATCCACTTCTGCTTCAAGTGCTTCTACGGATGATTTAAAGTAGATTTTGCAGAATATGTCTATGTATATGCAGCTTCAAAATCAGCAAACACAATTGTATATGCAGCAGCAATAGCAGTTGCATCAACAACAGTTGTCTCAGTAAAGGCAACCATATTTGGAGCAAGAGAATGCAATCAACGTGACTAAGGCGATTGAAGAAGTTGAGAATGAAAAGAAGCTATTTGGTGGCCGTAATGTTTCGGCTTATTTGAAGACGTATGAGATCAAGATGGGTTTTTTTGGAGTACCAACATGACTTATGAGTAAATATTTCCTTCGCCTTGTCACACCCGCCTTGAGGGTAAAAGTGACTGATCTTTTCCTTCAAAATTCGCATTGGCAAGATTTTAAGAAGGCCCTGAAAGAGGAGTATTTTCTTGAGGACTTTGGGATGGCTACACGGCGATCATTCCGAGAGTGGGTCTACATGCCAAACAAAGGTCTAGCTGCTTCAGAATTGATACAAGAATTTGAAGAGAGGTATAGTCAGCTTGATGCTATTGAATAAAGAGCATTGGATGTTGAGAAAGTTGAGCTTTTCTTGCAAGCTACAGATCATGCTCTTTAGGAAGAATTAGGAGAGCTTCTTGAAGATCGCATGAAGCCTATGGGTCTTAAAACAGATTGGCAAGATGCCTAGGATGCGGTCTCGACGTTGACTAAGAGGTGGATATGGAAGACCCGCCTACAGAATGGATCCATGACACCGACGCCATCTTCTACTCCTATGTCTGCTTCTACCCCTGTTATTTCTTCTTTTCCTCATCTAGTGACTTGGCCTATGCCAGTGCCTACTATTTCTACTCCTCCTATTCCTCTTGTTCCAAGACCAATGCCGGCTCCTTCTGCTCCAAAATCATCCGCTCCTTTGGTTTCTTTCTCTCTTGATGACATAATCAAAGGCATAACAGATTTGACACTAGAGTCAGTTAAAGCATAATTGGTAGGAAAATTGAAAGAGCAGTTTGCTTCGACCGCACCTACTATTTCTTCTAGTGCTCCTCCTACACCTAGGAGTGCTCCTAGTGCACCTAGGAGAGATCACAGATGTATTTGGTGTGCTAGTTCAGATCATTAGCATTGCAGGGATTGTGAATCTTTTCAAGATGCAAGGAGGAAGAATTTGGTATTTTCGGGACAAGATGGCAAGATCTGGCTGATTGAAACAGGAGCTCCACTTGCTACCAATTTTGGAAAAGGTGGAATGAAGAAATTAGTAGATGATATGGCTGCGCGTACTTCTTATGTAGCAGCTAGAGGAGATGCTTCTACATATGGAGCCCAGATTGAGAAAGGTTCAGAGAGTCAGTCAGCATTATGGACCTATGCTATGGAGACGGCAAACAAGGGGAAAATTCAACAGACTATTTTGACTAGTGCAGGTTCTAGCATCAAATCTGAGACAGGTTGGGATTCGCATAATGACATGTACACTATTTATGCCTACTTGGCTAAGTCTCAAGGAGCAGATGTACTTGTTGAGGAGAAGCATAAGAGAGATGAAGAGAATCCAAATGCAGTTAAAAAGACTAGAGGGGGTGAGTTTGTTACTCCACCTACTACAGGGCCGTCTTTGAGACCAGGGCCAGAACGACAAATGGAAGATGCTCAAAAGAAAGAAAAGATGCAGGAACCTAGACAGAGAAAGCAACCAGGGTTTAGATTGATGTCTGATATTGAGACATCTACGGACATGAAGAAAATCTTTAATGATAAGATACTTGGCAGTGAGGTGACCTTTACTATTTCTGAGGTCTTGGGCATCTCGAAAAGAGAGTTTCAAGATCAGTTCCAAGAAGTCCTCAAGAGGAAAAGACGTACATTGCCTACTACTGATACACAGGGAGTTTTGATTGGAGAGTTGGATGAGGATGAGGATGAGGTTATGGTTGAGAATGCTTTTGTTTTTCCACAGACAGAGAAGAGAGTTCAGCCTATACATTATGCTGAAACTGATGAGCCTATCTTGGTACCGCATAGTCACTTTTCGCGAAGTCATTGGGCTAGGGCAACTACAAAAACAATGGTAAAAATTGGAGAGAAATAGGTGCCTTATGTTGCTTTGGTGGATCATGGTTCAGAGATTAATCTCATAGTTCATGGAGTTTATGAAAGTAATAGATGGCCTATGGACGTAGAGCATGGGTGGCGTATGAGAGCCGCCAACAATACTGTAGGTGATTTGTATGCTGCCTGTCCTAGTGTCAGGATTTCTATTGGAGATGTAGAGGAGGATTTCCATTTCTTTGTGCAAGATACATGCTCTTACCCCATAATCCTTGGATAGCCATTCATCATAGAGATGCGCATGGAGACGAAAGTAATGGATGATGGATCTGCTTATGCACGGATTCGCAGTAAAGATGGTATGAGAGCAGTCCAGTTTATGACTGTGTGTGTGAATCATGCTAGAAACAGGGATACTCTTTGAGATGCACGTTTGCCCACTGTGAGGGATTCGGGTTTTCATTAGGTACCACTTTCCCGCGAGACGATGGTGGTACAGAGTAGAGGAGATTGGAGTTCTCGCCTCCTAGTAGCAGTGTTTTCTCCTCCAATTTTGTTGGAATTTCAGCAAACAGTTCGATGAGTTATCAGAAGATTTCTAAGTTGCCTAGAGCTGCCAGGCAGTACATATGTAGGAAGGAGAAAGATTTGAAAAATGCAGGTATTTTAGAGGATGATGAGCATATAGATGGGATTTATGATAGTATGGTTTATGCAGATATGATGACAGAGATGGAAAATATGCTGAAAACTAATATGCAGAGTTGTCACAGTAATGTATTAGTGCAGTCCCTGCACATGTTTTATGAAATTTCAGATTTTGTGTCACAGATAGAGTCAGAGGCTAAGGTGACTCAACAAAAAGTGTTGAGTGCTGAAAAAATTCAGCAAACTGAGTTTCCGACTGATTATGATTAGCCTACAGAGACATAGAGGGTTGATAACTCTCAGCCAATAGAGTTTACTTATTATGATCAACCTACAGAGACATAGAGGGCTGAAAACTCTTAGCCAACAGAGTTTATTACTGAAATATTTCAGCATCCAGAGTTTAGGGCTGTTCCTATGCAGTCCATAGAGCAGAGGGCTGAGGATATTCAGCCACCACCAGAGTGCAGAATTGCTGATTTACAACAAGATTTGAGTAATGCAGAGAATCATAATGAAGCCAAGGTTGACACGAAATACAAGACTGTGGATAAGAAGGTGAAGCCGGTAGCTGGATCGCTTCCACCTGACAGTGATGATCAGCAAATAGAGAGGGCTGCCAAGCAGCCAATTTTGAGGAATCCAAAGCATATAGTCCATAAATTTTCAGCAAAGACTCTTGCTGAATTAAAAATTGGAAATGGTGATTTCTTGCTACCCTCAGAGAAGCAGTGCTTTCAGGATATGCTTCAGTGACATGGAAGGGGGTTGGCTTTCTTCTCGCATGAGATTGGATGTGTGAATCCGGATATTGTTGCCCCTATGGTGATCTTTACTATTCCTCATATTCCATGGAACCTCCGACCCATTCCAGTGCCTAGAGCACACTTGCCAAAGCTAGTTGACTTATTGAATGAGGAAGTCAGGATGGGAATCCTAGAGCCATCATCTGCACCATACTCAAATAGGTGGTTTACGGTTCCAAAGAAGAATGGTACTCTCCGATTTATACAGGACATGTAGCCAGTAAACAGAGTTACTATCAGGATTGTTGGTATAGGTTCAGTTGTGGATGAGTTTGTAGAAGCATTTGCTGGACGTGCCATCTATTCTTTAGGTGATTTGTATTCGGGATATGATCAGTTTTAGCTGGCTTTGGACAGTAGGGATATAACCACTATGAGAACTCCTATTGGGCTTGTCAGGATGTGTACCTTGTCTCAAGGTGCCACTCATTCTGTTGCACATATGATGAATGCCATGCATAAGGTCCTTCGTGAATACATACCTCAGCTTACCATGCCTTTCTTGGATGCTGTGCCCATTAAGGGGTGTGTAGAAGAAGAGAAGAATGAGAGTCTAAATGAGCACGGATGCAGATACTTTGTGGCTGATCATATTTCAGCTTGTGAAAAGATTTTGACCAGGTTAGAAGAAGTGAACTTGACACTATCAGGGAAAAAATCTATTTTTGGAGTAAATGAGGTTGTCATTGTTGGACATATGTGTGGGTATTATGGCAGGAAACCTTCACCTGAGAAGGTGGATGCTATAGGCAAGATTAGGGAGTATTGTTCTACCACTTCAGAGGTACAGAGATTCATTGGAGCCTGTGTGTTTTATATGATTTGGATACCCCATTTTGCACATATAGCAGATTGTTTGTATCAGCTGCTTCGAAAGGGGCATAAATTTTATTCGGATGAGAGCCATACTAGAGCCATGCAAAAATTGAAGAAGTTATTGCACATTGCTCCTACTCTCAGGAAAGAGGATTATAACTATGGAAGGCCTATTGTATTGATAGTTGACACTAGTCCAATTAGTATAGGTTGGGTTGTGGATCAAGATGATGCAGATGGAAACATGTATGTTATTCGGTTTGGGGCGAAAGTCCTAAACGAGAGACAGAGGAGGTATTCAAAAATCAAGAGGGAATTACAAGGAATTGTTATGGCTCTCAAATGTGAAAAGGAGTACTTTATTGGAGCCCCAGTTGTGGTAGAGACAGATTGCTTGCCATTGATAGGTATGATTACGAGTTGCTCTACTCTAGATATAGCTATGCTGAGATGGATCGCATACATTAAGTCATTAAATCCAAAATTTAAACACATAGCAGGGATGGATAATCCAGTGGTAGATATGTTGTCTAGAGCCAGATATGATGATGAGGAGACACTACTTGCAGAAGAGGATGATGCAGAAATTTCAGTCGCTATGGTTGATCATGTTTGCCATGTCTATGATATTGTGGCTTTCATAGAAGAACTCTATGTTGGAGATTGGTTGTAGATTGGCAAGTACCTTAGTACCCTAAGCAAAAGAGATGAATGGACAAATGAAGAGTTCAAGAAGATTTGAAGAAAAGCCTATGGTTATTTTCTCAAGGACGGATTTCGTTGAAAGCACCCGAAGAAAAGAGGTGGTTTACCCTTCCGGGTTGTCTGCAATAAAGAGACCTAGTTACAGGTGATGAGAGAGTTTCATGAGAGTCCTTGGGCTGGTCATAGAGGAGTGTGGGCTACTTATGAGAAAATCAAGGAAAAATATTGCTGGAAAGGCATGTACATAGATGTTTCTCGCTTTGTAGAGACTTGCAGAGACTGTCAGATGTATTCCAT
Organism: Lygodium microphyllum; assembly: GCF_053477565.2. Taxonomy (NCBI): domain Eukaryota; kingdom Viridiplantae; phylum Streptophyta; class Polypodiopsida; order Schizaeales; family Lygodiaceae; genus Lygodium; species Lygodium microphyllum. The sequence continues at coordinate 1,361,461 of NC_141156.1, forward strand.
AGTGCGTCATCGAGATGAGCTTCATTTGACCTATCCGCTATGCATTCATTATAAGTGGGTAGTTGACTTGGTTACTATTCTGAAGGGTCTATGGCAAATGAGATATATTGTTTTGGCTAGAGAGGATCTTACCAATCATGTTGAGGGTAGACCTTTGAGAACAAAGACCACTAGTGCAGTGTGTAAGTTCTTATTGTAAGAAATTTTCTGTAGGTATGGCTGTGTTGGTAAGATCACTGCAGATCACGGTGAATTGGATGCAGATGAAGCTAGGGAGTTTTTCTCTCAACTAGGAATCAATTTGGCTCTAACCACAGCATATAATCCAGAGGGAAATGGAAAGAGTGAAAGAGAGCATCCCACTGATAGTGAAAGCATTAGCCAAAGCATGCAGAGGACGGATTGGAGAATGGCCGAGACTTCTACCATTTGCTTTGTGGGCTGATCGTATGACTCACAATGTTACCACAGGATATATGCCCGCAGAGTTGATGTATGGTCAAAAACCGGTTATGCCAACTGAGACTTGTGCTTTGACTTGGTTAATTTTACCTTGGCAGAAGGATTTGACAAGAGAGGAGCTCTTAGCTCTTCGGATTCGGTAGTTGGAGAGAAGACCAGAGGATATTCAGCTAGCTATTGACAGGTTAAAGGTTGCCAGACTTAGAAATAAGGACAAGTTTGACAACAGGAATTGCTTGCGGCCTCGAGCAATAGAAGAGGGAGACTAGGTATTAGTTTTTGATAGTAGCCTTGAAAATCAGCATACTGCACTTCAGAAGATGGTGAAAAGATGGTTTGGGCCGTACATAGTCAGACATGTCTTTGACAATGCAACATATAAGCTGACAGAATTGGATGGGATAGTGCTTAAAGTGCCCATTGCAGGAAAAAGAATCAAGATTTTCAAGAAAAGAGATGATGAGGATTATGCATTGGAAGAATTTTCAAGAGAAGGGCAACAAGAAGAAACTCCAGTAGAAGAGACAGATGATATGACAGATAATCTTGCTGATATACCGAAAATACACAATGAAGAGATTGATCTGTACGTGGATCTTGACGACAATGATCATGGGTAGTTGGCCCATCCGGAGGATGCGCAGGATTAGAGGGGGTGAATGTCGTACTGCTGCACATCCGAGGTGTGGAATCCACCAAAAAGTTGTGTGTGTGACATTTGTTACTTTGTACAACCTTAGTCGTTGTGTTTGCATTTTGTTCTAAGTAGGCAGTATAGTAGAGAGAAGGGTCTTCTGCTGCCTTTCCTTTCAGTTGGGGATTGCACCTAATAGATCCTCCAATAATGGTAGGCATGCGATGTCTTCTATGGCTTTTCTTGGCTTCCAATTCCCGGGGGAAAAGAAGGAATGATCACTCCGTCGATGAATTCAAATGCATGGAGTGCCTCTTCAGGTCAGCCATATGGAAGGCTATGTGCTGCTTCTTTCTGCTAGGCCTAGTGCCAACTGTTCAAGGTGGACGAGGATTGAAACTTACAAGGGTTCATGACTATGATGATGGCTTTCAGAACAATCATACACTTGCTCAAATACTTGTGGAGTACACTTCTGTGGTGGTTATGTCAGGCTTACTGAAGACTTGAATGCAATTGTGATTGCATTCTGTGGAACGCAAGAGAATAGTATTCAAAATTGGATGGAGGATCTGTATTTTAAGCAGATTGATTTGAATTATCCAGGAGTTACAGGTGCAATGGTACATCGTGGATTTTATACAGCCTACGTACAAGAGTAGTTGGTGCAGTTATGTCTATACTTGATGAAGTGGAAGGATTGGACATTACGGTTATAGGACATTCTATGGAGGAGTGCACTGCAGGCTTGTGATCATTACGGACTGCAACTCCAGGAGGGCTATTGCTCAAGCATTGCCTAGAGGAGTTGCTAATAGCAGGGCATTAACATGGATGTTACGTTCAGCATCATCATATTGCAATAAGTGGAAATTTAGCGCAGACATAATACTTAAGCCGTTTTGGAAAGTGTGTCTTGTGTCATCTTTGCTGCTATCCTAAGCAATAGCAACTACTGTCAGTTGCCAACTAAACACACTCATGTAATTGCTAGAATTTTCATCTTCATCTTTGTCAGAACTATTAAGACCTTAATATTTTCTATGGCTGAGGAGAATATGCTGTTTTGGTTCAAATCTGTTTTGTTCAAACTCTAATTACCGCCGAATCGCTCTACCTAGGATAGCTATTGTGCGAGGAGGCCACTTTTCTGGGGGAGAAAGGAGGCGTGTTGTAGGCTTGGGGGGGAGCTTTGGCGCTGATGACTATTTTTTTTCTGCAATGTTTGGCCAACTCTTGCCCCTAAACAAATCAATTGTGTCTTTGTTAATCTTTGCAATATAGGATTGTCTTCTTCTTTCCTTTGCCAGTTTTAGGGACCTCTGTCCACATTTCCTTGACATTCTCTAGCACCATGTTGCAATGCCGATTGAAAGCCTTAACCCTACCAAGCAGCTTCTTATTGTTCCAGCAATTAATTAACACCTGTGTATTATTTTTCACGCTTGTTGTCAACACTGAAAGAGGACCTATACTGAATTCAGCCTCCTCCTTGGTTACGTTTGCACTATGGGCGATACCGAATCTGTGTGCTCAATTTCATAAATGAATCTTGCTCTCATCAGTTTATCAATCTCTTCCTTGACAGTATGAGCGTGTTTTGGATTCATAGGGTACGGTCGCTGCTTGACCGGTATTGCATCTGGCATCATGGGTATGTTGTGAGTCACGACACTTGGATCTACCCCCTTAAGCTCTTCTAAGGACCAGGCAAACACGTCTATGTACTCTTGCAAGAGAGAGATAATACTCATTTCTTCTTTATTAGTCAAGTCATCAGCAATGAAGACTAGTCGGAGTGGTTCCCCTTCTTGGGCTAGGTCCACCTCCTTGACCTTGGCTGGTCCCTCGATTGGTTTGCTTGTTTGTGCTTGACATTTGGCACCTAATAGAACTACCACCCTATCCCCTTTCTTGAATTTCGTAAATCATTTAGGGAGGTCCTGCGGTTTTCTCTGTTCTTTCGTTCGTGTATCCCTGGGTTGTTTTGCCTTTTCCTATCTTAATCGCCTGCGCCTCAGATGGACAGGTAGGTCCCCCTTGGTGTGTCTGGTTGTGGGCGGCCTAGGGATCTTTGGATCACTATCCAAACTAACCTCCGATTCAGAGTCGAATCCCTCGCCTTCGCTAGAAGAGGTGGTCTCCCCTGGTGGGCGCAATTCAGATGGTGATTCACTTCTAAATACTGATGTCATTCCTGGCTAGGCTAGTCCTGCTTGCTCAAGGTATATGGCTCCTACGTGTTCCAACCAGGCGCGGTCGCATTCCACGTGCATGACTCCTCACTCCATCCTGAAGATACTCTTTCTCTACGGCTTGGAGTATGTTCCTATTTGCTCTATTTTGTGTCCTTCAGTGTCGTATTCCACGGTATCTACCTCACCCTCACTTTCATCACTTGATAAGTACCAACCCCATGATGATCCATACAGCTTTGTTGAGCAGTTCGAGCAAGTTTATGAAGCCAACAGCCTCAACGACTTGACTCAACGCTCTCAAGCGTTCGTGCTTTGCTTGGGCGACAAGGGTAGGATGTGGTATACGAGCTTAGATAATGCAGAGCGAGCCAACCTCGATGGCCTCAAGGATCTCTTCATTAAGAGATTTGCCGAGCCTCGGTACTCTGATAATCTACTAGTGCGCTTGATGAATGTGAAGCAGAAAGAGAAGGAGGACATTCGCGATTATGTGATCCATGTGCGGAGTCTCTTAAAGAGAATCCCTACTGGAGAGCGATCGACTGAAAGAGCAGTATCAACTGTATTCATTAGTGGGATTCAGAACGAGGAACTATACAAGGCTTTGGCAGGCAACTCTTGCTTGCAGCGAGATGCACTAGCCAGGGTCTTTGAGAAAGCTATCCAAGTTGACGATCAGCTGAAGGAGCGGAGCTCTAGAAGCATGAACCTAGAAGAGACCACCTTGCGAAGCTCAGAAAGAGTGTCAGCTTCGAGTGAGCGATCAGCCCCATCATCTCAGGATAAGGGGAACACCACCGAAACGAACAAAGATTTGGTTGACATTAGAATGGAACTAGCCAAGTTGCAAGATATGTTGAGACAACCAACGTGCCCACACATCCAATGCGTGTACTGTGGTGGAAACCACTTGCCAGCGGAATGTCAAAACCCTAGGTCAAGACCTTGCGCTAACTGCGGTAATTTTGGTCATGATGTTGTGCATTGTAGACTGCCAAGGAGACTTCCATACTCACAACCATACGGCCAGCCTTACCTAGTGAATAGGCCGCAGCCATTTTTCGGAAGGGGAGCCCCATTGGCCCTCCCTACGTCTAACGACATTAAGCTGACTGTTCCTAGGATGGAAATAAATCCTACAGGCATTCCTAGGTCACGTGGTCCTTACATAACCCACCCACCGAGTGACGCTCCTGTGCACTATGTGGAAGAACCAAACAAGGAGGAAGCTTACATATGCCCTTACGTTTTGCATGTCAGTGAGGGCAACACTGTCCTCATGGATTATCATCCCATACCGATGATGGCGTTAGGAAGAGGACGAGGTAAAGGCCTAGGAGGGCAGACGCAGGATCCAATCACTTGTTGGACTTCTGGCCACCCAGGTCATGTCTCATCACGATTTTAGCCTGGCTCTTTGAGCCCTGGTTTGCTCCTAATCCTACGAGTAGCGATGTCTCTAGAGCCGTGGCACTTTGCTCTGCAGTCGTGTTATCGATCAGCTGCTTCATGAGAAGCTCTCTCAGCGTTAAGTCTCCTTCCACTGCTCTCTCATGGTTCGTTCGATTCTTGCCAACCAAGTTCAGTACCCGCTGCACCTCTCACAACTCCATGCCTTGCCTTTGGCTCCTAGCCTGTTGATCCCTATTGTACTTAGCCATGCTTTGCAATGCTTTGCGGGCCAGCTTTCTCTCCTCTTCTAGATCTACGATGATAGCATCTATTGTCCTACCGCGGTGCTCGTACCAAGCATGTGTGTCCTAACTGCTGACTAGCTCTGCTGAACAGCATCTGGAAAGGCTTCTAAGTCGAATTCCTCGTTAGATCTGCGGTCTGAACTTTCTTCTGCCATTATCAAGTTCTCGTGCTCCACCAAGCTATCAATCAGGTTCAATAGACTTGTTAGATCCACTTTGTTTGCGTCCCTTGCTTGGTTCTACTTCTACGCATTGATGGTTTGTCTATGTATTCGGTTCTCTCCTATTGGTGGGTTCCTTAAGTGGTTTATCTGGGTGAGTTCCTTCAGTTATTTAATACAGTCCTCAATTTATGGCCACTCAATGTGTCTTTCCTTGTGCACTTGTGCTCAATCAGGCTTTTAGTTTCCTTAAGTGTACTTCAAGTGTGAAAATTCAGGGTGAGTGCAGCAACCAATTCCTAGACGTTTTATGCACTCTCGCGTTGTTTTGAGCTGAATAGGCTTGTTGGTCACTTTCCTGGCCGTCTTGTTAGGGTTTAGGGTTTCTCTAAGGTGTTGCCTCATTCATTTTTGGTCCAATCAGGCCTTACAACTCAACGATTCGCATCTAAGCCTCCGAGTCTTGCAATTGCCCACTTCTAACTGCTAAGCAGCGGTGCCATACGATTTTGCCTATTCCGCGTGCCAGAATCAAGTTCTGAGCGCCCTATGGGCTTTCGATAGTTTGAGCTGCTGAGTTCTAGCCAGGTTCAGTCAAATTTCTGAAAATTTGGTAAAAATCTACACTCGGCCCAACTGGTCCGAATCACAGGGTCCGAGTGGGTTACTCGAACGGGCCGAGGCACATGGGCCGAGGGCCGAATTTGGGACTTGGATAGGGCGGACTTGGACGGAGTCGCTGGGATGGCTCGAGTGGTTGATTCGGACAAGGTTGCTCGGACGGGCCGAGGCAAGTGGGTCGAGGATCGAATTTGACACGTGGTAGAGGGCCGAATTTGTCCATGGTCTGAATGATAGATTCAGATGGGCCGATTAGGGTTTTGGCCGGATGGGCTGAATGGTGAGGGGCTGAGGGCTGATTCTGGGACTTGGCCGAGAAGTGGCCGTTCGGACGGGCCAAGCGTGGTGCATGTAAACAACGCAAACTCGATTTTGATTGTTTCTCATGCTGCACTCAATCATACTAGGCACAACCCTCGAGATCCTACCTAAGGGGGTAAGAGAAGGGATTTGTATATCTGGATGGAGTGGCGGGCTCGTCGTTGGTGCGATCGAATCAAATCGAGCGGTAGCTCTCTCTCTCTTTCACACTGAAATGATTGCAAATGAGTGCTTCCTTGGCCTCTTGGCTCTTATACCCCTTCCTGGGTATGGTGTTGATGCCCCCAATCACTCACTTGCCGATCTTAACCATCGCAAGCGAGCTTTTTGCCATTTTTGCATAAATTTTTGCCCTGTTTTGCAACAGTAAACCCCACCCTTCTCGAAAGCAAAATATTGAACTGATTTTTCCATGTTTCCTAATCATCAAACAAACAAAATAACCCAAAATACTTACTTGTTTTGAAGATAAAAGACACCCAAACTTCCTACCTATCTCAAGCTCTGGTTCAGGGATGAATATCTTACTTCGATGCGCATTTGCATGCCTTCGCAACGCAGGTGCATGTGCTTGTGCATCGCATCTGCAAGGGAAGCAACTGCAGTTACTGCCTATTTAAGAAAAAAGAACTTGAAACTGTTGATGCAGGCATCTTTGATACACATGGAAAGTGTGGCCTCATTACTCTAGTAACATAACAACCAACTAGCAAAAGGTGCTTAATGATATAGCGCATGAAACATAATCCCCTCTGAGAAAGGCACGATTCATTTGATTGTCACAGAGTGCAATTTGATGCTGGTCGCCATCGACTTCTCTCTCCCCCTGCAGTGGCAATATGTGGCTCTGCATTAACTCTCTTACCCAATACAGGCATTATATTGACATTCATGGTGGGGTGATGGTATTCCAAGCTAATATGGCCCCTCTAATTTGATTCATACTCTGCCCCTGCACCTCTTCTGTGACAAGAAAGAAAATGTCTTTTGGATTGGTCCAAGGTATGAAATGCAAGGATGGTTGCTTAGGAAGGGCTCTGTTTATTTTTGTTTGTGATGAGGGGAAGGGAATGTAAAGGAAGCATTTTTTGTTCTTTTCCTTTGTTGGTGGACCCTAGATATATTTGTGATGGGAGGAAGGGACTGTAAAGGAAGCATTTTTTTGTTCTTTTTCTTTTCCCTTTTAAAACTCTTTTTTGGGTCTAATGAGCAGAGTTGTTGGCATCAAACCAATAAAACCTAGTACAAGGTTGCAGTGATGAACCCACATAACAAGTAGTAAGAGTTGTGCCACCCACTATGACTGCAGCTGCTAGAACCTCAGATCATAGGAGCTGCCACATGTCTACTGACCCATTGACTTTACATGCACTATCCATCACTATCTCTTCATTGCAAAATCAGGTTGGAGGTCACCGACAATGGCCAATGAAGTTGATTCAAGCTGTGAGGTCACCACTAATGGATGGTAAATCTATTAAAGCTAGACACCTTTCAAAACATAGTTTCATCAATGAAATGATGTCGCCACACCCCCACGACTTCGATCGAGAGGAATTACCGAATGTCCTGCACATTTGTGCATAGCACGACTCGGTCGGCAAGAGCAGATCAGTGTTTGCAGAACCAAATTGCAGAAGCTGATCCAGTAAAAGGAGGAACATCATCCTCTCTTCTTTGTGGCAGTCAATAAGATATGTAGCATCATCGATCTTGGCTAGCTAGATCCAAATCAGAGGTTAGCTTGCAAGATCATCATGTTTCGATATCACAAAGTATTTCTCTTGTTCTAGAGTACATGTGAGCCCTATGTCCAAGTGTAGTAGCTAGCTTGTGAATCAGTATGACTTGGAGCTACGCCATGCCGGTGGCCATCGGCGGCACCGTTAATCCTCTTCCTCTTCCCTACATGAGACGTATTCGGTCCTAAGTGAGAACGGCCAGAATACTTCCGCTACGTGGCAGATGCGGAAAGTCTTAGATCTCAAACCCCGTGACATTCCATGGGAGTGCCGAGCGGAGCTTTCTAGACATCCTTTCTGATGGACTGCTAAGATGTGTCCTAAAGAGAACCGGTGGACATGTTACAGTTGGTATCAGAGCGAACCACAAAGGATTTGTTTTTAAGAAATCTTAATAAGATGAAGTAAAGCAAATGTTGCTGTTCCAAACATTTCCTTACTTTCAATGCTGTCTTGCAGAATTATGAAGCATGGAATAGGTTCTTAGTGTTTTGAGTCATGTTTATGACCGCGATGCATTCCCTGGATTATCGATAAAGGGTTGAGATGATGAACATCCTAGATCGTATCTATAATCCATCGCCTTTGTACGTGGAACGAAGATGGATGGGTGACTCAGGAATCTACTATATAGTTGCCCATCAATTTGCATATCTTCAAACCAACCTCAAGAGGATCAAGTGGTTGGAAGATCTGAAGATCGTGAAGCTGTTCATTTTTGTGGAGGCTCAAGTAAACTCAACTTTACATATTCGAGGTCAGAGGGTTGAGCTGAACTCATATGTATATGAGGAAGTGACCCGTGTAATCCCCACCGACAGGATCAAGGTGTTGGGGCGCTATGAGAAGAATGGATTCCAAAGGAAAGGATACCCTAATCTTCCAATGACTTACCGATTCCTAAAGATCCATGACCCGAAACCATGCTATTATCCAATTCCCGTAGATAAATGTAATACAACATTATTCTCCCCAAACTAAATGTAACAGTTGCTCTATCATCTCAGGAAATGTTGTACTCCGAAAGGACTAGACCCATATAAATGGAATAAGACTTTCTTTTATCTATGTCTGTTTTGTCAATGAGAATTGATAAAAAGTTAAGTGGCTAGATTGCTTGGTTGATAGTAGCTGAAATGGAGATGAAATATAAATCATAAGGATTAACGAGTAATAACGTTAAGAAACCTTTATCCATGCACAACCCCAGGTACAGATTCCCAATTCGCTTCCTACATCAAGTACTGCCGTAATCCAGGAGAAGAAGTTTCTTCTCAAGCAGATTAAGCCACCTGAATTTGACGGGAAAGGCAAGTCTGTCCAAGTGGATGCTGAAATTTGGATAGAGTCTATGAAGGATTACTTTGAAGCAGCTGGTACTACACCCGCCAACCAGGCTATGCTTGCCAAGTTGAAGCTCACCGGCGAAGCCAGGCTTTGGTGGAAGCAATGGTGCAGACATCAAGGGATCATGAAAGGATCTGTTACCTTAGAAAAGCTGAAGAAAGCGGTGCAAGGAAGATACTTACCACCTACGTATCGCACGTAGAAAATGAATGAGTTCTACGAGCTGAAACAGCTAGGACTCACTCTTGACGCATACTGTTGAGATGGCAAGCTCAACACATGTGGACATGGATGATGGACCGCCTGGTTAGATGGGTCCACACGTCTACACTTAGCACGTCGGTGGTCATTATGACTCTCACATGGCCACTGACTCATTACTTATTATATTCAGGATGTTACACCTATTTACAGCTGGCATAGTTATAGCGCCAGTCGATAATGATGGTGCAATGAGTGCATCAATCCAACCCATGGCATAGAAGTAATTAATAAGATCCAGAGATGATTCCCAAGTGTGGTGTATTTGAAAAATACAACGTGAAGTACTCATCAACCCAAAAATTTGTGTGATGTGCAAGAGTATTGGCAAGAAAATATACATGTTTCAAGATGTTCAGTAGCTACCATCAAAGTCATGCTTCAACCTGTCTAGAAAGATATCAATCTCAACCAAGGCTATCAAGTTTTCAAGCTTAAAATATTAAAATAAAATTATAAAAACAATTCCTCATCTAGACAAATTTACTCTTTTTTAAAAGGAGATGTCCGTTGACGCCACAAAAAATCCAGTTAAAAAACAACAAAACAAATAGTTACACAAACAACTAAGCTAAAAAAATTCTACATAGTTAATGTTTCTCTAGGCGTTTTCAGTTTATGCAATAGTGCTTGACATATTTAGTCCTCTTAGGCTACTAGCATTTATGCGTAATAGTTGCTTTCATAAAGTATTGCTACATCTATCATCCATTTAGTTTCCTCATTCTTTTGTTCTATTTTTTTCTATCATGACCATTAATCTTCTAGTTTAATTGTCATCAACCTTGAGATATACTTCTTTAATCTATATCCATTGATTCTTTTTCTATGTGCCTTTCCATCTAAATCTTCTAATGCATAAGTTTCATTTTTATATGTTTCAATGACCTTGATGTCATCAACCTTGAGACATACTTCTTTAATCTATATCCCTTGATTCTTTATCTATATGCCTTTCCATCTAAATCTTCTAATGCATAAGTTTCATTTTTATATGTTTCAGTTACCTTGAATAGTCATTTCCATTTCGTTTGAAATTCCTTTGAAAAGTATTACCCATCTTACTATTATATCTTAAAGCCAAATCTCATTTTTTATATTTATACTTTTTATTTTTCATTAATTTTTAAATATTTCTTTATTGGCTTCTTTCATAATAATAACATGCCTCTTGTCTATTGAATTGTGCTTCTTGTAATTGCAACAATATCTTTGTGAAATAATTATTGCCCTCACTTTACTCAATTTTTCAAACATCCTCAAAGTTGGCATTTTCACTTCTGTAGGTAATAAGGTTTCTCTTCCATAAGCCATCTTGAGTGGAGAGAATCCAACACTATCTTTCCTAGCTAAATGATAAGCCCATAAAGCACTTGGTAGCTCAATATCCCATGTTTGAGGACAAACTTTTGTCATTTTTTGCAACATTCTTTTTAATTCACCATTTAATCGCTCTTCTAGATCATTACACACTGAGGATCATATGGTGAAGCAAACCACTTTCTTATCTTCATTTTCTCACAAAGAAAACCAATCAATTCTCCTTTGAAACAAGCTCCCCTATCAAACAAAATCTCTAAAGGTGTCTCAAACTTGCAGCATATGTCCTCATATATGAGTTTACCCATATCAATAGCTCTAATGTTTTTAACTACTTTACCTTTTGCCCAACAAGAAAGGTAATCAATTGCACTCAAAATGTATATTTTTCCTCTAGATGTATGAGGTAATGGACCAATGGTATTTATTCTCCATTCTTCAAAGATGTCATAAGCAAGAATTGTTTTTCTTGTTTTTGGTTTTAATATCTTCTTACTTATTCTCTAAAATTCATGACATGATTTATACAAGTGATTGCCATCTTTATGTACACTTGGTTGCACATATCCTTCACTTAATATTTCCTAAAGAGTAATTTTGTAGGAATAATATCCTCACATGCTCCCTCACGATTATATTCAAGAATATTATAGATGTCCTCCTTTCAAGGCACTCTTCTCAAAATCAAATCCACTCCTTTAACATAAAGAATTTCATTCACCAATGTATACCTTTTTTGCCTTCTCAAAAACCCGTATTTTTTTGTTTTTAGGAACATCGGATAGTACTTTCCCAATTAAAAGAATTTCTTCTTCCAATGCAAGGGTTTCTCTTCCTCTATACAAAGGAAAATCTACTTTAATCGCAAATACTTGAGAGATTGCATATTGGGCAACATTATGAGCTTCCTCATTTTGTTCATTGGCTATATGTTTCAAACTCCAAGCCTCAAACTGATTTGAATCTCTCTGAATTCTATTACACATTCTCTTAAGTTTGGGATTCTTGATTTGCTAGACTCTGAGAATTTGCTTGACTAAAAGTAGAGCATCACCGCTAACTCTTAATCTTCAAATTCCCACATTTTGACAAAGTAAGATAGTTGCTTGCAAAGTTTAATATTTAGCTTCATTGTTATTGGTTGCCTCTTACCTCAAGTTTAACAGTTTCTTTCCTAATCAACTTTCTGTGACAATCATAAACTACAATCCCTCCTCCTTATGATGCTTGATGTGCTCTTTAATATGATCCATCAAAATATATCAAAAATTAATTTTTAATTTTTAATTTAACTTCACATTTGTCTCCAAATATTCCTTTTAACAATAATGAACTTCCCCTATAAGTCGAAAGATCTGCTATTGTAGCTTGGGTTGAATCCTAAACTGGAAATTTGTATTGAAATTCCTCATGCTCAACAATCCATTTTATAACTTTCCGCAAAAGATTTGAGTTATTAACTGATTGTGGTAATAGTGTATATCTTGTAAAATTGTAAAGGTTTTGGTAGAAAATATCTCTTGAACTTTCCCCAAGAAAATATCACACCAATCATTACCAATCCAATTTCAATATTGAGAATACTAAAGTTGCAAAATAGATAGGTTTCATGTGCTTGGATCAATTATGCATGGCATATAGTTTCCTTAACTTGTTGAGATACTTCCTCAGCTTCTACTGTCCACTCCAAAGGATCCATCTTAGCTACCATTTGCAAAAATAGGGTAACTTAGATGCCAAAGGTATGAGTCTTAACATATATCTTATCTTATGAATGGAAGTCATAAGCTCCATTGTATTTATAGCTGATATTAAGGTAGCCATAGCTCTAACATTTTTAAGGTCAAGATAAATTCCATTTTTGGAAACCACATGACAAAGAAGTTTCACTTTTGATTGAGCTATCTTACTTTTTTTTAAATTTAATTGATAACCATAATTATCCATTCTTGCGAACACTTTATCCAACTTTTCACAATTATCATGTGTTGTACTATGCACACAGGCCTCACCAATGAAATCTCTCACAAATTTCCCTAGGAAAGGAGCTAGCACTTCATTCACCCTCCCTTGATACCATGTCGACCTATTATTGAGTCCAAAAGGTAGAACTCTATTAAGAAAATATGCCCAAGGTGTTATAAAAGTTGTTTTTCTCTTATCTTTAGGAGCAATGGGTAATTGAAAGTATCTTGAATAGCTATTACAAATGCTATATCTTTCATATCCCAAAACCGAATCTAAAATCTCATCAATGAGAGAAAGTTGATAATGAACTCTCTTTGTGACTGCATTTAGAAGTTTATAGTTTATACAAATTCGCCAACCTCTAGTTTTCTTTGGTGTTATGACTATTGTGGTTTCCTATTCAAAATACTCAATAGGATAAATAAATATTGATTGCAATATTTTTTTGATCTCTTCTTTCAAAACAAATATTTGTTCTAAATTCAAGGGCTTTATTTTTTGATTGGCTTTGCATCTTCCTTAAGTTCCCCTTACATACCTTTGATTTTTGTGTAAGAGGTTACAAAGAGATTTAGATATTTATTGATAACTATTTGGCATTTTCGAACAAAAACCCTCCGACATTGGTGAACCCGACATGAAAGGTCATCAGAAGAAGGAAAGACAAGATGGGAGAAGCTTCGAATACATTCTCCAATGATGTTTTACAACAGTTGGTGCAAAATATGAATATGCTTATGCAGGTACAACAACAACAATAGGTGATGCAAGCTTCAGCTCAAACAGAAAGTGTTGTGATGAATGCTTTGCAAGCAATTGAGCATGAGGTGAAGTTATTCAATGGCAGGAATGTATCTGCATATGTATATACCTATGCTCAGAAGATGGAATTCTTTGGGGTGGCTCAATCTGTATGGAGCCGGTATTTTGTATGTGTTACTGTTCATGAACCGAAAGCATGGATTACTAAAATTATACTTGCACAATGTAGACTGGGTAGCCTTCAAGAAGACACTCAGGGAAGAAATTTACATTAAGGACACCAGTTTGATTACGCACAAGACTTTTCAAGAGTGGGTTTCACAACCCAATAAGGGTCTTGTGGCTACGGAATTGTTAAGAGAATTTGAAAGTCGATTTAAGCAGTTGGATCTTGTAGAACAACAAGCTCTTGTATGTCAGAAAATTGAATTGTTTCTACAAGCATCTAATCCTAAGCTTCAAGAGAAGCTTGATTATTTGCTTGAGGATCAGACTACAGAGACAGGTTTGAAAATAGAGTGGAGAGATGTCAAGGAAGCTATTACTACACTTGTGAAGAAACATAGAAGAAGAGAAAGATTGCATGTCGCTAGCTTGTCAACTGTTACGGGCAAGACGGTTGATGTATCTAGTAAGCCACCTACTTCTGTGGCTAACCCTATGGCTGTACCTGCTATTGTTCCCTCTGTTAGGGAATATGTCTTAGATGAATCGGTCAAAGGCATGCGGGATCTTCAATTGAAGGTTGCAAAATTGGACAAAAAAGGGCAAGAGGAAAGGAAACGGGTAGCAGCCCCTAAGCCTAGAAAAAGATGTATGTAGTCTGGCAATTTGCAGCACGAGAGAAAGGATTGTGCTGCCTATCAAGAGGCCTTGGCAGAACAGCTTATCTTTTGGAAAGATGGCAAGATCCATGCACAAGAAACGGGATTGCCTCTTGCTTTGAATTTTGGAAAGGGAGGTATGTAGAAGTTGTTGGAAGACTTGGCTGTCCGAACTGCTTATGCGGCGGTACATGCTTCTAGTTTTGGTCTACAGTTGGATAGAATGCATGGCCAAGTGATGGTTGTGGTCTGAAGGTTGAAATATGGACACATGCTTTACATGCAACTGAAAAGAGAAAGGTCACTAATAGTGAGATGTCTCATGTAGGGCAAGACATTCGTGGCATAACTGGTTGGGAATCACTGGTAAATGCATATTCAGTGTATGCATATTTAGCAAAGGTACAAATGTCTCATGTAGGGCAAGACATTCGTGGCATAACAGGTTGGGAATCACTAGTAAATGCATATTCAGTGTATGCATATTTAGCAAAGGTACAAAACACGGATGTACTTGTGGAAGAAAAATGAAAAAGAGATGAAGATATTGCAGGGACATCTAAAAGAATGACAAGAAGGAGTGTGGATCAGCCTAAAGCTGCAAATCAGCCACCTCCCGAGCATGTTATGGAAGAGGTTAGTCAGGAGAAAAAACTGTATAAAAAACAAGAGGGCAAAAAGAAGGGCAAGCAGCCAGGATATAAGTTGCAATCTGACATTGAGACAGCCACAGATCTTAAGAAGGTTCTTGAAGAATAGATCTTAAACAGTCGGGTGGAATTTACCTTGGGAGAGGTTCTTGGCATTGCCAAGCGAGAATTTCATGATGAGATCATTGACATAATTAAAAGGAAGCGTCAGTTTCTTGGTGATACCACTAGTGCATTGCTGCAATTTGAAGAGGAAGCTGGTTTGTTGGGTATTTGCGTTGAATATGAGCATGAAGTAAGCACAGGATTGTCTATGCAGGATGCTACTAATCAATGGACAACATGTGGAAAAGAAAAGAAAGTGGTTGAAAATGCATTGTCTTGTAGCAATATGCATAGTGGAGTAAGGAAAATGCAACAATATGGAGAAGAGACTCTAGGATTTATTCCTCGAAGTCACTACATAAGAAATCATTGGGCTAGAGCTACCACTAAAACGGTAATGAAAATAGGGAAATGTGAAACTCCTTGTGTTGCTTTACTTGACCATGGGTCTGAGATAAATGTCATTGAGTGAGGATTGTATGAAAATGGTGCATGGCTTGTAGACACTGATCATGGTTAGAGAATGAGGGCTGCAAATAATTCTTCAGGGGAGCTCTATGCTGCATGTCCTAATGTAAAAGTGACGATTGGTGATGTATAGGAAAAGAAACACTTCTTTGTGCAAGATAATTCCTCAAATGCAGTGATTTTGGGACAGCCCTATATTATAGGTGTGCGTATGGAAACAAAGGTGCTTGATGATGGTTCTGCTTATGCAAGAGTCAAAAGCAAGGATGGGAGAAAAGTAGTCCAATTTCTTCCTGTTTGTGTTAATCATCCTAGAAACTGGGATACGCTTTGAGAGTCTCCTTTGGTTCCAAATGCAAGGGAATTCAAAGACCTATATTTTCATTAAGCACTGCTGTAATGCAAGGTTACAATAGTGTTGTTCAGTGGGTGTACACGCCTCTTGATGAAATGAAGCATGTATTTACTATTGCTAATTCTTAGTTTATAGCAAATAGTTCATGTTGGTTTAAGCCTATGGAAGCTATGTGTAGGGCTGAACGCATATCTATGAAATGGGCTACTAAGAAACTGAGAGCATTGGGTTTGTTAGCTGAAAATGATGGCATTTTAGGCATCTATTATGGGCTGAATATTACTGACACTATGGCTGAAATTTCAGCAACTATACATGTATAAAATGAGGTTGAAAACAGAGTGTTCTCAGTATGTTTGTTGGATATGTATGATGTTATAGCATTGTTTGCTCAGGAAGAAGGATTACAATGGGCTGAAGCACTTGTGGAGCCAAAGTATAAGAGAGTTGACAAAAAGGAAAACCAATTGCTTTTCCACTTCCACCAGAGAGTGAGGGTATGTATGAAAAAGTGTCAAGGGAGCCAAGCTTACGGGATCCTAAAGATATAGGTCATCAGTTTACATTTGAAATATTAGAGGAATTGAAAGTTGGTGCAGAAGAGTTTATTTTGCTTGCTCAGAGAGACTGTTTTATGCAGATGTTGGCTAGACATGGGAAGGCATTTACATTTCAGCCAAGTGAAATAGGTTGTGTGGATCCAAATGTTGTCTCTCCTATGGTCATTTACTGTGCCACATGTACCATGGAACTTGAGGCCTATTCCAATGCCTAAAGCTTACTTGCCAAAGTTGATGGATTTGCTAAATGAAAAGATTTGCATGAAGATCTTGGAGCCTTCTTCAGCCCCGTACTCAAATCATTGGTTTACTGTGCCAAAAAATAATGGGGCTTTGAGATTTATTCAAGACATGCAAATGGTCAATAAAGTGACCATAAGAAATGTGGGTGCAGGTCCTATGGTTGATGAATTTGTAGAGGCTTTTGCAGGCAGAGTGATCTATTCTTTGAGTGATCTTTACTCGGGTTATGATTAGTTTCAGCTTGCAATTGAAAGCAGGCATATCACAACCATGAAGACTCCTTTGGGGTTAGTACGGATGTGTACTCTCCCACAAGGTGCAACAAACTTAGTGGCACACATGACAAATGCTATGAATAGGGTACTTAGGGATTTTATACCACAATTGACTATGCCCTTCTTGGATGATGTTCCAATCAAAGGGTGTGCTATGGATGAAAATAATGAAGAGATGGACGCTCATGGATGCAGACAGTTTGTTGCAGACCATATTGTGGATTGTGAGAGGATTTTGACACGTCTAGAAGAGGTGCATTTAACTCTTTCTGGAAAAAAGTATGTCTTTGGAGTTGAAGAGGTTTTGATTGCTGGGTATATGTGTGGGCCTTATGGGCGAAGGCCGTCACACCAGCAAAAATAGATGGGATTGATAGAATGCAAGATGTATGCACGAATGTATCAGAAGTGCGTAGATTCTTGGGTGCATGTGTGTTCTATTTAATATGGATTCCTCACTTCGCACATGTAGCCGATGCTCTTTATCAGCTTCTAAGGAAAGGTCAAAAATTTCATTGGGAAAGCAAACATGAAAAAGCAATGAAGAAATTGAAGCAACTCTTAAAATTTTCTCCTACATTGAGAAAGGCTGACTATTCACATGGAAAGCCTATCATTATTACTGTTGGTACAAGACCAATTGGGATTGGATGGGCAATTGGGAAAGATGATGAGGAAGGACAAAGATATGCAATTCGCTTTGGTGCTAAAGTATTGACTCAATGACAAAGAAGATATCCACAGGTTAAAAGAGAATTATGGGGAATTTTGACAGCCCTTAGATGTGATAAGGAGTATTTTATGGGTGCTCATGTAGTCTTTGAGACCGATTGTTTGCCAGTATTGGGTATGATTACTAGTTGTGCTACTTCAGACATTGCTATGCTCCGGTGGATTGCATACATCAAATCTTTGAATCCTAAATTTCAGCATATTGCAAGAAGAGATAACCCAGGGCAGATATGTTATCTCGAGTATGTTATGAGAATGAAGATGGGATGATGGATGAGGAGGAAGAAGATGACTTTCTTATGGCTGAAAATGATGTTGCAAGAGTGAATTTAGCAATGCAAGGTGTTGCTACAACATTAACAGAAGCTTGAACAACAAAGAGAAGACACTTTAGATGTTTTGTATCTTGTGTAGAAGTGTTTCTGGAAGACAAATATGCAAGAGAGTGCCTGAGAATTGGTCAATACCTCAGTACATTAACAAAGAGAGATGAATGGTCAGATGAGGAGTTTAAGAAAATCAAGAGGAAAATGTATGGGGTTTTTTTAAAAGATTGATACTTACGAAAACATGGTAAAAAGAAACAAGGTATGCCATTGCGAGTTTTGGGTGACAAAGCTTCAGAAGTAAAAGTAATGCAAGAATTTCATGAAAGCTTGTGGGCTAGTCATAGAGGTGTTTAGGGCTTTTATAGAGATCAAAGAAAGATATTGATGGCAAGCTATGTATAAGGATGTTGCTCACTTTGTGGAAACATGTACGACATGTCAAATGTATTCATCTATGAGACATCAGGATGGATTGTAACCCACATATCCATTGTCTCTTCATTTTAAGTGGATGGTGGATTTGGTCACAATGCCTACAGGTCTTTGGCAAACGAGGTATCTTGTGCTTGCTCATGAAGACTTGACTAATCAAGTGGAAGGGAAAGATTTATGTACTAAGACAACAAATGATGTGTGTACTTTTCTTTTAGAAGATATCTTTTGTTGGTATGGCTGTGTGGGAAAAATTACAACAGATAGGGGTGAGTTGGATGCAGATGAAGCTCATGATTTCTTTGCACGGTTGGGGATAAAGCTTGCTTTAACTTCAGCTTATAACCCTAAAGGAAATGGAAAAAGTGAAAGAGGTCACCCACCTATTGTCAAGGCATTGGCAAAAGCATGTGGAGAGAAGGTAAAAGAGTGGCCACGATTTCTCCCTTATGCTTTATGGGCCGACAAAACAACTCATAGTGCTGTTATAGGATATATACCTGCAGAATTGATGTCTGGTCAAAAACCTATCATGTCCATAGAAAAGATGACAGTCACATGGAGTGTGTTACCTTGGGAGGAGGAGTTGAATCGAGAGAAGTTATTGGCCTTACGCATTAGACAGTTGGAAAGAAAGTCAAAAGACATAGAGGCAGCAACTGCAAAGTTAAGGGCAGCAAGGATACATAATAAGAAACGGTTCGTGATGTTATGAGGGTATAGTGTGAAAAAGTATGGAATGCATCATCATCCAACTTCTTGATTGATCTAGAAAGTCAATGTGATGTGAGCCATTAGTACTAGTGTGAGTTGCATGGATTATTCAAAAATACTAGATTTTTAGATAATTTTAGCCTATGTTTTATATTATTTACTGTAAAAATCCAAAATTTTTAGAAAAAAGCTTCTAGATTAGGATGGCATGCAAAAAGCTAGTTGCTTTTTCAGCCAATTATGGGTTTTTCATAAGAGGGACAGATGGACATAATTGCGCGTGTCGCGATCGCTGTAAACAGGCTGAAAACTGCAGATTGAACGGAAAGAAGAAGGAGTGATGTGGGAGATCTGTGAGTAGATGTCCTACAGTTTTACCCCCCTTTTGGAGCCAACGGAGCCATCAGATTTGGGTTTCGAGTAGCAGAGAAGGAGCTGTAAATTTTATGCATGTTTTGTTCTATGAAGAAGCTCCAAGAGATCTAATGCATGGAGATTGCTTCTGAGTAGTGCGAAGATTCCAAGTTCTTTTAATACTTATTGATTCAATTCATTGTGCTTTGTCTTTTTAGTGTTTACCACTTGGGTATTCTCTATCTTCTCTTCCATCTTCTATCTCTACTTCCTTCTACTTCTGATCCCCGGTGGATTCGAACCTTTCGACAAAAACCCCTCCGACAACGTGTCTTCAATGTTATACGTCAAGAACCTCACGAGAATGTCTGTGTATGCCAAGAAAGTGAAGGAGGTATTCCGTAAGTTGCAACACTATATTCCTATTCTAGCTACTCCGCAGTTGCAATACTTTTTTAATGGGCTAGACTTTAACATTCAAGTATAGTTGAGCAGTGTTGCTCTCACTTACATTGGTACGTCTATTACATGAGAAAAAGAGGTAGAATTGCGATTACAAGCGGCTTATGCCTCCACATCAAATTGGAATCCAACTTTAGGGTTTGTAAATGCTTTAGTGCTAACGAATGGAGGTCAAGGGATGCCCATGAGTCCTCCTAATGGGAGAGGAAGCATAATCCCAAATATACCCATGTTGTCGATTCCTCCTAGTATGACCATGCCTATGACTAGTCAAATGGCTCCACCAATTGTTGGAATCCCAATGATAAATTATGATGTTATTTGAGGGAATAAAAAACAAATCCCTAATCAATTGGTTAGGCCAATAGAATGATAGGTAGGTGATTGCAGCTATGAGTTAAGTGCCCCCAATGTTCTTGGAAAAGTTAAGAATATGATAAAGCACTATATTAATATGATTAGTGAACAATATAGAAAAATAGTCATTGATGTTAATTTCCGCAAGAAGTAGTAGAATGTAATAGGGAGTCGATGCTCTAAAGAGGGTTTTCCCTCGAGATTCAACTGTAAGTGGTGTGGTAGCCAACATTTCCCTTCGAATTGTCCAAATGTTAAATGTGACATATGTGGGAAGTTTGGCCATGTAGCTAGTACCTACTGGAGTAAGATTAGCTCTCTCTAGCAAGGAAGTAAATAGCCAAGTCTAGTTAATCATTGAGCGCAAGGGAATAATCTCTAGCAAGATGAAGGACCGAAACAAATATTACAAAGAGGAAAAGCTATGGTAGAAGACCCACCTAGTGGCAATGGAGTTAGCCATATAGAAGTTGTTTGCTTCAATGGCACTGAAGCTTCTAATCTACGGGTTATTATGAGATGTCAAAAGGGTAAAGAGGTCGACAAAACCAAGACAAAACCTGTCGAGGGAAACCCCAAGCAAGGTGATAAGGGGAAGTAAGTTCTTAATCCCAATATGAAAGGTAGACCTCTCAAGGCTATAGGTGGTATTCGACCCCGATAAGAATAAGAAGTTGCCAAAGAAGAAGGTAAAAGTCAAGAAAGAATCACCAAAGCCGGTTCAAAGACCAAAGGAGAGAATGGTCTAGCAAGAAAAGCGAGCTCTTGTGAGCTATCATGAATCATTTGATTTAGTGAGTTCTCTTTGCGAAGTTAAGCCAAATGTAAATGTTCTATAGTTGATGATTAAGTTGTCTCCATAAATGTGTAAGAAATTTAAGAGGATTCTATACACTAGGTATATCGTTGAACCCTTGGGAATAGCACGAATAAGGAATGATTGGTTTGAGCATACTAAAAAGCATTATTCGAGGATAGCAACATATGTTGATGGAATATTAGTGGACCATGATATTGTGGACACATGATCCTTTGTCAACATTATGAGTTCGGGATTGATGGAGAGACTGGGATTAGAAATAAAAAAAGATTCCTCCATGATCCTCTGAATGGTTGATGACATTCTTCTAAGACAATCGAAGGTTGCATTACTAAAGTCCATGTGACCATTGCCAATGTGGAATGCATTCTGGACTCTAGGGTCATTAGCTTTGCAGGGCAACCTAGCTATTAAGTATTGTTAGGCAAGATGTGGATCGTACAAGCAAATTGCAAGGTTGATTTACTCATTGGGTGATTGATCTTTGGTTGAAGTACTAGACATGTAGTAGTAGATGCTTATCCTAAACTTGCTCAGAGTGAGAGAGTTTCTTTATCTTTATCAGAGTTTGATACGCTAGATGCTCCATCTTCTAGTAAGACGTCATCAAGTGACGAATCCAATGAGGGGTCCACTATAGAGGTTATCTACCAAGTGACTTTGAATGAGCGAATAGAGACTCATGAGAGGATAAGGGAAGCATATGTAGTTGAGCTTCACCTTGGTACGATGAATGATTCATGGCCAATTAAATTAGGATCCATGCTCAGTTCGAAAGAAAGTAAGAACTATGTGTCCTTGATTCAAGAATCCCACGATATCTTTGCTTGGAGTTATGACAAGATGAGAGGCATTCCTCCCATCCTAGTTGTTCATACAATTCCTTTGAAGTAAGGTAGCCACCCCATGTGACAAAAAGTGAGGCCTATGCCTTTCGAATTAAGGAATGGGCTATTCAAAGAGTTGACAAAGCTACGAAAGGTTGGCCTAATATTTACAGTTCAACACACAGAATGGTGTTCACCAATTGTTATTAGCAAGAAGAAGAAAATCAGATTCAACACCATATTGGGGAATATGGAAATTTCCCATTAGTTTGGGACATGTGGTCAAATCTTTGGATTTGTCATAACTTGAACATTATAACTCCAAATTAAGCGCTCTATAGCTCAATAGAATCCATTTTTCAAGCGTTATCCAATGATAGGTCACATCATATGGTTTTGAGAAACTTATGGGCATTTTATCCAGTGCCACCTTTTTAGAATTCAAAAAATGGGAATTGGGAGATTCCCAAACTCACTAATATTGTGTTATTTGACTTTGCGTAGATTTCAGAAAGCTTAATAAGCTGACCGTTAAGGATTACTACACATTCCCATTCATTGATTAGATTTTGGATCAGTTAGCAAGTAGGGAAATCTATTTGTCTATGGATTGCTTTGCTGGATATAACCAGATGGTTATTATGGAGCAAGACAAATTGAAAATAACATTTATTACTATCTTCAGTACCTTTGTGTATCATGTGATGGCCTTTGGTCTATGCACTGCGCCTGGGTCTTGGCAACAAACATCTTATAAGACCTTTGGTGATATCTCCCTAGTGGAGTTAAAAGTCTTTATTGATGATTTAGGGGCAACCACCACAAGGGAGCATCAATTGATTATTCAGAGGAAATGTTTTGAGCATTGTAGAGAGTTTTCCATTGCTCTTAACCCTAGAAAGTGTGTATTTGGAGTGCCCTATGGGTTGTTACTAGGCCATGTGGCTATTTTAGCTGGTATTGCGACTCACCTTCAAAAGATAAAGGTTATCATCTCTATGAGCCCACTGTGTACTCCAAAGGAGGTGCACAGCTTTTTGTCTCATTAGTGAAATATTATCAAAGATTTATCAGTGCACTAGTAGAAAGAGCATTGCCATTGACAAACCTTCTATCTTTTAACTATCTATTTGAGTGGAATGAAGCCTGCCAAGTATCCTTTGAGGATGTGAAGTAGGAATCCAATCCTAAAAGCATCCAAAAGAGATGAAGTTTTCTATATATTTTTAGCTGTCACACATACATAGTATCATCCACCACTGTTGAGCTCAAATTTGGGAGGAGAAATGGTATCACCCAATTGTCTTTGCTAGTAGGAAATAGGGGATATATGAAGCTAACTATATATACATGGAGAAATTATGCCTTGGAATGGTCTTTGCAATGAAGAAATTTAGGCATTATATTCTCTATGAGAAGGTAGTATTCTTCACAAAGGTAGAAGGACTCAAATTTTTATTGAACAAGTTGCAGCCACATGATCATTTAACATAGTGGTTAATCACTTTGCAGGAGTTTGATTATGAGATTAGGAGTAAGCCACTGAAGCTATAGGATATTGTCGAATGTCTTGTGGATTTCGAGAAGCCAAAAGGAATTATGGTTGAGGGAAGTGATATTGAATGTCTATTTAAAATCGATATAGCTTCCATCCCTTCCTAGTATGTAGCTATAAGGCATTATTTATCTACATTAGGATTCAGGGCTCTTTTATTGAATTCTAAAAAGAGAAATATAAAAAAACAAGCAATATACTTTTCAATTATAGTGGGTATTTTGTATCAAAGAGTAGTAGATGATATCTATCGCCATTGTGTAGTACACATTGATAAGGTATCATTTATTCTTGAGGAGTGTTATGATTCAGCATGTGGGGAACATTTTACTAGCTGGCTTACTACCCAAAAAGCTCTCCGTGTGAGTACTAGATATTGGTGGTTGTCAATTTTCCAAGATGCTTTCAGTTATGTTAAGTGTTGTGATGTCTATCAAAGACACAATGCAAGCGAAAATTGTAGGCTATCTCTAAATCCCAATTTGGTTACATTACCCTTTGAAAAATAGGATATTGATTTTGTGGGACCAATATATCCTTCATTAACTACACAAAAGAAATATATCATTTTAGCAACAGACTACTTTACAAAGTGGTTTTAAGCTCGAGCAACGATGAAGGATAATGCTAAGGAGGCGGTTAGTTTCATTATGGAGAAAAATTTTTGCCATTTCGGTCCACCGAAAGAGATTATGTTTGATTGAGGGCCATACTTATTGAACAAGGTTATAGTAGCCTTGACTGAAGCTTTGAAGATTAAGCACAACAATACTATTTGATATAATCCTCAAGTAAACTGTCAAGTTGAGAGTACAAATAAACAACTAGTTGGAAGATAGTATCGGAAAGCAAGCAGGACTGGGATAAGAAATTATATGTGGCAATTTGGGCTTACAACATGACATTCAATAGAGCCACAAGAAACACCCCATTCAAGCTAGTGTATAGGGAGCAATGCGTTTTGTCATTAGAAATAGAGCTTCCCACTATGCATTTTTCCCTCAATCATTCATTGGGAGAGGGAGAAGTATTACAAGAATAGTATACTTCTTTGGCATATCTTAATGAGATTCGGTTGCAGGCTTTACTACATCAAGAAGTAGGGAAGAGAAGAATGAAAGCCCTTCATGATCTTCCAGCTAAGAAGTACAAATTTCTAAAAGGTTAATTAGTGTTGTATTATGATGCTCATCGGGAGCTCTTTGCAGGAAAATTAGAACCCAAATGGGATGGACCATACAAGATTGTATGTTTAGGAAAGAATCGCTCTACAGCCCTTCTAGTAGATTTGCAGGGGTTAGAGTTTAAGACTAAAGTTAACTTTAATAAGTTGAAGCCTTACTATGTGTAAGGGCTGACGTTGGGCTTGGTGCCTGTGCAAGTCCTTCATGATTCAGCCTTAAACACAATATTAGTAAGTTTGGAAATCTCCAAATTCCCATTTTTTGAATACTAAAAAGGTGGCACCCGGATAACATGCCCATAAGTTTCTCAAAACCATATGATGTGACCTATCATTGGAAAGCACTTGAAAAATGGAATCTATAGAGCTATAGAGCGCTCGATTTGGAGTTATAATGTTCAAGTTATGAAAAATCCAAAGATTTGACCACGTGTCCCAAACTCATGGAAAATTCCTATATTCCCCAATATGGTGTTCTTAACGTGTAGTAGGTATCAAGATAAGCGGATGTACGCATCATTCTCTATCTGGAGCATCCGTACCTTGAGCAACGTTACCACCCAAGGTCGAGTGATCTGGTGGAGCAAAGCGTATCAGGTTATTGAGTGGCAAGATGGATCCTTTACGTGGGAAATTAAGGTCTACTGCTACCATTGCTAATGACTTCTAGCTAGCATTCCTATCGAGTTCAGCGCGAGGAAGGAAGGATTTTTCTTGTTATATACCCTCTCTCTCGGCTTGATTTTGATTATCATAAGTAAAAGTGAGTTGATTATTATGGTGTGGGCTATCAATTAACCCTAGGTTTATACTCTATACTTTGATGGAGCTTCCAAAGGGCCCGCTAAACACGTGAGCATTGGTGTGGTTATTAAAGATCCCCGACGTAGGGTTGTCATGAAGATGGGAGTCTATTTAGGATCCTCTTTTGCTAATAATATGACAGAATACAAGGGCTTGATCATGGGGTTGAATATAGTCTAATGTGGTGGTATCTCTCAATTATTGGTTAAAGGTGACTCGCAGTTAGTAATCAATAATCTAAATGGGACCTATAGTGTGAGGGTTCCCATCTTATGGATGTACCATCGTGCAGCCTTGGATATGTTGCATATCTTTGAGACTGTGACTTGTCAATTAGTTCCTTGACAAGGCAATCTCTTTACAGATTCCCTGGCTAACTATGCTTTCATGGAAGATGTCTTTTGCAATTGTGGTCTAGAGGAACCCTTACAATTACCTCCTAACATTAGCCCTCGATTACTTTGGGGTCTTCTTACTGACACGCCATATTTTGGCCGCCAATGGTTAGTTTGGGTCATGATTCAGGTAGCAAGTGAGCACCTTTCTACTCTATCATTGACACATATCATGGTGTATCATCATGTTCGTTGGATACCCCTTGCTATTTATGCAAGGGGTTTAGCCAATAACTTGATACACTTAGTGTAGGGCCTAAGAAGCCTTATCCTTGGTGGATTTTATGCTTTAGTAGAGTAACGTTAGGACCAAGGGATTGTTTTAATAGTACACTATGCTGAATAACATTAAAATGTTTTATTGCATAAGGCCAAGAGGGTCCTCTCTGTTGAGTTCTAATGTTTTACTTCATAAGGCCAAGAGGGCTATTTTGTTGGTTGTGAAATGTTATATCTCTTTAGGCCAAGAGGGCCATATGTCTGTTTCCTATAGGTACATTTAATGGTTTTCTATTTTAATGTTTGCATCACACAGGTTCGATGAGGGAGCCATTGTTATGAAGGAGCTTCGTATGGCCATTCTAGGTGGTATCATCACCTTTTTGAGTTTGTGGGGCTTATTTTCTTTTCATTTGTGGGGACCGCCAAACAAGCCATAAAGTCTTGGGTTTGGTTAGGTATATCTAGGGGAGATTTGAGTAGCCGTCTAACTTCTGTTAAGACATTGTCAAGCATTAAAGACCTATGATATAGGGTAGTCCTTGTGACCCTGTCCTTCCTGCTTGCTAGGCATCTATCCTAGGAGTCCCTACTAGTGTGACGCCAATGCCTTGTTCTCCTTGTGTCACTCTATGCTCAACTCCCTTCTTTTTATATGCTTGAGTATGGAAACCTTGGAAAGAAAATGTGTTATTTAAAAAAAAGATGATAGACTATAGGAGTCCTCACCTAGTACGAGATCTTGGTCTAGTCGTCCTAAGTTAGGCAGGTAATTCAAACCACCACTAGGATGACCTCTTTGATAGGTTTTTTAGCCAGTCCATGTTAGAACAATTGGTTAGTGACTTACTCTAGATTTCTATCAGATTATGTTGGGTCTATCTATTGTGGATTCTCATGCCTTGATTCTGTCAGGGGGTAGAGTGAGAACTATTCTTATGCTTTGTTGAGTATATTTTTTGTGGCAGCGTGATGGCACTTTCTTTAGTTATTGTTTCTGTAGATTAATTTATGGGATTCGACAAGTTGAGTTGACTTATCTTGTGATCGCCAATGAGAGAAAAATTTAAAGACCATTTTTAAATCTAAAAAGAGCCAAAAAGGCCGTAAAAGACCAAATTTTCATGCAAAATAAAACAGTCGTGGATTGATGATCAATAGTTTACTTAGAGGGAGTTTGATGCTAGAAACCCAACACAAGTCTCGATTCATCGATTGGAGTCTGTTTGACCCCCCCATATAATCCCCGCAAGGTTTCGCGTTATAAAGCAACCAAGTGATCCGAGAGCTAGAAAATGCATCGTGAGTCCGATCTTTATGGATTTTGACATCAGAAACCATTCGGCTAGACGGATCTCAAATCCAAGCTCATTTGCCCCTTCAAAAGTGAAAATCCACTTCGCTTTGCAGAGATGAACTAGATATTTTAAAATTGAAACCTTAACCTTGATTAGTGAAAGAAAACCAAAAAAAACTAATCGTAAGGAGAAAGGGGGCACAAATTTTTTTGTGTCCCTTTTTTTTAAAAGAATCGTGCCTCTCCGATGCTAGGGTTAAGGAAGAATTGATTGCATATCTCTGATCCACTATTTGAGGGCTTTTTTTTTAATGCAAGCATGCTGCTTTTCACGAAGGGAATGGAAATTCTTATTTTTAGTATTTCTCTCTCCTCTTATTTCCTGTTCACACACATGATTCTTTGAGAGAAGGGGGTGGGGTTTGATAGAAGTTTCTAGTAGAATGTTGGTGGTGGAGAAAATTAGATCTTATATCAAGCTGTGAGAGAGTGTCAATGGCCAAGAATGAGCATCATCAACCTCCCAACCATTAAATGCACATCTCCAAAACTAGGTTTTATGCGTAAGTGGCAGGTTCATTTGTTTCATGATAGATGTTTGATAAAACTATTTGTAAATGATTTCCTTCGATTGAAAATATTGAAATCTATCAAAAATCTTAAAGAAAACCAAAAAATTTAGTCATTTAATAGTTTATATCAAAACACTTTAAACTCGCATTTATGCAGTTTTCATAAAAAATGATAAATTTTAGGGGTTTTGTCATGATTTTGGGGTATGACTATGAAATAAGTTCTTAGTGATAATTGTGTTTAGTCCCAATCCATAAATCAGAAATATCATATTTTTTATCTAAATAAATGAATAAAAATAATGAGAAAATATAGCTATTAATGATGCATAACTTAAACAATAGGGAGTAAGAGGGGATTTGATGTTGACTAGTTGTTGATAACATTTGAAATTTTATTCTATTTTCTTATGCATATAATATAAGACATTTATAATTTAAGTTTAAGAGGATCGAGAGCACAAGGATGCTCGATGCTGACCCTTAGCAATGCAGCATTACCTATAGGATGAAATCATTAAAAGAAATGTCTTTGCACTTCACAATGTTGATTGATAAATCATAAAATGTTTGAACACTATGGACATTCACAATTGCATTGTGCATATCACATGGTGTCATTTGTAGATGCATTGCAATTGTTTTCTTATACATATGGCCTATGTGGAGTATGTGTGAGATGCCTAAGCTGTAGGTTTAGACGATCAGTTTCCTTAGGGAACTGTTAAGTGAGGAAATATCTTATCTGCTAGAACATTTCAAAATAAGAGTGGAGTTTGTGACGTATGTGCTACTTGTATTAGCGGCGCATCGAGGGGTCAATCCCCAATGTGTAGAAGAGCTACAGTGGGGCCATGCCATTCAGTTGAGGGGTGTCTCCTTCTGTCTGTACTTACAAGGTGTTTTACACTAATATATGTGTAGGAACTTCCTCTGAGGAGTATGGGGAAGGCTCAAACATTGGATTACAATCCAAAATAAATGTGAAATTTATAATAGAGGTTAGGACAGTGTGTCCCTTAGATGCTCCTGGGGCTGCGAGGCGGCTAGTGCTTAGAGCCAATGTTGGGCCCATTTTAGGTCCCGAATATGGCTAGGAAGGCAAAAGTAAGGCCCATGGAGAGGCCTAGAGCAAGATTAGGGATTCAAGGACATCAATGAATGATGAACCTAGCTTGACACAAGATTATCATGGTGATATGCATGAGAAAGTGCACGATATGGATCCCTAAAGCTAGCTCAAGCACACTCTATGTTGACATGAGCTTTGTCACATGGAAAGGCATAATGACATGGTTGCCAACCATCACAAGATAATGTCAAAAATTGATATAGCAATTGATAAAATGATCCTCTCAAACTCTAAGACTCAATGTAAACCCATGCCAAGCATACCAAAGTGCCAAGCCCTAGAGGAATTCACCACTCTTGTAGCTCAATGAACTACTGCTACCACAAAAGAAATGTGAATGAGTCCAAGTGTGAGTCTCGATGGACTCCACCACTGGAACTACTACATGGTCCACAAAGCATTCTTACATCCAAGGGTATTCCTCCTTTTACCCATAAAGGGTGAACCCTCTCATGTTAATGGCAAGTCTTTGTTGAGCTCCCCCATCATCCATACAACAAACCTTTGAGTGAGACCCTCACCCACCATCAGTAAAAGCTCCCCTAATATTCCTTGGAGTCCTAATGTAAATTATATGGCTTAGCCACATCATGGAAAATATGCTATTAATGGATAGCATGGCAATAATGGACAAAATGGCAATAATGGGCAACATGGCTATAATGGGTAGAATGGGACAAATGCACACCTTTAAGCACCATGGTATGTATAGATAGCAAGGATTCCATAGGCAGTAAGGCCCTCATGATCTTTGTGATAAGATCCTTCTTACTAAGTACAATCGGCAGTCCTCATCACCATCATACTTGGAAGAATGGACCTCCAAATTAGCGTCCTACTTTAATATTTATCCTTGCATGGATGATCAGAAAATCATCTTTAGTTCTCTCCAGTTGGAAGGATTTTTCCACACATAGTGGCACTATATCAATCAAGAGAATCTTCAGCTCATCGATTGGGAAGACTTTAAAATGCATATGGTTTAAGCTTTTGTATCCCCCGTGGAAAAAGAGTAGACATTTAATCACTTGGACAATGTTCAATCATGATCATGGTCTTCATATCAAACATAATGATAATGCATTGCAATATGTTTAGACATGTTATGTTCAACATTGTCTTTAGCAAGACTAATAGCACTTCGGTTATCACATTGAAGTGATGTGCTAGAGAGAGGATGATGGCCAATATCTGATAGAGCTTGTCCAAGCCATACTAACTCTTAAGCTACTAAAGATGCAACTGCATATTCAACCTCTGTAGTGGAAGCAACAACACAATGTTGTTTCTTGCTAGTCTAAGAAATAAGACAACCATTGATAAAGAAAAAAATTCCCCACTTGTAGAACGCAGAGAGCTTGCTGAATCTACATCTGTATAATCTAGAAGTTGAAGTGAATGCAGAGAATGAGAGTTTTGTTGGTGCTAATAAACCAACCCAAAATCTTTAGTGCCTTTCAAATACTTCAAAACTCATTTAGTTGGAGTTCAATGTTTAAGGCATGGAGAACTAGGATGTTGTCTAGGAAAATTTGCAACAAAAATAATATCAGGGTGAGAATTTAAGTCAACAAATTGAAGACATCGAACAAGATTAGCATAAAGTTGATGTAATGCTAATTGACCATCATTGTGCAAAAAGTGAGAGTTTTTGGTAAATCTCATAAGAGAAGGAGTAGTACCAAGATATATGAAACCCAAATCAAACTTCTAAATAATATCTTCAATGAAATTTGTTTGGCGTTGTAATAGAATACCCTTTTCTCGATAGCATTGAATTTGAACATGAGTATATGTCTCCTAGATACACCATGTCATTTAATGCAGAAGACAAAGCCTTCTTTACTTGTTCAAAAAAGTTGAGTTTGTTAAAAACAAGTATGGTATCATCCACATATAGAGCAAGAATTACAAAACTATCATTATAGTGCTTGACATATAAGTTAGGATCTAAAGAATGAGAGATAAAACCTTGTTTTGTAAGGAAGAGATCAATCTTTTGATATCAAGCTCGTAAAGATTATTTGAGACCATAGAGTGCACCAAGAAGTCTAAAAGCAAGACTTTCCTTATCTTTGAGTACAAATCCCTTTGGTTGCTCCATGTATATCTCTCCCTTTAAATTACCATTAAGAAAAGCATTTCTCACATCCATATGGTGAACATTCAAATCAAACTCAATAGCAAAAACTAGCAAGACCCAAATACTGGTAATATGAATAACATGTGCAAACGTTTCTTCTACAATTTGTGAGAAACCTTTTGGTGCATAGATCGAATGTTGTATGCATACGTAGCGAGCACCGAAAGGTCCCCAAGAACAAAAGAACTCTACTTTTGCACAAAAAACAAGAGAGAAGACTTGCATGACATGAGAAAAAAGACTAATTGGGTACAATCTCCCCCCATGCCTTGTGTCAGCGCTCCACAAAGCATGTATTTAATATATTATTCATCTCCAATCTCACAAAATAGCCCAAATTTACAATTAGCATGCTTTAGCTTTTGTGTTTACTTTTGTCGAAATAAAGAATAAAGTAGTTGGGCACCCAAAGAGTCAGGCTGTGCCCAAATACAATGTCCAATAACAAATATTTAAATCGTGTGCCCATGCGGATACAAAATAATAAATATATGTCAAGTGCTTTAACAAATAAGCACGTCAAAATAAATATTGGTGCCATGCCTAAAATGCACGCCCATCAAAAATGATAATTTCTTCTAAATAACTTGAATACACGCTATCGCCCTTCCCAATACCACCGCTGCCTGCTCTACACATCAACTGAAGTATTCACAATTGTTAGAAAAATAATAAAATTAAATCGAAAAAAGTAAATACCTAGCAGTCTTCAGCTACAAAATAAATAAATTTGTTAGAACTCAATCCTAATCTTAATTTATTACGAGTGCGCAATCTAAACTCATAAACGTCCATTAACTTAAATATGTATTTTTCAGAATCACTCGCTATGGAATCATCCCCTTGCACATCAAATTAACGAGACACCTAAAAAGGACATGCGTCCCCATTGACTTTTTGTACAAGGAATCCACCTTGTGTATGAGCCCCGACAATAAATATAATTTTACATAATCCACCGCAAAACGTCATGGAATCCACCGTGGAATATGCCTCCTGGCATCATACCCCCAGGGTGGGATAGCAATTTTCCTCAATTACTATTAGCTCAATGTGGAGCCAACACTGAGGGGTAGGCACTTAGGTCTCGAGCGTGTATCCATTGGGCCTCTTCAATAGGATGATTTTTAAACTTAACCAAATATCTAGAATATCTACGGCTAGTTCTAGTGGTCATAAAGTCAGTATCTAGAATAGTTTCAGGTTCAAGGATTTCAATTTCTTCTTCTAACAAAGAAGGATTTTCATAGATAGGGTGTACAAGTAGTTGGCCTCTTAAAGGTTGTAACAATCTGGTATGAAAAGTATTGTGGATTTTCCAATAGTGTTGGGGAAATTCTAGTTTAAATATATTATCATTGATTTTATGAATGATCTTGAAAGGTCCATAAAATCTAGGAGCTAACTTTACAATAGGGTGTTTGTCAACACTTTGTAATCTTCTCTTTTCAATGCGTAACCAAACATAATCATCAACTTTGAAACTCATAGCTTTTCTTTTCTTGGTAGCTTTTTTTTTCTTATTAGCTTTTTTTGTATATGATTGCTGGGCTTTCGCAATCATATCTTTAACTTCATAAAAAATTATAGCATGCATGTTAGCAATATCATCAGCAGGTTGAACTTTGTTTAACAATGATGTAACAGGTGTAGGCAATCTATATCCATAAATGATTTCAAATGGTGCTTTCTGTATAGCTATATGTGGTGTGTTATTGTATGCAAATTGAAGTAAATATAAATATATATCCCATGTTTGTGGTTTTGAAATTGTGTATGCATACAGAAGATCTAAAATTGTATTGTTAGTAGCTTTTGTTTGCCCATTTGTTTCAGGATGAAATGCAAATGAAAAATCAATCTTTGTTCCTAAATTAGCAAACATAGTAATCCAAAAATGATTGCAGAATCTAGAATCACAATTAAAAATAATAACTTTTGGCAAACCATGGTTCGTGAAAACAATTTTAAAAAACAATTGAGTAGCTTGATATGCAGTTAACGTTTCTTGCATTGAATGAAATATACTTGTTTGCTAAACCGATCTGCAATAGTCCAAATCATATCATGGTTAGTTTAAGTGGTTAGGTAATCTATTAAAAATATGTTCCTATGTACGATAAGAAATGGATAAAGGCATTAACAAATCATATTGTTTTACCGAGGTGTCGCTTAAGTCTATAAAATCTATGACGTGGATATGCAGGACAATGAGTTTTGTGCAACATCAATGATGTAAAGGGAACAATGTCATACAATCTTTTCTCTTAAAATAGGAAGCCATCAGTACAAGACAATAAATCAATCGGAATCCAAGTATTAGTAACTAATGTAGTCTAATTCAGTTCAAAACTAGGGTCAATGTCAGATTAATCTAACTAATGTACCTTGAGATTTAAAAAATGGTAATTTATGAGGGTATTTTCAATATATTTAACTAGTAATTGTGACGCTAAAATAGAACTAATTAAATGTCAAGAATAATAGGAATTTAAGGTAAGTATATAAATCTAGTATTTTATTTAAAGATTTAGCAAAAGCTAGTTAAACAATTATAGTTTCAAATAGATTCTAAAATAATATTAGTGCTTAATAACAAGTAGGCAATAATGTATCAACAATATATATATATATATATAAGAACTTTCTACGATAAATATAATTTAAATAATAGGTATCTGGGTATAATTTTTTAAAAAATATATAAAATTTACTATATATATATATATATATATATATATATATATATATATGTATATGTATCCGGTGTGTGTATCTACATTCAAATTTATCATTAATAAACCATAGGCAAAATAATTAGTATGGTATTTTATTAAGAAACTAGGTTTGCTTATATATACACATATTTATATTTATATTAGAATAAATTATCTTAGATAATATTTCATGTAATCTATTAACTAAAAATTTATTCTGTCAAAGAGAGAAACTGGGAGAGAGAAAGAGGAGAGAGAAGACTACAGAGAAGAAGAAGAAGAGCAGAAGAGAGAGAAAGACAGTTACGAGGAGAGAGAAAGACTAGAAATAGAGAGAGAAAGACAAGAAGAGAGGGAAGGAAGACATGAAAGCTTGGAGAGCAAGGTGAAGGAGAAAGAAGACTTGTATATTTATCAGATAATGAAAAATTAAGTCTCTCTCACCTTATATACCAACCGGTGTAGCTAGTATTTCCCCGTTATTAAATCCCCCTCTCTTACATTCCATCCCCACCCGAAGGTTTTTGCCCTTAAAAACAATTTGGGAACGTGTGGTAACTGGGAGGGGCCGATCAGAGTACTACTCTGTGGCATTATTACAAGGGTATACTGATGAATGAAGAGGTATTATTGTGTATGATGGGCCATGGGGTATGTATGATGCATGGGCCTTATTGGGGAGTTATAAACATGAGTTTTTGACCCAAATATCTAAAGTAAATGCGGGCTACAGACAGTGGACAGCATGTTGTTTACTACAAGACCCTACTGTAGTAAATCTGTCATAACTTTCTATGGGAAACTCCGAACGGGGTGTGCTATACATCAAAACGTAGCTCTCGAGAAGTACTTTCAGCCCATGTATGGTGTGCCTTGTTGTCCGTAGTGTAGAAAAAAAAAAACTTCTTTAGAACAGAGTACTATCTACAGTATGTCTGGGGAAAAATAGGGCCATAGTTAGCTAGATTTCAGCCAAATCTACTTCTAAAAGGTATGGGAACTCTTCCAAAACTAAAGATGGCCTCCAAGAAGCTTCCTCAAGTGGTAAACCTTGCCACTTAATCAATTATTGCATGATCAAGTGAGAGTGAAGCCTCTTTTCCCTTTGTCCTATGACTTTTTCGGGTATGTATTGAATGATGCCTTCTTCATCTATTGGTGGGAGTTCCTCAACAAAGTCCATGGCTGACCCAATGAAGGGCTTCAACTGACTCACATGGAAGACATTATGGATCTTTGTAGATGGGGGTAATGCCAATCGATATGCCAAGTCTCCCACTCTATTGATAATCCGATATGGTCCATAGAACCTGTGTGCCAACTTATTGCTAGACCCATCTTTAAGGGAGGCATATCGTGACTTAGGCACTTTCAAGAGCACTAAATCCCCATCTTGGAACTCCACATCCCGTCTTTTGTCATCAGCATAAAGCTTCATTTGATCTTGGGTTCTCTTCAAGTTAGCTTTACACTACTGAAGTAAGGCATGCATTCTCTCCAATTCTTCCTTGCTTTGTGGATTTATTTTTTCATTGAAGATCACCACAAGAAGGGGCACCTTGTAGCCATACAAGGCCTCGAAAGGTGAAACTCCAATGCTAGCATGTGTGGAGTTATTATAGGCAAACTCAGCCAAGTGCAACCATGAGTCCCAAGCATGCTGCACACCATGACAAAAATGACTCAAGTAAGTTTCCAGCCATTTGTTGACCCTTTCTGTTTGACCATCTGTCTGTGGATGGTAAGAACTAGAAGGTGCTAACTGAGTGTCCATAGAGCTGAAAACTGCCCGCCAAAAGTTACTCATAAACTTAGCATCTCGGTCATGCACAATGACGTGGTAAGCCATGCAATTTGAAAATATATTCCATGAATTGGCTGGCTACTTGAGAAGCATTATACTGAGTCTTCATGGGAATGAAATGGGTTATCTTTGTGAGTCTGTCCACAACTACCTAAATGCTGTCCCAACCTTTCTTGGTCACCGGTAGTTCGGTGATGAAGTCCATAGTGATGTGTGTCCACTTGCCTTCAAGCATAGGCAATGGCTGAAGTAGACCAGCTGGTCTTAAGGTGCTGTCCTTGTTTTGTTGACAAGGCAGGCAGCCTAAGACAAAGTTTTTCACATCTTTCCAAAGGCCCTTTCAGTAGAAGCTTTTAGTAATTTTGACATAGGTCTTAAAGACTCCCAAATGACCAGCTATGGGGGCTGAATGCATCTCCTGTATGATTTTATGCTTCAATGGGGAGGTATGAGGGATGGCAATTCGGCCATTATACCATAAAAGCCCATTTTTCAGCTAATACGAAGAGTTTTCCGCACATTGTCCTTGCTGTAATTTTTGAAATGCATTGCTGAAATCAGCGTCTAGTAGGTAAGCCTCCTGAACTCATGTATCTAATCACTGTGTAATTCCATGATAGTAGAGACTTTACATGCCCACATTCTAGACAGGGAATCAGCCACTACATTGTCCTTCCCACGAGTGTGGGTGATGTCAAAGTCATAGTTTTGTAAGGTGGCTACCCATCTCCTTTGCTTGGAGTCAGATTTGACTGAGACAAGAAGTACTTGAGTACTCTATGGTTGCTTTTCACTCTAAATCAGCTGCCATACAAATAGTGATGCCATTTCTTGATGGCGTGAAGGATGGCCAGCATTTCCTAATCATAGACATTCATAATCCTCTCATTTTCAGTCAGTTTTCGGCTCTCAAACGCTATGACCCCATGTTCTTGCAGCAAATCTGCACCAATTCCTCTCCCACTGGCATCGCAGTGAATGGTGAATTCCCTAGAAAAATTAGGGCATACCAAGATAGGGGCTGAAGTAAGCAAATCTTTCAGCTGATTAAAGCTTCTATCTACCAATGCATCCCAGAAAAATGCTTCTTTCTTCAGCCTATCCGTGAGAGGGGCTGAAATAGTGGCATAGTGCCGACTGAATCTGCAGTAAAATGAGGAGAGACCGAAGAATCCTCTCAAGGAGGTAGTATTTGCACGTGTGGGCCAATCTCTGACACACTGCACTTTCTTTGCGTCAGCTCTAATGCCTGCTTCACTAACAATATGTCCCAAGTACTCAACCTCAGTCTACGTGAATGAACACTTTGTCTCCTTAGCAAAGAGTCTATGATGTCTACCTATATCAAATATCTACCTCATGTGCATAAGGTGAGCTTCCTTTGAGTGGCTATAAATGAGAATGTCATCGAAAAATACCAGTACAAATTTGAATAAGTAAGGCTGAAGTATTTTGTTCATGAGGCTCTAAAACGTAGCTGGTGCATTAGTCAAGCCAAAGGGCATGACTAAGAAGTGGTAGAGCCCATGATCGGTCCTGAATGGCTATTAAAATTACTATCCCCTTGTCTATTTTCAGCTCTCCCTTGGTTTGCAGTTCTAAAATTACTGTTTTTCCTAGAGGCATTAAAAGTGGGGTATGTGGGGATCTTTGGGGTGCTGAATGGCATATTTCCACCACCATAACCTCTTACAGCACTTCTTTGCTACCCAAAATGTGACTACATAGGTCCTCTTTGCTGCCCAAACAGTGGCTGAGACGCCCCTCTTTCCTGCCCATGCTGAAATGAAGCATCTCGGTGGTACTTATGAGAGTATCTCTCAGCCAACTCAATAGCTTTGAAAAAATCTGAGGGGCTTTGGGCTGAAACATCAGCCGAGAGTTGGGGATCCAAACCAAAAAGGAATTTGTGAAGCTTTGCATCATCACTAATGGACTCAACATACATTGTGAGATTGAGGAATTGGTTTGTGTAGTCACGCATCGTCATCCCACGTTGCTCTAAACCATACCATTGCCTTGCAAGCTTCTCCTTCTCAACCGGAGATACAAAGACTTGAATCATAAGGGCTTTGAATGCATCCCAAGTGTCAACAAGCTGTTGATTTTCCCTCTTTATGTACCGCCACCACGTGTGGGCAAATCCCTCTAAGTGTATCGTGGCAAAGTGTATCTTTTGATAATCATTTCTTAGCATTATGTCAAAGTAGTCTTCAAGCTTCGAGAGCCATTCTTCTAATTCAACTGGGGAGGATGACTTGCCATTGAACTTTGAGAAAATGATCTTGTCTCTCAACTCCCTTTCATGGTTGGGAGGCTGTCCCATATACCCAAAATGGGGCTGATCCATTGGGCTGCCAAGAAATGACCTATTGGTTGAGTGATTCCTTCCAAAAGTTGGCTGAGCACGCATAGGTGGCATGGGCGTGGTTGGTGGCTGAGAATTACTTCTTATCCCATTGTTTGTGCGCTCTTCATGCCTTTGTGAGGGCTCTCCTTGTTCAAAGCTAATGTTGGGAATGCCCATTCTTCCCAAAATACCTTGGGTACTTGCATAGCCTGCATTTACAGATGGAATGGTCACTCTTTTAGCTTGCATGCTTGGTCTATCCTCTTTTTCCTTGCCTTTCATTTGGGACTCCATCCACATTGAGAACTTGGCTGCAAGTGCTTCCATGGTAGAGGTCATTTGGCGCATCTTCGTCACCATTTGAGCTTGACCTTCCATTATTTCCCTATGCCTCTCCTCATGTCTAGTCTCGTGTGAGCTGAGGGTATGATTGAGTGCACTAAGACTTCCCATGGAGTGGGAAAAGTTGTTGTCATCCTCCAAGGTGCGTGCATCCCTTATTTATTGCTGAACATCTTTATTTGCTTGTTTTTCCCCCTGTTACCCGCCATGTCTAGGTGCAGTCCCGTGAGACCACCTATCACTGTTTTGGCTATAACTAGAGCTAGACAACTCCGATTGACTTACTTTTTTGTTCAAAATAGAGGCAAAAATTCCCTCTTCAAGATGAGCTTATGCATGCATTCCCAGGTTTTATACACGAATTTTTGTAACCAGAAATGTGGGATTGTTCTATGCAGTCCAGTGCCCTATCTACACCTAGGAAAGGCCTATTGTGGGCTGTAGGTACTTTGTATGCTCCAAGTGGGCATCCAAAACTGAATGGAGTTCTTGGCAAGGCATGAATTTTCTCTCCAAGGTTAGCACCTCAGTTCTTGGGAGTGGCAACACCTCTGAAAATTCAATCAATTTCTTCAGTACTCTGAAACAGTCACAAGAGGGCTGAAATTGGGTTCTCCTTCTATTGCATTGTGGGATTCACTATTTGCTTGGCATCATGCATCACTTGAGCACCCTTTAGCATGTTTGGCATCACTTCAACATTACTGAGCACGAGAATAAGCATTTCCATGACCGTATCAACAAGGTAGGCTCTCGTACATGCATAATCACTGCCATTACTGCATACATGACTGCATAGGTGTATCCAATGATACATACATCCATCTTTAACCCAAGTAAGGCAATGCATTCCCATACACCACTGCATACATGGTTGCATGCATATCTAAGGGTACATTTGCTGGGGTACATCCGTACATCCCATGCACACAAGAGTGTGTCATGTCCTCGGGGGGGGGGGGGGGGGGGGGGGGGGGTCACTCATAAATATATGTATATATAACGTGAGTTCAAGATAAGGGGTTTTTAAAACACCATTTTTATACAATTTTTACATACAGAAGGGTGTCATATAAAGGTATTACTTACAGATTGAATAGAAAAGGGTTGTGTTTTATTCAAAAAAATCACAGATTAGGATATTTATAAATAGGCCATGAACGCACGTTATATAGAGGATATATATATAGTGAACCCCCCGAGGTCATGTCATAATCATCAAACTTCCATCAGGCGAAGTCCATTTCTCAATTTTCCCAAGAAGTACCTACGCCTCCAAACGAGTTTTGGGCTCCGGGTCACCGGGAGGTAGGCAAAGTTCCCCCTGGGCCGGGTTGTGCACCCCTTCAGGGTCTTTGATGGCAAGGGGGGTCACCCCTCTTTTGTCTTGCCACCTCACCTGGCATCGGGCTTTTCCTCACCTGGAATATACATGGCAGAGATTTATTAATTAAACACCCAGCATGAGATGCATTTTAGGAATCGAAATTTTGGGCTTTTCATGAAGTGCATGGAATTGGAATGGGGAATAGGGATAGAGAGCTTACCGGCAGTGACTTACTGCCTACTCACTCTTACACAATGGATTTCTTAATCTTGGCTCAGCCAATTCACAAGAAGCCAAACGGGTTATGGTTAAGCAAAAATATAATCTCAATGAAGCTTCAGCATGAGTAAAATCCATTCCAATGCCATAAGATCAAATGGGAACGACTGAGATTAATATTTAGCATGCATACAATGTCTAGGACTCCTATTACCTATTTGGACTCATACATTCTCTCAAACAAGTGGATAGGATTCAACAAGAGGCTTAATGGGAGAGAATGAGAGCCAAGAATCGGTTACCTTGAGTTGTTTGAAGAAGAATGCAGCCACTAATGCCACTTCAGTCCTTCATGGGAGCTCCAATTTGATCCCGCATGCTCCATAGCTCCAAAATGGTTGTGCTCCGTCAAGAAAGGATGAAGTCAAGATTGGGGAAGAAGGATTCTTCCATGGGGAAAGGGTATTGCTTGCATAGACTGATCAAGGGGATGACTCCTTCCAAGTGAACACTCCATAATGCCTTCTTGCTTCCAAGAAGCCTTCAAATCTTGAGAGTGAGCTCCAATGTGGCTGTAGCTTGGGGGTAGGATGTCTCGGACCTTCCCATGAAGAGATCTTGCTGAAATTGAAGCTCTACTTCCATAGCAACGGCTGCCCACAAGTGCATGTCTTCAAATCTTGCTTCTAATCTTCTTCCCATGCTTCTTGATGGCTGAAATCTTGAGCTAGGCCTGAAGAGGGGCTCCCGAGACCAAGAAAACACCAAGATCTTCAAGATTTTTGAGCTTGATGCCAAGCTTCCATGGCTGCCATGGACTGTACAAGATCAGGGTTTCTTGAAGTGGAAGAGGAGTCCAAGAAGCTGAGAAGGAGGGCTCCAATCTTGCCCAAGAGACTTGCCAAGAGCTAGGAGTGAGACCCAAAGAGGAGAGGAGGGCTGGGGTGCTGTCCAGCAGGCCAGGAAGTAGCCCATTTTTTGCATCGCAAATTACAGGGCTGCTCCTAGAGGGTTGGGGATGACCACCACAGCTCAACTTGCTTGATTTGTGGCTCCTGAGCTTCAGAGATGGAAGGGGAAGGGCTGATGCTTCATGGAAGAAGGGGGAGAGCAAGATTTGGGCCTGGTTTCCTCCATGGAAGCTTGTGCAAGGAGGAGAGAGAAGACCCTCCCTGAAAAGTAACCCCAGCTAGAATTTCTTCTAACTCCTGTGACCACGGTTACTAAGAGTTTACCTTCAAAATGGGCCAAAAATGACCCACGAGCTGCCAAAGTCGGTTTTCCTCCCTCCAAACTTGGTCCAAGCCGCCATTAAAGCTCCTGCCTGCAGTCCTTGTGGTCCAAAAATCTTTGGGAACTCCCTTACTACTCCCTGTACTGTGTACTTGTGACTCAAAATTTCATGTGACTAGAAAATTGTAAATGAGTAAAATGAGAGACTAACTAGGACCAAGAACCTAGGCTCTGATGCCAATTGTCAAAGAGAGGAATTGGGAGAGAGAAAGAGGAGAGAGAATACTACAGAGAAGAAGAAGAAGAGCAGAAGAGAGAGAAAGACAGTTACGAGGAGAGAGAAAGACTAGAAATAGAGAGAGAAAGACTAGAAGAGAGGGAAGGAAGACATGAAAGCTTGGAGAGCAAGGTGAAGGACAAAGAAGACTTGTATATTTATCAGATAATGAAAAATTAAGTCTCTCTCACCTTATATACGAGCCAGTGTAGCTAGTATTTCCCCGTTATTAAATCCCCCTCTCTTACATATTCTAACTAATGTTAGGTACTAATGAATAGATAAATTAAATAAAATTGGAAAGAAAAACGTGGAATTTCGATTGAAGGTTTGTTGCTCGTCCTCTACCCACGTATAAATAGATCATTAAGGAGATTTTCTTCGAGAATTACTTTGATGAGCTTGCAATATGTTTTTCGTCTTCATCATGAACTTGCTTTTGTCGGTTTCGCCAATTGGATCGGTCTTCTTACAAGTATAAAAGTGATCTTCGCTGGACTGCGCATGACAACCCTCTTGCATAAACAAGTTCAGCAACGATTCGAGTGTGAACAGAGATTAAGAAGGTCTTCAAAACCAGTTCGGGATTGCATATAGTCTGAACGACCTTGTAAGTAAGTTAAACTTTAGGTGACTAAGCTTGTTTATCTTAAGTAACTTAAGCTTTTAAAAAACTTATCTCAACGAGTCTGACTGAATCGTCTCAGAGTATGTCCACCAGGTTGCCCTCGTTTTCAAAACCACACTTGGAATTGCTGCGAAGTAATCGAGCATGACATTGAAGATGCCGCCATTTTCAAACGCAAACTCTAGTCCCCAAAAACCAAAGTGGATAAAGCTTTTTTTTAAAAGAAAGTTTAGAAGAAATATGCTTATCTCTTCTTCAGTTACTTAATGGCTTCATAAGGGAGTGTGTCTGCCGGTCCTCCGCCTTCTTAAAGTGGTCCTTCACGGTCTAAGAGTGTTGCAGGGGGTTCTTCACCGCCAGGAACGCGCTAATATTGACGGATTGTCGTGAGGCTGACTGTAGAGATTGATCATTCTAGGAGCTTCGCCTTCACAGGAGATGCAAGGCGATGGGAAGCTCAGGATCTCACCCTCACTCTGATACCACTAGTGCATAGATCGAAAGTTGTATGCGTACGTAGTGAGCACTGGAAGATCCCCAAGATTAAAAGAACTCTAGTTTTGCACAAAAACCAAGAAAGAAGACTTGCACGACATGAGTAAAGAGACTAATTGGGTACAATCTCCATTTTCTGGTGCATAGATCGAATGTTATATGCGTACGTAAGGAGCACCGGAAGGTCCCCAAGAACAAAAGAACTCTACTTTTGCACAAAAAACAAGGGTGAAGACTTGCACGACATGAGTAAAAAGACTAATTCAGTACAATCTCACGCCATGCCTTGTGTGAGCGCTCCACAAAGCATGTATTTAATATATTATTCATCTCCAAGCTCAAAAAATAGCCCAAATTTACAATTAGCACGCTTTAGCTTTTGTGTTTGCTTTTGTCCAAATAAAGAATGAAGCGGTTGGGTATCCAAAGAGTCAAGTTGTACCCCAACACAATGTCCAATAACAAATAGTTAAATCGTGCACCCATGCGCATACAAAATAATAAATATATATCAAGCGCTTTAGTAAATAAGCACATCAAAATAAATATTGGTGCCATGCCTCAAATGCACGCCCATCAAAAATGATAATTTCTTCTAAATAACTTGAATACATGCTATCGCCTAGTGCTTCCCAATGCCACCACTGCCTGCTCTACACATCAATTGAAGCATTCACAATTGTTAGTAAAATAATAAAATTAAACTGACAAAAGTGAATACCTAGCAGTCTTCAACTACAAAATAAATAAATTGGTTAGAACTCAGTCCTCACCTTAATTTATTACGAGTGTGCACTCTAAACTCATAAATATCCATTATTTTAAATATGTATTTTGTAGAATCAGCCATTTGCACATTAAATTAACGAGATGCCCAAAAAGGATAGGCATCCCCATCAACTTTTCGCACAAGGAATCTACCTTGTGTATGAGCCCCGACAATAAATATAATTTTACATAATCCACCACAAAACCTCATAGAATCCACCGTGGAATATGCCTCCTGGCATCATATCCCCGTGGTGGGATAGCAATTGTCCTCAATTGCTATTAGCACAATGTGGAGCCAATAGTGAGGGGTAAGCACTTAGGTCTCGAGCGTGCATCCATTGGGCCTCTTCAACAGGATGATTTTTAAACTTAACCAAATATCTGGAATATCTACGGCCAGTTCTAGCGGTCATAAAGTCACTATCTAGAATCGTTTCAGGTTCAAGGATTTCAGTTTCTTCTTCTAACAAAGGAAGATTTTCATAGACAAGGTGTACAAGTAATTGGCCTCTAAAAGGTTGTAACAAACTGATATGAAAAGTATTGTGGATTTTCTAGTGTTGGGATAATTCTAGTTTAAATGCATTGTCATTGATATTATGAATGATCTTGAAAGGTCCATAAAATCTAGGAGCTAACTTTACAATAGGGTGTTTGTCAACACTTTGTAATCTTCTCTTTTCAATGCGTAACCAAACATAATCAACTTTGAAACTCATAGCCTTTCTTTTCTTGTTACCTTGTTTTGTATATGATTGTTGGGCTTTCGCAATAATATCTTTAACTTCATCAAAAATTATAGCATGCATGTTAACAATATCATCAGCAGCTTGAACTTTGTTTGACAATGATGTAACAGGTGTAGGCAATCTATATCCATAAATGATTTCAAATGGTGCTTTCTGTGTAGCTGTATGTGGTGTATTATTGTATGCAAACTGAAGTAAATGTAAATGTGTATCCCATGTTTGTGGTTTTGAAATTGTGTATGCACGCAAAAGATCTAAAATTATACTGTTAGTAGCTTCTGTTTGCCCATTTGTTCCAAGATGAAATGCAAATGAAA
Source organism: Lygodium microphyllum (assembly GCF_053477565.2). Taxonomy (NCBI): domain Eukaryota; kingdom Viridiplantae; phylum Streptophyta; class Polypodiopsida; order Schizaeales; family Lygodiaceae; genus Lygodium; species Lygodium microphyllum. Next base: position 1,405,991 of record NC_141156.1, read on the forward strand.
AATTAATCTTTGTTCCTAAATTAGCAAACAAAGTAATCCAAAAATTATTTGCAGAATCTAGAATCACGATTAGAAATAATAACTTTTGGCAAACCATGGTTAGTGAAAACATTTTTCAAAAACAATTGAGCAGCTTAAGATGCAGTTAACGTTTTCTTGCATGGAATGAAATATGCTTGTTTGCTAAACCGATCTACAATAGTCCAAATCATATCATGGTTAGTTTGAGTGGTTACATAATCTATTAAACATGTTTTCCTATGTACGATCAGAAATGAATAAAGACATTAACAAATCATATTTTTTTACCGAGGTGTCGCTTAAGTCTAAAAACTCTATGACGTGGATATGTAGGATAATCAATTTTGTACAACATCAGTGATGCAAAGGGAACAATGTGATACAATCTTTCCTTTTAAAATAGGAAGCCATCTATAGAAGATAATAAATCAATCAGAATCCAAGTATTAGTAACTAATGTAGTCTAATCAAGTTGAAAACTAGGGTCAATGTTAGATTAATCTAACTAATGTACCTTGAGATTAAAATAATGGTAATTTATGAGGGTATTTTCAATATATTTAACTGGTAACTGTGGCATCAAAATAGAACTAATTAAATATCAAGAATAATAAGACTTTAAGGTAAGTATATAACTCTAGTACTTTATTTAAAGACTTAACAAAAGTTAGTTTAACAATTATAGTTTCAAACACATTCTAAAATAATATTAGTGCTTAATAACGGGTAGGCAATAATGTATCAACAATATATATATATATATATATATATAAGAACTGTCTACGATAAATAAAATTTAAATAATAGATATCTGGATATATTTTTTTAAATATGAAATTTACAAAAGAAAATATCTATAAATATATATATATTGGTTAGAACTTAGTCCTAACCTTAATTTATTATGAGTGCACACTCTAAACTCATAAACGTTCATTAATTTAAATATGTATTTTGTAGAATCTGGTGCGCAGATCGGACGCAGATAGCTCACGTGGTGAATCCCCGAAAGGTCCCCAAGAACAAAGTACTCTACTTTTTAGCACAAAAACCAATGTAAAAGCAAGCACGACATGAGACAAGAGACAAATTGGGTTCAATCTCCCCCATGCCTTGTGTGAGCGCTTCACAAAGCATGTATTTAATGTATATTTCCAATCTTTATGCTAAAAAATAGCCCAATTACAAAAATATGACAAGCTTTTAGCTTTTGAGTTTGCTTTCTACCAAAAATAGGAAAATAAAGCTAATGGACGGTGCCCATAGAGTTTGGCACGCCCAATCTCAATGTCCAAATAGAAACAACATATCCAGGCGCATAAGCGCATACAAAATAATAATAAATAATCGATGTCTCTATAGACATAACAAAATATAGGCGTGGTGCCTATCAAAATATAATCCAAGAGTCGAAAACCCGCTAGACTCCAATGCTTTCCTCCGCACTGCTGCTATCTCTACACATCAACTGAAGCATTCACAATCGTTAGTAAAATAACACAATTAAACCGACAAAAGTGAATACCTAGCAGTCTTCAACTACATAAATAAATCAACTGGTTAGAAATAAATCCTAACCTTAATTTATTACAAGTGCGCACTCTAAACTCATAAACGTTTATTAATTTAATATGCATTTTGCGGAATCACCTGCTATGGAATCACCCATGTACACACTAAATTAATGAAACGCCCGAAAAGGACAGGCGTCCCCATCAACTTCTCGCACAAAGAATCCTCTTTGCGTATGAGCCCCGGTCATCTAAGTTTACGGAATCCACCGTAAAACCTCACGGAATCCACCGTGGAATATGCCTCCTGGCATCAGAATCACCCACTATGGAATCACCCCCTTGCACATTAAATTAACGAGACGCCCGAAAAGGATAGGCGTCCCCATAGACTTTTCGCACAAGGAATCCACATTGTTTATGAGCCGCGGCAATAAGTATAATTTTACGGAATCCACCACAAAACCACACAGAATTCACCGTGGAATATGCCTCTTGGCATCACCTTTGGCAACTAGCCTTGGTTTGAATCTGTCAAATGTTCAATCTACTTTTTTTTAATTCTTATAAATCCACTTGCATTTAATAGCAGTATGTCTAGGTGGTAACTTAGTTAGAACCCATTTACCTTTAAAGAGAAGAGATTCATACTTAGCTTCCATAGCATCCTTCCATTGTTCCTTTTGTGGGGATGATATGGCATTACTATAAGAGATAGGGTCTTCACAAATATTAAGAGAATTCTCAAGAATATTAGTATCATAAACATGATAGGTACCATGCTCATTATTAATTGGAAGATCAACACCAAGGTCATCATCAACAATAATAGATGCAGGTTGTGAATCCTGTGAGTCTTCTTTGGTACATGAATATAAGCAATACATCCAAAGGTTCAAAAATATGAAACAAAAGGAGTTTCACATATCCAAGTAGTAATCTATATTTTATCAGAAGGAGCAATCGTAGAAAGATGATTTTGCACAAATACTGCCATTAAGACTTCTTGAGTCTAGAAACATCATGATAAGCTAGAATGAATGAGCATACATCACATGGCATTGAGGATAGTCTTCTTTTTACATTCAACAATACCATTCTATTGAGGAGAGTAGGGAATAGTATATTCATAATGAATACCCTGACTATTACAATCATCATCAAAATCATTTGAAATGTATTCTCCACCATTATAATTGTGCAGTTTCTTGATGCAACGACCATATGAAGTTTTGTAGCTTTTTGATTTATAAATCTGCTTCTAAATTTTTTCCCAAGAGAAAAAATGTGGTAAATCTTGAGAATTCATTAATAAAAGTCATGAAATATCGATATTGAGATTTTGATGGAGGAAAAGGTCCACAAATATGAGTGTGAATAAGATCAAGCAAATCTCTCGAATGAGTTTTGGTGGAAATGGAAAAGGGTTTACAAAAATGCTTTCCAAGTACACAATATTCAGAAATACCCATGTGAGGATGAGCTTTGAATTCCATATCCAAAACAAGGTTATGCTGATAAATATCGACAAGCTTAGAAAAATCAGAGTGAATAAAGTGATAATGTCATATTTTGCTTTTAAGATCTCCAAAAGTTGTAATAACATTTGTAACATCTTCATTTAAAGATCACTCAAAAAGATTACCATTTCAAGGAGTGACAAAAATGGTTTGGCCATCTTTCTCAATGCGACACTTGATATGGTCAAACCAACAAAGAAACCAAGATTCACAAGTCTTGCAACTGAAAGAAGATTCCTTTGTAGATCTAGGACATGTAAAACTCCGTGCAAAATTCTTGTTTAAGAAAGAGTATCAAGATATAAATCACCTATACCTTTGACTTGACATGTTGTGTCATCACTAATAGAAACCAATTTCTTGACATGGATAGAATGATACTTATCTAACCATTGGGATTGATATGCCATGTTTTTTGTAGCACAAGAATAAATAATAAAAAGAGATCCATCATGAACATGAAGTATCCTTTTTGGAGAGATAGAACAACTCACACAATTTGCTTCTACAGTGGCATTGTCATGTGTAGCAGCATATGCTCTATTACGATTTGAATCAAAATGCCTCTTGAAACATAGATGGGTTGGATGATCACTCTTTTGGAACTAGTCACAAGGAGAATAATCTTTGATTAAATGTGGTTATTTATTTGTAATACCATGTTCTTTATCATATTTTTTTGCCTAGCAATCATATGTAGTGTGACCATTTCTATTGCAATAAGAACAATGTCTATCAAGAAACTTGAGACAAGAGAAGCTACCACCACAATGACTCCTACGTGTAAAGCATTGAGAGGGATGCTATCAAGCAAGCAAAGTTTGGTCGATTTGTTTTGATTGTGTGTCCTCTTGTGAAATCATAGTTGTTTCTTGATTTGCGTGGTGTCATTCATGTCATTGAGGATATTCAATACAAGATATACAAGCTTGATCAAAATTGATCCCATATTTATTAGATAATCTGGTAACAATATTATCATAAGCAAGATCCTTTATAGTGTCAAGAGACTGTGTTACCAATTGCTTTCATGAAATGGCATCACCAATATCAGCAAGTTGATTGATAATGTTCTTGAATGATTTGATATGTGTTGTCATAGAAGTTTCGATGTTGTATTCTAACTTAGTGAGCTGACTACGAAGATAAAGTATTTATGTAATAGATTTCTTCTCAAAATTTGCTATCAAATACTCCCATATAGCTTGTGAGGTTGAAAGATTACATTACCGATTAGCTGCTTTGTTGCATCTCTAATCCACTCATTATAAATAGTTTTCCATTCCTCAAAGATAGGTTCTTCAGTTTACAGAGGTATTATCATGATCTTGATCAACTAGTTGAGACAGACATTCATAATTACCAAGAACAATATCATGCAAGTCATCACCTTCAAGAATTAGTACTATCTTTACTTTCCATCCAAGGAATCCTTGTCCTTGAAAGTGAGGGATAGAATGTTGTCCAGAAGGAAATCTGTTTATGATTATAGAATTTGACATATTTGATTGAGAGAATTCATACAATATGAGATCATAGAATCTGCACACCATATATGAAACAATGGCAAAAGTGCAGCACAACAAGTCATATGGAGAAGCTATACTGTAAAGAAATGCATTTAGTTGCAAAAGCAAACTCCAAAATAAAGTGACCCAAGATAGATAAAACATGGGCAAAAATAAAGCGGCCCAAAATAGATGAAACATTTGTGAGAATAAATTGGCCCAACATAGATGACAAATATGAAAAATGATCAAAACGTTATTGCTTTACTTTTTGGCCAAGAATAGATGATGATCTTGCTAATTTTGGTGAAAAGTAAAAAATGAGTAATCATGACGAAACTTGTACCGTAGAAGTCTGCACAAAAAAATATTGTCTTGTTTGTTTTCTTATTTCAAGTCCAGTTTATATGAAATGACATAACTTGATTGGTGCATCGTAGCCATTTTTCTTGCAGTCACTAGGCTTGTGCGATTATAGAGATGGTAGTCAAGCTTGGTGAGGTGGAGATCCCTTGTGTTGCTCTTTCAGATCACGGCTTCGAGATTAATGTCATAGTGTGTGGATTGTATGATACCGGTAGATGGCCAGTTGATGTGGATCATGGTTGGGGCATGCGTGTGGCCAACAACACTACAAGAGATTTGTATGTTGCTTGTCTAAGCTTGAAGATTTATATTGGAGATGTGGATGAGACTTATCATTTCTTTGTGCAGAACTCTTGTTCCTATCCTATTATCTTGGGGTAGACATTGATTGTTGAGTCTTGAATGGAGACTAAGATTTTGGACGATGGGTCTGCCTATGCATGGATCCAAAGCAAGGATGGAGAGAGGGCTATCCAGTTCATGACAGTGTGTGTCAACCATCAGCAAAATAAGGATTCTTTGAAGGATTCCCATATTCCAATAGGAGATCTGGATTTTTGTTAGGTACCACTGTCTTGGGAGCCGATAGTGGTACAAGATAGGGAAAGCTCTCGCCTCTTGGTAGCGAAAAAATTCCTCAAGAGTTTATGGTGTGTCTGTTGAAAGTACTTTGTGTTTTTATCATATTACAAACATGCCTAGAGCTACCAAGTAGTACTTGAAGAGAAAAGAAAAATAATTGAAGCTTGCATGTCTCTTACAAGATGAAGGTAGGGTAGATGGTCTCTATGACAGGTTGTCATGCTCGAACCCTATGGAGGATCTTTTAGCATTGCTGAAAATTGAAAATCAAAAGCTATCACATGTCTTACAGGTCCATTCTTTGGTGTTGTATTGAGAAATTGATGATTTCATGCTACAAGAAAATTCGGGTATTGTGAATTTTTAGCAAAAAGTGTTCTTTGCTGAAATATTTCAGCAAAAAGATTTACATGGTGTTGATTTATAGCAGCAAATAGAATTTATAGCTGAAGTAAGCTGTGAGTCTCAATGTTGGGTTGTTCATATGTAGTCTCAATGTTGGGTTGTTCATATGGATGATTTTTGTCAGTGAAAAGAGTTGGGTGCTATTTATACATAGCCAAATTTGTGTTTATTAGGGTCACCAAGGGCTGAAATTTACAAGTTGTAGCAAAGAAGCCAAAGTATAGGCAAAATATAAGATAGTTGACAAATAGGTCGGAGTTACAAGACCACTATCTTTGGAAATTGATGAGATGACTAAGAGAGCAGCTATGGAGCCTCCTTTATGAGACCCTACATGTATTGGACATAAGTTTTCAGTTGAGACATTAAAATAGATGAAGATTGGGACTGAAGATTTTTTATTTCCTATAGAAGTGAAATGTTTTTAGGAGATGTTGAGTAGACATGGGAGAGCCTTTTCTTTTTTCTTACACGAGATTGATGCTAGGGTTGTGTCATCTATGGTTATTTTTACTATTCCGCATATCCCTTGGAATTTATGGCTTATTCTTATGCCTACAGGTCACTTGCCCAAATTGGTGGAGCTTTTTAATGAGTAGATCAAGATGGAGATTCTAGAACCACCTTTAGCTTCGTCTTCTAATAGATGGTTCATAGTTCCCAAGAAAAATGGGACACTCAGCTTCATATAGGACTTATAGTTGGTGAACAGTGTCACTATATGGAATGTTGGTGTAGGACCTATTGTGGATGAGTTCACAAAGGCTTTTGCTAGACCTGCTATCTATTCACTTGGTGATCTTTATTCTAGCTATTCCAGCTTGCCCTTGAGAGTAGAGATTTGACTATGATGAAGACACCTTTAGACCTTGTCCTAATGTGTATGCTTCCACGTGGAGCTACTAATTCGGTTGCCCATATGCTGAATGGGATGAACAAGGTCTTATGGGATTTTATTCTAGATCTTACCATGCCTTTCATTGATGATTTTCCTATCAAGGGTTGTTTGGAGAAAGAGAAGGATGAGATTGTAGATGATCATGGATGCAAGTACTTTATGGCCGTGCATATCAAAGATGTTGAGAGGATTATTTGTAGGCTAGAGGAAGTGAATTTGACCTTGTTGAGGATGAAGTCTATTCTTGTTGTCAGAGAGGTTTTGATTGTTGGACATATGTGTGGTTATTATGGTTGGAGACCTTTCCTTGCAAAGGTTGATTCCATAGAAAATATTGCGGAGACATTCTCTTCTACTTTGGAGGTTCACATGTTTCTTGGACCTTGTGTATTTTATCTTATTTAGACTACTCATTTTTCTCATATTGGAGAATATCTCTACCAGCTCTTGAGGAAAGGGTGGTGTTTTTCTAGGGAGATGAGACACACTAGAGCTATGCAAAAGTTGAAGAGATTGTTAAGAGCTACTTTGACTCTTCAGAAAGATTTTATGAGTGTGGGAGACCTATTGTACTCACTATTGATACTAGTCCTATCAGCATTGGATGGGCTATGGGCGAGGACGATGCAGATAGAAATAGGTATGCCATTTGGTTTGGGACAAAAGTCCTAAACGAGTGGCAATACAAGTATCCACAGATTAAGAGGGAGCTCTTGGGAGTTGTCACAGCTCTAAAAAATGATAAAGAGTACTTCATTGGTGCTACTGTAGTGGTCAATATGGATTGCTTGCCTCTTCTAGGTATGATTACGAGTTGTTCTACTCTAGATATTGCCATGTTTAGGTGGATTGAGTAAATAAAATCCATGAATCTTGAGTTCAGGCATATAGCAGGTAAAGACAACCCTGTAGTCGATATGCTTTCATGAGCACGATATGATGATATGGATTCTTCTTGCACTGATGATGTTGATGATGGGGCTCATCTTTCAGCCATGTATGCTGATCATACTTGTCATGTAACTGATTTGGAGAGCTTTGATGAGTCTTTGTATACAGGACAGTATTTGTAGATTGGTCATTATTTGAGTACCATGTCTAGACAGGATGAATGGACTGATGCGTACTTCAAGAAGATTAGGAGGAAATATTATGGTTTCTTCTTGTGGAGTGGGATACTTTTGAAGCATCCACAAAAGCGAGGAGGACAGCCATTGAGAGTTTTATGTGATAGAGCTTCACATGTGCAAATCATGAGAGAGTTTCATGAATGTCTTTGGGCAAGGCACAAAGCTTTTTGGGTGACCTATAAGAAGTTTAGAGAGCGCTACTGGCAGAGAGGCATCTACAAATATATTTCACAGTTTGTTGAGACATGCACTACAAGTGGGTTCTTGATGGATCTCACAAATCAGTTGGAAGGAAGAGCATTGAGAATGAAGACTACTTCAGTGGTCTATAAAGTTTTGGTAGATGATGTTATTTGCAGATATGGCTACATTGGAAAAATTATAGCAGATAGAGGTGAGTTGGATGCTGATGAGGCTAGGGAGTTTTTCTCTCACCTTGGCATTAAACTTGCTTTGAATTTAGCATATAATCCAAAAGGTAACGGGAAGAGCAAGAGAGGCCATGCGGTGATTGTGAAAGCCTTGGCCAAAGCATGAGGTGGACCGGGTCAAGGAGTGGTCTAGATTGTTGCCTTACACCTTATGGACTAATCGCACTATCCATAGTGTGATCACAGGTTTTATGCCAATTGCATTGATGTATGGATAGAAACTAGTCACTACAAGGATACCAGGCATAGCGACGGTGCTTTCCGACACAAAATAGCGATGAGAGAGGGAGATGAAGAGAAAAGGAAGAAGGAACGAGAGAGAGGGAATAAACATACAACATAATAAAGAAAGAGAAAAAGAGAGAGAAATGGAAGGAGAGGAGAGAATGAATGGATGAAAAAAAAGAGAGAGTGGTGGCGAGGTCCGGTGAGGTCTGTGGTGCAATACCACGAGACAGGAAACACTTCGACATACATTAATTGGTGGGTGGGTGGAGACTTTACATATGTAAATTTTTGCCGAGTTACAAGAGAAGAAATCCCTTCTCAAACAATTTAAGAGAAAAAAAAGAATGATAACAAAAACAAATTGTTTGTCCTAATGTAGACAAAATAGAAAACGATGAAGGTCATGATGTTCAAGATTGCGAGGTGTATCTTAATCAGTGTGTCCCATGTCCTTGCTCTCAATGTAAGCTGGCAATTAGACGAAAACGTCGATTGTCTATAGAACACATACGATGCTTCAGCGAGTTTCAATATGAGATCATTGATCAGGTGATCTTAGATTTTGAGCAAACGTTAAGAAAAGTTTATATCAATCATGCATTGTATTTGCAAGCTAATTGAATACCATATACAAAAAGATTGGGTGTGGCTAGCAAATTTTCTATCCAGGGACGTCTCGTCCTAAGGAGGAGTGCACCCTTTGCGGCCAGTTAGAAGAATTCGTGGGTATGTGATGGATGGAGTGCTTGAGCCAATCCACCACTTGGAAGGTAATACCCAATCTATACTGTGAATACCAGAGGAGATAGACAGCCTCTGAGACTTATCTACAATCTTGGAGCCTGAGATGGGGGCAATGATTGGATGCATTGATGCCTATGGATGTCGAGACTTATGATCCGCTTCTTAGAGAGGAAGCATCCACCATTATATGATGGGTGCCGAGTATCTCGCATGAAGACACTACGGATTCATGCACATGGAGCCACATTGACTCTACCTTCCCAGGCTTTGCCCGAGAGCCAAGGAATCTTTGGCTCGGTCTTGCAATGGATGGTGTGAACCCATTCGGTGTGTGCTCAACTTCTTACAGTGTGTGGCCTATAGTCCTTGTCAACTACAATACCCCTCCATAGCTTTCTACAAAGAAAAGACATCTCATCCTTAGCTTACTCATTCCCGGCCGCTCTAAAGTAAAAAATATAGATGTGTATCTTTGTCCATTAGTCTATGAGCTTAAGATTTTGTGGGAGGAGGGGGTCACTGTGCAGGATATGAGCAAGCGCGATGGTAGACAATCCGCCAATATTCGAGCCATTCTCATGTGGACGATGCATGACTTTCCAGGATTCGGAGAGTGCTCAGGTAAGTAGGCTTTCGTTCTGGTTGGTAATATCTATCATAGCTCGTTCAAGTTTGTATTCACTGGATAGAGGTGTTGGGACATGTCTAGTTACGTCAGGTTATCATGTATGTCCATTGTGCGGGCCACAGTTAGACTCTCGAAGGTCACGAACCATGAAGAAGATGGCATATCAAGGACATGTCGCTTTCTTGCCAAAGGGTCATGAGCATCAGGGAAGGTTTTTTTGGACGACCTCCAACATGTATGAATGCCCAAAGCTGGTATGAGCTAAAAATGGTCAACACAGAGTCACATTCAAAGGAAATGCGACGGTTCTCAGTTTTCTACGAGTTGCCATATTGGACCCACTTATAGATCAACCACTTGTTGGATCCCATGCATATTTTCAAGAAGTGGGCAGCTTGCTATGGGACCATATCACAGGAAAGAGAGACACTATAGGGGCACGAATGGATTTGAAGAAGGTAGATAAGATGAAGGTGCTTTGGCCGTAGTCGAGTGCTGATGGTCGCTTGTAGCTACCTCGCGCTCCTTAGGTTATGTCCACTAAAGAACGCATTGTGAAGCAAATAGTCAAGCCTATCTGCACTTCGATAGGTATGATGCATTCTCTCAGGTCTAAAGATGACCAATTATCAGGGCTAAAATCCCATGATACCACCCGAAACGACAAAACTATCATTTTACCGCTTAAAAACCGCATTTCGGATTTTCGGGAATTAAATAGCGCATGTAAATCATTGCAAAATCAAGTTTTTCTAATAAACAACAATTAATCATGATGCAACCAGCACTCAAACAAATTTTCATCCAATAAGAACATCATTGCCATCATAAACTATTAAAAAACTTCATTTTCCTTCATAAAAATGGTCATACCGTGTCTTTACGAAACCGGAGACGTATTAAATGACTGCATGACCAGCGGATGGAGCCTCCATTGCTCTCAATCTAATGCTGCACATCAATCTTCAGCATCTCCATCAAACTCCATCACCGTTTGCTTCAATCTCCTTCCCGATTCCTCCTTCAAGATAGTGTGCATGAACAGCCCATAGAGAGGAGAGAAAGGGAGGAGAGAGAAAGACTAGATTCTGATCTCTTCATCCAGACATCCATATCTCGCGCGAAGACCAGCAATAGAATCAGGAAAGAGGGAGAAGTTGACAGGCAATGTCTGTTACATAGCTTCTTTGTAGCCCTGAAATCGATGTGTGGGGGGGGGGGGTGGCAAAATTTTCGGCGCTGTTTTCTGCAGAGCGCCATATCTCCACGCCATGTTTTTTTAAAATTGAGGGAGGAGGGGGGAGGGGGTTAAAGTCCCAAAGGGTACCCCCCTTTGGACTGAGTTTTGTCCACCTTTTCAAATCTTGGCCAATTTTTAGCCTCTTCCGTGTTCGGGCTCCATTTCGACCTCTGAAAAATCATACGCATCCATCTTAGCATCCTGCACTAATTGGCAGCTCCTGGCATCCCGCATAGCAGTCGAAAAAATTATCAAAAATCCGCAAGTGTCACTCCGACACCTTTTAAAAGTCGTCTTTCACTTGGTGCTTAAAATCATCCTAGCTGTAGCCGCCGCCTTCGATGTCGAATATTTTTCCCCTAAATTTTGGATTTTTTGGCAAATTTAGGCACATCCCGAGCTCAAAACTCCGGTCTCATTGGCGACCACGGGATTGGGCGACTTAGCCCATTGAATCCCATAATAGACCTGCACAAAACAACCAAAGGAAGCATCAAGCTAATACAAAATAGATACATACTAAAACACAGCACAATGCTCACCCTATCCCCTGACAAAACCAAGGCATGAAATCCACAAGGAGTAGATCTAGCATAATCTGATCGAAGGTCCGAAGCTAGTCACTAAGCGTCTGCTCCAATATGACCAAACTAAAAAGAACTATCAAAGAGGTCACCCTAATGTTGAGATATCAAGCTCCACTCGTGATACGCTAGGGTGACCGTTGTGAATTTATGTCACCGACTTGTTAGCTGCAGATGCGGTTGGTACACCGCCCATCAATAATAGCTAGATGACAACTATCCTTATCTACTCTAGTTCATGGCTCAATTAGTATGCCACCTTAGTTAGTTGTGTTTGGTTTGAGACTCATATATAGGGTTCTTCTATTTCTCTGTACTAGTGTTTTTTTTTTCGCTTACACAACTAAGAAGAGGAAAATTGTTTTCAGTCTCCACCTTTGTGTGTATTCCCCCATTGTGTAAGTGAGAAAGCTACAAGTGAGACTCCTTCCTTCTCTCCCACAATCTTGACATGGTATCAGAGCCTGGTTTGTGGTAAGGAGCTCAAGAAAGCAAACCAAGTTCGTGGTGTTCTGGTAAGAGGACCAGTGTTGCTTTCATTTTTCAAGTTTGGGAGCAAATCTCTGCAGGTAGCACAGCCGAAAAGTGCAAGAGTGCTTTGTCTTAGATTGAGGCGCCCTTCGCGGTGTAGCAAGAGGGCAGTATACGCTGCAGTATGTTGAGATATCGAGCTCCACTCGTGATATGCCAGGGTGATCGTTGTGCATTTATGTCACCGACGTGTCAGTTGCAGATGCGGTTGGTACACCGCCCATGAATAATAGCTAGATGACAGCTATCCTTATCTACTCTAGTTCGTGGCTCAGTTAGTATGCCACCTTAGTTAGCTGAGTTTGGTTTGAGACCCATATATAGGGTTCTTCTATTTCTTTGTATGAGAGTTCTTTTTGGCTTACACAACTAAGAAGAGGAAAACTGTTTTCAGCCTCCACCTTTGTGTGTATTCCCCCATTGTGCAAGCAAGAAAGCTACAAGTGAGACTCCTTCCTTCTCTCCCACAATCTTGACATGGTATCAGAGCCTTGTTCGTGGTAAGGAGCTCAAGAAAGCAAGCCAAGCTCGCGATGGTCTGGTAAGAGGAGCAGTGTTACTTTCATTTTCTGTTTTGGGAGCAGATCTCTGCAGGCTGCACAGCCGGAAATTGCAAGAGTGCATTGTCTCAGGTTGAGACGCCCTTCGCAGTGAAGCAAGAGGGCAGTATATGCTGCGGGCTAGGGCTTTAGCCCTTGGTGACCTTGTTTTTTTTATTTGAGGCCATTTCGGGGCCTGTTTTGGAGGCATAAGTTTTCTGCACGCACTCAGGAAAAGGCCCAGTTTTATGCTGTGTAGCCACTGCTCTACAGGTCGGTGAAAAGTTACTGTAGAAATTGCATCGTATGCCTGTGCACAGAGACATTGGGAGTTACAGAATCATCCTTGTTGCCTGTTGATGCAAAATCGTCACTAGGAAGTGACTATGTGGTTAAATACCACTTTCGTCAGTTTTGCAGATTAGCCCTTGTGAGGCTGAAGTTGTGTTCTTTGCAGTGACATAATTTTTTGCAGTGTTCTGCAATGGCGTCTGATTCTCTCTCATAGATTCACTGAAAAGCTTGACAAGAACAACTTCCAAGCATGGAAGTTTAGAATGACAAATTTCCTTATGGGAAAAGGATATTGGGAATTTGTTCCAGGAAATGAAGAAGAACCAGTTCTTCCTGATGTTCCCAATCAACAGCAAATGCAGGCATTCAAAGCATGGCATGAGAGAGCCAGGAAAGTTATGTATTGGTTGTCTATCAGTATTTCAGACTCTATGATTGTGCATATTCAGGATGCAAGTACGCCAAAGGAGGCATGGGATACTTTGTCAAAAATGTATAGCACAAATACGCAAGCCAGGAAAATGCAGCTCAAGCAAGAGTTGCATAATGTGCAAAGAGAAAATATGAGCATCAATGACTACCACATGAAGGTGAAGAAGATTGCAGATGCACTTACTTCCATTGGGTCGCCAGTGGAAGATGATGATTTACTTTCTGTGACCTTGAATGGTCTAGGAAAGGATTATGCACAGTTTCAGACATCCATTTCAGTTCGTGAAAGATTTTTTGATTTTGAGGAGTTGATTGCTCTTCTAATTTCTGAGGAGCAGAGAAATGGTGGTGCATCTTCTTCAAGAGAAACTTCAAAAGAAGCTGTTTTCTACTCAAATGTTGGAAGAGGTAGAGGCAGAGATAGAGGAGGCCGATTTGGAGGCCGTGGTGGAAATCAGAATATTCAGCAAACTCAAGAAAACCAGTCCTATGGAGGAGGACGTGATAACTCTAGAGGTAGGGGGAGCCAAAGAGGTGGTGGTGGATGGCAAAGAGGCCAAAATGCAAACAGTAATGTTGAATGCTACTACTGTGGTAAAATGGGTCATATGGCTAAAGACTGCTATAAAAAGCAGAATGACATCATGAATGGAAAACTGCAACAAGGAAATTATGCATCTTCTAGTAGATAGGGTGATGACAGAAATGAACATTTGTTTATGGTGCAACACATGAACAATTCTGTGACAAGTGCAGAAGAAAGCAACAATGTGTGGTATGTTGACTCAGGTGCATCAAACCACATGACAGGTCATGCAGAATGGATGGAGGATGCAAGGAAAATGGAAAAACCAGGATTTGTGGAGACTGGTAATGATACTGCACATCCTATTGTGTAGATTGGAAAAATTCCTTTGTCTATGCAGGATGGAAAAAAAAAATATATGTCCGATGTATTTCATGTCCCGAATATCACCAAGAATCTGGTTTCTGTTGGTCAAATGGTTGAGCAGGGCTTGCAGGTCAGATTTAATCCTCATGGATGCTTTGTTGAGGATATGAAAAATAAAGGTCGCTTGATAGCAAAATGAAAGAAGAAGGGCAGAATATTTACATTGGATGCAGACATGCCTGAATTGAGTGCAGCAATGTTTGCGCATGGGACTGGTGTAGTTGCAGATATTGATATATGGCATAAACGCATTGGTCATGTTAATGTACAACGACTTAAATCAATGTAGGCCCAAAACATTGTTGCAGGATTGCCTAAATTCAAGGTTGCAGAAATGCATAAGGTATGTGAAGCCTGTCAGTTTGGAAAACACGCAAGGAAACCATTTCCTAGACATGTTCAAGAGAGTAAGAAGCCATTGGAATTAATCCACTCTAATGTGTGGACTACTAAAACTGCATCTCTTGGAGGCTGTCATTATTTTGTTACTTTTATTGATGACTATAGCAGAAAAGTTTGGGTGTATTTTATGAAAAAGAAAAGTGAAGTTTTTGGGCATTTCAAAACTCTTAAAGCTATGGTTGAAAAAGAAACGGCCTGCAAATAAAATGCCTAAGGTCAGATGGAGGGGGAGAGTACCTCTCAAATGAGTTTGCAAGGTTCCTACAAGAGCATGGCATAAAGCAACAATATTCATGCAGCCATACCCCACAACAAAATGGAATTGCAGAAAGGAAAAATAGGCATATTGGAGAGGTATCTCGTGCCATGCTCAATGAAAAAGACCTACCAGATTTTTATTGGGCTGAGGCAGTTGCTACAACAGTCTACATAATGAACAGGACTGGTGCGCAGATCGGACGCAGATAGCTCACGTGGTGAATCCCGGAAGGTCCCCAAGAACAAAGTACTCTACTTTTTAGCACAAAAACCAATGTAAAAGCAAGCATGACATGAGACAAGAGACAAATTGGGTTCAATCTCCCCCATGCCTTGTGTGAGCGCTTCACAAAGCATGTATTTAATGTATATTTCCAATCTTTATGCTCAAAAATAGCCCAATTACAAAAATATGACAAGCTTTTAGCTTTTGAGTTTGCTTTTTACCAAAAATAGGAAAATAAAGCTAATGGACGGTGCCCATAGAGTTTGGCATGCCCAATCTCAATGTCCAAATAGAAATAACATATCCAGGCGCATAGGCGCATACAAAATAATAATAAATAATCGATGTCTCTATAGACATAACAAAATATAGGCGTGGCGCCTATCAAAATATAATCCAAGAGTCGAAAACCCGCTAGACTCCAATGCTTTCCTCCGCACTGCTGCTATCTCTACACATCAACTGAAGCATTCACAATCGTTAGTAAAATAACACAATTAAACCGACAAAAGTGAATACCTAGCAGTCTTCAGCTACATAAATAAATCAACTGGTTAGAAATAAATCCTAACCTTAATTTATTACGAGTGCGCACTCTAAACTCATAAACGTTTATTAATTTAATATGCATTTTGCGGAATCACCCGCTATGGAATCACCCATGTACACACTAAATTAATGAAACGCCCGAAAAGGACAGGCGTCCCCATCAACTTCTCGCACAAAGAATCCTCTTTGCGTATGAGCCCCGGTCATCTAAGTTTACGGAATCCACCGTAAAACCTCACGGAATCCACCGTGGAATATGCCTCCTGGCATCATACCCCCGGGGTGGGATAGCAATTGACCTCAATTGCTATTAGCTCAATGTGGAGCTAACAGAGTGGGGAAAGCATTTAGGTCTCTAGCGTGCATCCATTGTGCTTCCTCTACAGGATGGTTCTTAAATTTTACTAGATATCTAGAATACCTTCGGCCAGTTCTAGTGGTCATGTAGTCAGTGTCTATAATGGCTTCTGGTTCAAGTATTTCAGTCTCTTCTTCTAGTAAAGGTGGGTTTTCATAGACAGGGTGGATAGGTAATTGTCCTCTAAATGGTCTCAATAAACTAATATGAAATGTATTATGAATTTTCCAATGTGATGGCAGTTCTAACTTGAATGCATTGTCATTAATCTTATGAATGATTCTAAATGGTCCGTAGAATCTAGGGGCTAATTTGACAACTGGATGTCTATCTACACTTTGCAGTCTACGCTTTTCTATTCTAAGCCAAACATAATCATCAACTTTGAAATTCATGGCTTGTCTTTTCTTGTTGGCTTGTTTGGTATATGATTGTTGGGCTTTAGCAATCATATCCTTTACTTCATCAAAAATAGTGTTATGCATAACAGCAATATCATCGGCACTTTGTATTCTATTAGACAAAGATGCAACAGGTGTAGATAATCTATATCCATAAATAACTTCAAAAGGTGCTTTCTTTGTAGATGTGTGCGGTGTATTGTTGTAAGCAAACTGTAATAAATGCAAATGAGTATCCCATGTCTGAGGTTTAGAGATAGTGTATGCACGTAAAAGATCTAGAATGGTGCTATTTGTGGCTTCTGTTTGTCCATTTGTTTCTGGATGAAATGCAGATGAGAAATCAATCTTTGTGCCTAGATTTGCAAACAGTGTAATCCAAAAATTATTACAAAATCTAGAATCTCTATCTGAAATAATCACTTTCGGCAATCCATGGTTAGTAAAAACAGTTTTCAAAAATAACTGTGCTGCTTGTGATGCTGTTAAAGTTTTCTTACATGCAATGAAATATGCTTGCTTACTAAATCTATCTACAATTGTCCAAATCATGTCATGGCTAGATTTAGTATTTGGTAAGCCAGTAATGAAATCCATAGATATATGTTCCCAAGGTTTAGATGGAATAGATAAAGGCATTAATAGTCCATACTGTTTACCATGATGTCTTTTTATTCTTTGACAAATCAGACATTCAGAAACAAAATTAGACACATCTGCATCCATATGCGGCCAATAAAAATCTTCAGTTAACATGCGTAATGTAGAGATGATACCTCTATGACCTTGATATGGGGGACAATGAATTTCATTTAAAACAAAAGATCGGAATGGAATAGTAACACACAGTCTCTTTTCAAAAAACATGAATCCATCATTATATGACAATGAATCAACAGGAATGAAATTATTTTGAACTAATTTTTGCCAATCAGAATGAAAAGTAATATCCTGGTGATATGTGTCTTTCATAGCAATCAAAGAATCAAAAGATATGATAGAAATGTTATGAATTGCAGGTGTTCTACTCAATGCATCAGCAACTACATTTTCTTTTCCAGGTTGGTATTGAATGATAGGATGGAAACTTTGAATGAATGAAGCCCATTTGATATGACGGTCAGAAATTGGAGGTTGGCTAAGTAGATGTCTAATGCTTTGCTGGTCGGTCTTAATCATGAATTTTGAACCCATTAAATAATGCTTCCATTGTTTTAATGCTTGTACAACTGCTAAGAGTTCCTTGTCATAAGTGGAATATTTAAGCTCAGAGGGTTTCAGCTTACAACTAGAATATGCTATTGGATGGTTGTCTTGCATTAGCACGGCTCCTATTCCTGATCCGCTAGCATCGGTCACAACTAGAAAGAATGGTCTGTTAAAGTCAGGCAATTGTAGAACAGGGGCATTGGTCAATGCACGTTTGAGTAAATCAAAGGATTTCTGCTGGTTTTCAGTCCATTCAAAAACAATGCCTTTCTTAAGAAGTTTGGTCAGTGGTAAAGCAAGTAATGAGAAATTACGTACAAACTTTCTATAGAAACTAGCAAGACCAAGGAATGAGCGTAATTCATGTACATTCTTAGGAATAGGCCAATGCAATATTGCGTCAATTTTCTTAGGATCAACTTTTATTCCTTCTTTTGATACAATATGACCTAGATATTCTATTTCTGTCTTAAAGAATTCACTCTTGTCAGGATTTGCAAACAATTGATTTTCTTTCAGTAATTGAAAAACTAATGATAAATGCTCATAATGCTCTTTTTCACTTTGACTGAACACTAAAATATCATCAAAGAAAACAATCACACAATATTGATATTTTAGAAAAATACGGTTCATCATTCTACTGAAAGTAGCAGGTGCATTAGTTAATCCAAATGGCATAACTAAGAATTCGTAATGGCCAAACTGTGTCCTGAATGCAGTCTTAAATATGTCAGATCTATCTAGCCTCACCTGATGATATCCAGACTTAAGGTCAATTTTACTAAATATAGAAGATCCTTGCAGTTTGTCCATAAGGTCATCAACTCTAGGTATAGGATATCTATTCTTTACAGTAATTTTGTTTAATGCTCGGTAGTCAATACACATCCGATAAGTATTATTCTTTTTCTTGACTAGGAGCACAGGTGCACCGAATGGAGAACTGCTAGGTCGAATTAAACCTCTATTTAGTAATTCTTCTACTTGACTCTGGATTTCTTTTTGCTCTATTTGATTGTGCCTATATGGGGCTTTGCAAGGTGGTTGTGTGCCAGGTATTAGGTCAATCTTATGGTCTTCTGGACGTGATGGAGGTAAACTTGGTGGTAGGTCTTCTGCAAAACAATCCTTAAAATATGCAAGAAATTCCTTATGCCTAGGGTGCATATGAGTTTCTTTTGCGTGTAATTCATTCACCCAAATGAGATATGATTTAGTATTCTTGCGTAGTGCACGTTTTGCTTGAGTATGCGAAAGCAGTGGAAACATATGAGATGCATGCATACCAAATAATGTAATAGATTTTCCTTGAAAATTAATATTCATTGTGTGTGTGGAATAATCTATATTGGGATTATGTTGGTGTCTCCATGGCATTCCTAGAATAATGTCGCTAGACTGTAATGGGACAACTAAGAATTTTCTTCTTTCAATATATGGACCAATTTGAATTTCTAAATTTTAAACTTCTTGTGTGCCATTGTACCTAGTGCCTAAAAATGCAGCTTTTATGCGATAGTGCGTAGGTACAGTATGCAATTTCAATTCCTTTACCAATTTTGCTGAAATAAAGTCATGGGTACTACCGTCATCATGCAAGATAATTCTTTCTTTTCCATGCACCATACATTTCATAGTCAACAATGAATGTAAAGTAGGCATACCTGGTAAAGTGTCGGAAGTAGTAGGAGGATCATCTTCTTCTTCAGTGAAATCCGGCATATTCTCATGCTCGTCTTCGTCCATAGCTCCAAGGTAGTTGATATGTGCTGATGGCTTCTTTGAATGACAATTTGCTGCGAGATGGCCTGGCTGGTGACACTTGTAGCATACGATGGGCTTGGCTTTGGTCACATTATTTGCAATGGCTGGGAGTCTGGGTATATTTGGATTTGCTTGTGGAATAGGCTTAGGATTTGGATTGACAGTGGATGGTAATGCAGGTGGTTTAGGCCAATTCTTGCGGAAAGATGGTGATGAAAAACGACCTGGATTAAACCTTCTGAAATTGGAATTGAATTGTTTAGATCCATAATTACCGTTTGCTTGGAATGGCTGTGGTCGTCGATCTCTTCCGCGTAACTTATCTTCAGTGTCGTGAGCTAAGGAGATGGCGTCTTCAAGGGTAGCAGGCTTGAACATATTCACCTCAGCGTAGTAATGTCCAAGAAGTCCAGACATATACTTCCGCTTATGTGTCGTCTCTGGTACGTCTTCAAGCATGCGTAACTGTAAAAGTGCGTTCCAAAAACGCTCTGTATACTGTGGAATAGGCTCACGGTCGCGCTGTTGGAGTAAATCCCATTGCTTGATAGCCTTCTCATGAAATTGCGGTGGTAGAAAATTTTGCATGAACTTCTTCTTAAAATCTTCCCATGTAGTAGGACATTCTATACTCTTGCGGACTACAGTCCACCAAAGTGATGCTCTGTCTATCAGATGATTAGTAACACACTTGATTTTATCTTTCTCAGGATAAGTTTCCTCATGGAAATAGTCATCAAACTGGCTAATGAATGATAAAATAGTCTTTCCTTCTCTTATGCCATTGAAAGTGCGAAACTTGAAACTTCGTTTACTTATCTTGGATTCCTTGCGAATGGTTTGTGCTTCAAGAGTGGCGTTGATGGTACGGCGAATCAGATCTTCAGCTTGAGGTTCTTCTTTATCAGTGGACGCTCCTTGTAGCTTTGTCAATTGCGCTTGCAAGGCTTGCCTAGCTCTTCGCTCTTCTTCCAATTGCAGCATGATAAGATCCAGCTTTTGTTCCATGGTAGGCTCGGGTAGATCGTCTTCAGCCATAGGATCATCCATATGTGGGGCAGTCATCCTGTAAAACTCAACAAACCTTTCTCACTCAAAATCAGTTAGCGGGATGAGCGTAGCTCAAATTTGGGGTTACAAGGCTATGTATTTTTGGGTATTTTCTTCTTCAATTTTCAGAAATTCTGAAATATTTCTGTCTCCATTTGCTGAAAGTACTTCAACGAACTTGCAGATAGGTAAAACAGCTTGCTGCGAACAACTTTCCAGTTCTGAGTTTTTGCAAACGAACAAGTCTTCTATGAGTTTTAAGCGTTAGTCAGTTCTGATTTAGTCTGACTTGCAGAGTTGTAGACTTAACAGACTTGCAGGGTTGTTGACTTGCTGGACTTAGCCAACTTGCAGAACTTGCAGGACTTGATTCCAAGTGACTTGCTGAACTTGACTTCTGTAGTGCGAGACCCGGAGTATTTTGACTTCTCTGTCCTGTGTAACTTGCAGAGATTTGTATGATTTAGCTTAATTAGACTTAGTGATTAAGCTTAAAAGCTTAATGGTGGAATAGTAGGCCGCCATTTTTGATCGTGAGGGGGGGGGGGTCCGTTTATTCTGCCGAAAATTTCGGGCGCCTCCTCTTGTAGGTCGATTTGAAGATTAGAAGCTTTATAAGATTCTTAAGCTTTGTCTTAAGCTCTTTTTTTTAAATGAAAGAATGAGAAAATTAGGCAAGCTTATCTGTAACTCCACGACTTCATGAAGGAAGTGTTTGAGTGGTCCTCCGCCTGCAGAGATTGGTCCTTCGCGATCTGACAGTGGAAATAGGGGTTCTTGATCGCCAGAAGTCTGCCTGTATCGACAGTTCGCGACGAGATTGACTGTAGAGGCCGTTTGTTCCTAGAGCTCCGCCTTCGCCCGAGATTGGTAGCGATTGGAAGCCCTTGATCTCTGCTCCGCTCTGATACCACTGGTGCGCAGATCGGACGCAGATAGCTCACGTGGTGAATCCCGGAAGGTCCCCAAGAACAAAGTGCTCTACTTTTTAGCACAAAAACCAATGTAAAAGCAAGCACGACATGAGACAAGAGACAAATTGGGTTCAATCTCCCCCATGCCTTGTGTGAGCGCTTCACAAAGCATGTATTTAATGTATATTTCCAATCTTTATGCTCAAAAATAGCCCAATTACAAAAATATGACAAGCTTTTAGCTTTTGAGTTTGCTTTTTACAAAAAATAGGAAAATAAAGCTAATGGACGGTGCCCATAGAGTTTGGCACGCCCAATCTCAATGTCCAAATAGAAATTACAAAATAATAATAAATAATCGATGTCTCTATAGACATAACAAAATATAGGCGTGGCGCCTATCAAAATATAATCCAAGAGTCGAAAACCCGCTAGACTCCAATGCTTTCCTCCGCACTGCTGCTATCTCTACACATCAACTGAAGCATTCACAATCGTTAGTAAAATAACACAATTAAACCGACAAAAGTGAATACCTAGCAGTCTTCAGTTACATAAATAAATCAACTGGTTAGAAATAAATCCTAACCTTAATTTATTACGAGTGCGCACTCTAAACTCATAAACGTTTATTAATTTAATATGCATTTTGCAGAATCACCCGC
Source organism: Lygodium microphyllum (assembly GCF_053477565.2). Lineage (NCBI taxonomy): Eukaryota > Viridiplantae > Streptophyta > Polypodiopsida > Schizaeales > Lygodiaceae > Lygodium > Lygodium microphyllum. The sequence goes on from NC_141156.1 coordinate 1,428,334, forward strand.
TATGGAATCACCCATGTACACACTAAATTAATGAAACGCCCGAAAAGGACAGGCGTCCCCATCAACTTCTCGCACAAAGAATCCTCTTTGCGTATGAGCCCCCGTCATCTAAGTTTACGGAATCCACCGTAAAACCTCACGGAATCCACCGTGGAATATGCCTCCTGGCATCAGGACTCCCACTGCAGCAATACATGGGATGACTCCAGAGGAGAGGTATACTGGTAGGAAACCAGATATTTCTCATTTGAAGATTTTTGGCTGCATTGCCTATGTTCATGTGCCAGATGAGTTGAGATCCAAGTTGGATCCAAAAGCTGAGAAGTGCATCTTTATTGGTTACTCTTTGCAGCAGAAAGGGTATAGATGCTATAACCCTTCTACTCGTACGTTTACAGTGAGCAGAGATGTTGTTTTTGATGAGATGAGTAGCTGGTATAAACCAGTAAATGTGATTGATGCACAAAATGGTAATGCTGCACAGAATTCACAGCAGCAGTCACAAAATATTAGTGGACCTGGAACGTCTTCTAGCAGTGGTTCACATTCTTCGCCATGGACAGGCAGATTGAGATTAGGAGAATCTTCTCAAAGCAATGCAGATAGTGGTATGCAGGTATCACGAAAAGGAAAAGAGAAGGTAGATCAGCCCATGTTTGATGTGAATGCATGTCACTCTTATGTGGATGGTGAATCCAGTGGCTCTGAACAGAGCATTGATGATGAGTTGGGTATTCCTTCTATTGTTACACCTGGAGTAAGGAAGACCAGGGATGTTTTGAGAGCACCTGGGAGTGAACCTAGTTCGTACAGGTCTAGAGAGCTAGATATCCTGTGGATAGGCTGAAATATGATGGATTTACAGCCATTCACTATGCATATATGGTCAAAGTGATACAGGAATCAGAACCTACTTCTTTTGAGCAAGCCATGAGAAAAGAAAAATGGGAGAAATCCATGGATGAAAAAATGGATGCCTTGGAAATAAATTCTACATGGGAATTGGTATCTTTGCCTAAAGGTAAGAATGCAATTGGCTGTAAGTGGGTTTATAAGGTGAAGCACAATGCAGATGGTTCTGTGAATAGATACAAGGAAAGATTAGTAGTCAAGGGGTATGCACAAACGTATGGCATTGACTATGAAGAAACATTCAGTCCGGTTGTAAGGATGGAAACTGTAAGAGTAGTCATTGCTATGGCTGCATCAAAGGGATGGTCTTTACATCAGATGGATATAAAGAATGCCTTCTTGCATGGTGATTTGCAAGAAGAGGTCTATATGGAGCAGCCACCAGGTTATGTGCCTGCTGTTCATCCTGAGTTAGTTTGCAGGTTGAAGAAAGCCTTGTATGGCTTGAAGCAAGCAAGTAGAGCATGGTCTGACAAGATAGGACAGTATCTTGTCACTATTGGCTTTCAAATTTCCAAGGCAGATTTCTCACTTTATGTGAGAAAAACAGAGAAATATATTATGCTACTTGTCATTTATGTTGATGATTTGATTATGACAGGTGACAGTGATGAAGATATCCTTCATGTGAAAATGCTATTGAAGCAGAAGTTTGAGATGAAGGATTTGGGAGAGCTGCGTTATTTCTTGGGCATTGAGGTGATTAGATCACCAAGTGGGATACAGCTCTTGCAGAGGCAGTATGGATTGGACATGCTGTCCAAATATGGGATAACAGGCTGTAAGCCTATTTCAGTTCCTTTGGAGCAGAATGTGAAGCTGAGCGCAGATGCAGGTGAGCTTCTGGAAGACCCTACTATGTACAGACGCATAGTAGGAAGCTTGATTTATATGACTATTACCAGGCCAGATTTGAGCTATGCTGTTGGATTGGTAAGTCAGTTTATGCAGGCTCCAAGGAAACCGCATTTGGATGCGGCTAGACGTATACTCAGGTATGTGAAGTCCACATTGCAGTATGGACTATTTTATGAGACTAGGGTTCAGATACAGTTGCATGGATACACTGATGCTGATTGGGCTGGTAGCATTTCTGATAGACGATCTACCAGTGGATATGTGTTCTCTTTTGGGAGTGCTGCAGTCACTTGGAGCAGTAAGAAACAGCCTATAGTTGCCTTATCCAGCACAGAGGCTGAGTATAGGGGTGCAGTAATGACTGCATGTGAGGTAGCTTGGTTGCATAAGCTACTTTATGATATGCATCAGTCTACAGATGGACCAATTATAATTTATTATGACAACATGAGTAGTATACACTTGGCAAATAACCCAGTCTATCATGCTAGAACAAAGCACATTGAGGTGCATTATCACTATGTGCGGGAGAGGGTTTTACTAGGTCTTATTGATCTAGTTTATGTCAGCACAGAGGATCAGGTAGCTGACATATTTACGAAAGCATTGGGCGCAGAGAAGCTGCACAAGTTCAGAGACCTGCTTGGTATGCAGGAATTGGGATTGAGCTCGAGGGGGAGTGTTGAGATATCGAGCTCCACTCGTGATATGCCAGGGTGACCGTTGTGCATTTATATCACCGACGTGTCAGTTGCAGATGCGGTTGGTACACCGCCCATGAATAATAGCTAGATGACAGCTATCCTTATCTACTCTAGTTCGTGGCTCAGTTAGTATGCCACCTTAGTTAGCTGAGTTTGGTTTGAGACCCATATATAGGGTTCTTCTATTTCTTTGTATGAGAGTTCTTTTTGGCTTACACAACTAAGAAGATGAAAATTGTTTTCAGCCTCCACCTTTGTGTGTATTCCCCCATTGTGCAAGCAAGAAAGCTACAAGTGAGACTCCTTCCTTCTCTCCCACAATCTTGACACAGTATACGAATTTCCTTATGGGAAAAGGATATTGGGAATTTGTTGCAGGAAATAAAGAAGAACCAGTTCTTCTTGATGTTCCCAATCAACAGCAAATGCAGGCATTCAAAAGATGGCATGAGAGAGCCTAAAAAGTTATGTACTGGCTGTGTATCAGTATTTGAGACTCTATGATTGTGCATATTCAGGATGCAAGTATGCCAAAGGAGGCATGGGATACTTTGACAAAAGTGTATAGCACAAATACGCAAGCCAGGAAAATGCAGCTTAAGCAAGAGTTGAACAATGTTCAAAGAGAAAGTATGAGCATTAATGACTACTACATGAAGGTGAAGAAGATTGCAGATGCACTTGCTTTCATTGGGTCGCCAGTGGAAGATGATGATTTAGTTTCTGTGACCTTGAATGATCTAGGAAAGGATTATGCACAGTTTCGAACATCCATTTCTGTCCGTGAAAGATTTCCTGATTTTGAGGAGTTGATTGATCTTCTAATTTCTGAGGAGCAGAGAAATGGTGGTGCATCTTCTTCAAGAGGAACTTCAAAAGAAGTTGTCTTCTACTCAAATGCTGGAAGAGGTAGAGGCAGGGGTAGAGGAGGCCGATGTGGAGGCCATGGTAGAAATTAGAATATGCAACAAACTCAAGAAAACCAATCCTATGGAGGAGGATGTGGTAACTCTAGAGGTAGGGGGAGCCAAAGAGGTGGTGGTGGATGGCAAAGAGGCCAAAATGCAAACAACAATGTTGAATGCTACTACTGTGGTAAAATGAATCATATGGCTAAAGACTGCTATACAAAGTAGAATGGCATCATGAATGGAAAATTGCAACAGGGGAATTATGCATCTTCTAGTAGACAGGGTGATGACAGAAATGAGCATTTTTTTATGTTGCAGCACATGACCAATTCTGTGACAAGTGCAGAAGAAAGCAACAATGTGTGGTATGTTGACTCAGGTGCATCAAACCACATGACAGGTCATGCAGAATGGATGCATGGATGCAAGGAAAATGGAAAAATCGGGATTTGTGGAGACTAGTGATGATACTGCACATCCTATTGTGCAGATTGGAAAAATTCTTTTGTCTATGCAGGATGGGAAAAAGAAATACCTGTCGGATGTATTTCATGTCCCGAATATCACCAAGAACCTAGTTTCTGTTGGTCAAATGGTTGAGCAGGGCTTGCAAGTCAGATATAATCCTCATGGATGCTTTGTTGAGGATATGAGAAATAAATGTCGCTTGATAGCAAAAGGAAAGAAGAAGGGCATTATGTTTACATTGGATACAGACATGCTTGAATTGAGTGTAGCAATGTTTGCACATGGGATTAGTGTAGTTGTAGATATTGATATCTAGCATAAACGCATCGGTCAAGTTAATGTACAGCAACTTAAATCAATGCAAGCCCAAAATATTGTTGCAGGATTGCCTAAATTCAAGGTTGTAGAAATGCATAAGGTATGTGAAGCATGCCAATTTGGAAAACAGGCAAGGAAACCATTTCCTAGACATGTTCAAGAGAGTAAGAAGCCATTGGAATCAATCCACTCTGATGTGTGGACTACTAAAGCTGCATCTATTGGAGGCTATCATTATTTTGTCACTTTTATTGATGACTATAGTAGAAAAGTTTGGGTGTATTTTATGAAAAAGAAAAGTGAAGTATTTGGGCATTTTAAAACTCTTAAAGCTATGGTTGAAAAAGAAACAGGCCTACAAATAAAATGTCTAAGGTCAGATGGAGGGGGAGAGTACCTCTCAAATGAGTTTGCAAGGTTCCTGCAGGAGCATGGCATAAAGCAGAAATATTCATGCAGTCATACCTCTCAACAAAATGGAATTGCAGAAAGGAAAAACATGCATATTGGAGAGGTATCTCATGCCATGCTCAATGAAAAAGACTTACCAGATTTTTATTGGGCTGAAGCAGTTGCTACAGCAGTCTACATAATGAACAGGACTCCCACTGCAGCAATACATGGGATGACTCCAGAGGAGAAGTATACTGGTAGGAAACCAGATATTTCTCATTTGAAAATTTTTGGTTGCATTACCTATGTTCATGTGCCAGATGAGTTGAGATCCAAGTTGGATCCAAAAGCTGAGAAGTTCCGTACCGAGGAACCTACCAAGCCTTCGCAAGGCGATGATCAACTGCTTATAAATTTTCCATTCATTTCTTTCCTATTTTTATAGGGGTTAGAACCCCTTTTTACACACCTTTGTATGTATTTATTTTCTTTGAGATATTCAGGGTTTTTTTGCTCTCTATCATCATCATGTTTTCCTCTAGCAGGCTTCTCTAATGGCCTCACAACTAAGCAAGAACTCCTAGAACGCCTGCCTAGCAGGCTAACAGAACAGGGTCACTAGAAGTGCCTTCTAAAACAGGTCTTTCGATGCCTGGCAATGTCTTTATAGGAGGCAACAACTATTCAAACCTCCCTCAGACATACCTACCCTAAACCTGGGACTTCATGCCTTGGACGTCGGTCCCCAACAAGAAAAGAAAATCCCCTACAAGTACACAAACACATATAGCATAAAAACACGGTACTCGTAAAGGAGAGATATCACCTGGATAGGGTCACGAGAAGTCTCCACACGACATAGGCTCCTTCCAAGCTTTTCTTTGAACCTGTCTAGCACTGGAATAAAATAAGAAACCATTAACCGCACCGGTACTAAACAGACGACTTGCCCTCTTGGCCTAATGAAATAAAGCATTTCTCTACAAAAACTGATTGGCCCTCTTGGCCTAATGAAATAAATCATTTAAAACCTTGCAAAATTGGCCCTCTTGGCCTAACGAGATCAAACAGAATAGGACCTACACATCCCTCCCCGAAATAGTATAGATATACAATAATATGCTCCTTTCCAAGGAGGAAAAATAGAGCTCGCAACCCTAAGCTAAATGCATAAGATTATGACCCATCCCTCTTGCATATATAGCAAGAGGTGTACGCATGACATGTTGTCTAATTAGCCTATGGGTCCAAGAAAACAACGGTAGATGGGTCTCGGCTACTCTTTGCATCACCCATATCAACCATTGCCTGCCATATATTGCATGCTCTGATAACATTCTCCACAAGTGACCGGGTCCTGTCTCATTATCGATAGCAATATTCAAACTAGGACCACAGTTGAAGAAAATGTCTTCTTTATAAGCAAGGTTTGCCAATGAATCCGCAAACTGATTCCAGTAACGTGGAATCAACTGAAGAGACACTCTCTCAAACTCCTCAATTAGGATCATGGCAGTTCAATGATACATACAAAGGATGGGATTCCGCATTGTGTATGTCCCATCTAGCTGATTGAAGATCAATTGGGAATCCCCTTTTACTAACAACCGTCAAATACCACCTTGCCTGGCAATATGCATTCCCATAATCAAGGCTTTATACTGCGCCATGTTGTTAGTGAATCCTACCTCAAGATAAGCAGCTAACTTTATCGTAACTCTATGTCGAGGATCTCAGATCACTACTCCAACACTCCCTTTTTTATTAGGACCCCTGGACGCTCTGTCAAAATATAATGTGTACGTCCACAATGGGTTTACACAGCCAGCCATCAGGAACTCGTTTATTCATAATTATGATAGTCAAAATTTGACATGTTTAGAGGATGAACTAACGGCTCCATCCCACCTTCTTCATTAAACTCAACAGGGATACTTGTCAACATTCTTAAGCAGTGATGGCAGAAGACTTTAATCTCCTACACAAAGGTTCTGTCCTCTTGCTCAATCGCCTTGTATCCTTTGCTCCACCAGATAAGTTTCCCCTGATGATATCTCTGCTCCAGATATGGGTGCTCCAAATAAGGAATTAACCGCCCCATCAACCAGCTTTAAGCTATTTTGCAGGTCTCAAATCAGCCCTAGCATAGACCTGCAATGCATTTCTCCGTGTTAGCATACTTAGAAAAAATAAGGTTTAATCTTATTAAGATTAACCTTATTTTTAAATTCTACTCCCTGCAGATCAGCTAGTAGAGCCATAGACCTATGTTTTCCTATCCTTACAATCTTGTAGGGGGCCATCCCATCTAGGTTCTGGCTTCCCTGGAAACAACTCCCTATGCGCATCGTAGTACATAACTAATTGCCCTTTTTTAAAGGTATACTTCTTCGCTTTAAGGTCGTGCAACTGCTTCATCCGACGTTTAGCTACCTCCTAGTGTAATAAGCTCTGCAATTTCAGCTCATCCAAGTGGGCTATGGTCGTGAAACGTTCAAAGAGTGGATCCTCATCTCCCAAAGAGTGGTTAATTGCAAACCGTATGGTTGGCAACTCGATTTTGAGGGGTAACACATAATATTTCTCATAAACTAATTTTAAATGGAGTATGGCCGGTAGCTCGCTTGAACATTGTATTGTATGCCCATACTGCCACATACAACTTCCTGTCCCAGTCTCGTTTATTCTCCGAGACTATTTTAGACAAGATACCCACAAGTTGCTTATTAGTACTTTCCACTTGCCCGTTGGCTTGCGGATTATAGGGGGTCGTTTTATTGTACTTGATTTGCCAAGATTCAATCAAGCTTTTGATCACTTTATTCAAAAATTGGGTTCCACAGTCCGACATAGTTCCTTCGGTGGACCGAAACGGCAGATAATCTGATCTAAAAGGAAACTTGCAGTCTCTTTTGCATTGTCCTACCTCGTCGCCCGCGCTTCTGACCATTTTGTAAAATAATCAGTTGCTACTATAATGTACCTCTTCTGAGTAGTAGACGACGGGGTGATAGGACCCACAAAGTCAATGCCCCACTTCTCAAATGGAAGGATAGCCATGATAGGCGTAAGTGGGCGTTTCCTATTCTCTCTGCTGTCATGTCTTTGACAGATATCACATCTCTTAACGTACTCAAAGGAGTCTTGGAAGATGGACGGCCACCAATATCCAGCTCTTAAAGCTTTCTGTGCCGTCAACTGTCCAGCGAAGTGCCCTCCACACGCAGAGTCATGGCACTCTTCCAAGATGAAAGGAACCTCGTCAGGCATCACATATCGGCGTGATAGATATCATCAACACCCTGCCAATATAGTGTTCCTGCGATCAAGGAAAACTTAAAAGCCTGTTGTCTGATTTTCCTCTTTTCTGATTTTGATAAACCAGCTCCAGTCTCTCCCGTTGATAGATAATGCGTGATAGCAGCATACCAAGATGGGATAGAAGCTGTATTAATTTTAAACATTTCTTCAATATCACTTCCTTCAGCCAAAGTCTCTTTCGGCTCCCCAAAATCCACAAGGCATTCCACAATCCCCTGCAACCTCAGTGGCTTACTCTTAATCTCATAATCGAACTCCTGCAAAGTGATTAACCACTTTGCCAAACGATCAGACGGTTATAGCTTGCTCATAAGCAATCTAAGCCCTTCCGCCTTCGTATAGAAAACTACCTTCTCATAGAGGATGTAGTGCCTGAATTTTTTAGTCGCAAAGACCATCGCAAGGCACAACTTCTCCATGTAGGTGTAGTTAATTTCTGATATGCCCAATTTTTGACTAGCAAAAGCTATCGGATGATACCACTTTTCCTCCTAGATTTGGGCTAAACAGCAGCTGATACTATGCATGGTGCCTGCTGAAAATATGTAAAATACCTCGCCTCTTTTAGGTGCTTTTAAAGTTGGTGCTTTTACTAGCTCCTGTTTCACATCCTCGAAAGCTACCTTACAAGGATCACTCCATACAAATAGATAGCTAAAGGATAATAAGTTCGTTAATGGCAACGTCCTTTCTGCTAAGGCATTTATAAACCTCGGATAGTACCCTACCGATGACAGAAAGCTATGTACCTCTTTCGGAGTGCATGGTGGACTCATAGCGACTATAACCTTGATCTTTTCAAGGTCAGTTGCGATCCCTACTAAACTGACCACATGGTCTAGCAATAGCCCAGAAGGCACTCCAAAGATACACTTCCGTGGGTTAAGAGCGATATAAAATTGTCTGCAGTGCTCAAAGCACTTTCTTAAGATAATCAACATCCTTTCCCTTACAGGGCTGCCCCCAGTTCATCGATAAATACTTTCAACTCATCTGGAGAGATATCACCAAATGTCTTGTCGGCTGTTCGTTGCCATGATCCAGGTGCATTGCACAATCCAAAGGCCATCACATGGTACGCAAAAGTACCAAAGACAGTAATGAAAGTTGTTTCCAACTTGTCCTCTTCTGCAATTGCCATCTGGTTGTATCCTGCAAAGCAATCCATAAACAAATATATTTCCCTACCGGCTAATTGATCCAAAATCTCGTCAATAAATGGCAACGGGTAGTAATCCTTAACCGTCTGCTTATTCAGCTCTCTAAAATCTACACATAGTCGGATCTGGTTGTTTTTCTTCTTCCTGATAACAACTGGTGAACACCATTCTGTGTGCTGTACAAGAAGATTATACTAGCTTTTTGTAACTTCTCTAACTCCTCAAACAGCCCGTCCCTCAATTCAAAAGGTATACGCCTTACTTTCTGACGCACAGGACGACTGCCTTCTTTTACAAGAATAGTATAAACAGCTAGGCTGGGAGGAATGCCTCTCAGCTCATCATAACTCCAAGCAAAGATGTTGCGAAATTCTTGAATCAAGGACACATAGTCCTCCTTTTTTGCTGAACTGAGCATGGAACCTAATTTAATTGGCCGCGAATCATTTGGCGTGCCCAGGTTCAACTCAATCACATCCGCATCTCTTATCCTATCTTGCAGCTCGAGAGGTTCTTTTGGCTCTTCGTATTCGTTAGTTAAAGAGGAGATTTGTGGATATTGAAAAGTTGTCCATAAGCTCAAAGAGACTAAAATTCACAGTAAATACGGATTTGATAGCCAACACAGATTGAGACCTAGAGAGATTGAGGAGGGGGATTGGATGTTGGTCTACAACAGCAATCTAGACAACAAGTTGAGTACTATCTGCAAGGTTTTGAGACGATGATTTGGGCCTTATTTAGTACAGCATGTCCATGACAATGCTATGTATTCCTTATTAATGGTACGGCCTTTGATACCAATTGCAGGAAAGAGAATCAAACTGTTTAATAGGAGAGATCATGTAGCCTATGCACTTGAGGACTGGGATGATGAGTTTTATGATGGATATTGCAGAAGATGAGAAGATTGCATTGACCATCAATCTTAGTGGTAATGAGGATAGGTAGCTATGGCCCATTTTGAGGATGTGCAGGTTAGGAGGGGGGTGGATACTATGACGCTACATGTGCACCATTTTGAACCTAAGGGCCGAGTTTTTCCCCAAAAATTTAAACTCATTAGTCAGTGTCATTAGAAATTCGTTTTCCATTGTGTGTGTCTTTTTGTTTGTTGTTCACTTTGAGCTACTAGCTTGAAAATTTGATTGCTTGGTTCCATCCTAAATTTTTCGTATTCACTGAGTAGTACTTGGGCGCAAATAACTTGCATGTATGTCTATGTCTGTGGTAGCTCATATAAATGCTTGCTTGTGTGTCTACATTGTTTATGTTTCCATAAACTTCTAAAATGATGACAAAGGTTTTTAGTGTATGCAGTTTAATGTCAAGACAAGCGGGAATGTGGAAGGGGGTGGATGTCATGCGGAAGTCCTCCATGTGAAAGCTTTGGATGTAGAGCATGGTGGGACAACTTCAAGTTGATGTGAACAATGTGACAGTATCATTAGCAGAGAAGGAGCTAATAAATCTAAGCATCAAGAAGTATATACTAGCATTTGGGAAGCCATGTCTTCATTTATGAGCATTCCTACTTTGTGGTCTTGAATATCAACATGCTTAGGACCCTTAGGAAAGGGTATCCATTGACCTTAGACTTGTGTGCAATCAAGAAAGTGGCGAAGAAAGCAAAGCTTCTTGTCTTGCCTTGTGGAATATATGGAGGAGACATGGTCTTAACAACTAACTCAAGCTTTACACATGCATGCTTTTAGTGCATGCCTCCGAGTTTAATGTAAAGAGAAGGCTATTATTATATGGGAAAAAGGAAGCACTGATGGATAGTGGGGGAGTTAAAGATAGTAATTTTGGGCACCATGATGTGCTTTTTGAAGGATGATGGTTAGGATGGCCTCTTTTGGGCTTACTATCAACATTTACACTAACAGTTGATATACTTGGATGATATTGATCCAGCTTGTAGAGTGGTTTTGCAAGGAGCTACGTGAGATGAGAAAGAAAAGCTTCATAATCATCAAGGCCTATGGATATTCACAAACGAGGGGGGATGTGCGGCATCTAGTAGAACCTCCAACAAAAAGAGTGCTATTGGTCTACCAAGCGGTATTGGTGTGGCAATGTGATTGGAACAGCAATAGCAAATAAGAGATCTTTCGAGTTGGTGGACTACATAACCGGGGTCTAATGAGTCTGTGGTGGCAGTAAGCTCAAAATATTCGTGAGCTATGTCGACAATTTACCAACTGGGGATGAAAAAGGCTTATATTATGCTTTAGATTTGGGTGGAACCAATTTTCGGGTACTCCGTGTGTAGTTAGGTGGCAGAGAGGTTAAAGTTCTCAGGCAAGAGTATGAGGAGGTCCCAATTCCAAGACATTTGATGGTTGGGACAAATGAGGAGTTGTTTGATTATATTGTTGTTGAACTAGCATGGTTTGTTGCAACAGAGGGTGAAAGTTATCATGCTAAAAGTGGTCAGTAGTGAGAACTTCAGTTCACCTTCTCCTTTCTTGTAAAACAAACATCTATTGATTTTGGATCCCTCATCAAATGGACCAAAGGTTTTACAATCTCTCATGGGGTTGGAAAACATGTTGTGCAGGCCCTACATGATGCTGCAAAAAAAACAAGGCTTGGATTCTTAAGGACAGGCACTTTGATTTGGGATCTATTCATGATTAGAAGCTCTTAAACTTCATTGAATACTTGACTTTCCATTTATGGCTATGGGTTTAGCTCTCTTGATTGAGCTTTGGTTTTGTAATATGGCTTTGGATTTGTACTTGAAATATAACTTCAATATACTAGACCTTTGTCATCAAATCTGTTGTCTTGAATTGATGTTGATCTTGCTTCCATCTCGCATAGTGTCCTTGCGAGGAGCGACTTTCATGAACTCCCACACGTATTCCGTGCGACAATGTGGCATGGCTATCATCATGAAAATGGAACTTGAAGCTTCATTCTGTACATTGGAAGTATTAGATTTAAACAATGGTAGAAATAATTTTAACAATCTCAAGTGATCACATAACTAACAACAATGTGTTTTTAAGAATAAAATAAACTTGCCATTTTTAGTGAATTAAAAATAATTTTATTTTCTATATATTTTATTGTGTTTTCATATAAGTCCTCCAAGATTTTGTCATAAATGTCAAGTTGCTAGAATGCACATGTTTTGAAGTAGCTTTATTAAACAATTGTCACAACATAACTTGCATAATCTATGTTATTATTACTAACTCTATGCATTGTATGGTTAAAAGGTTGTATGATCTTACATTGTATTACATTTGCATGGCTAGATTATTGGAATATGACTAATATTATGTTTTTAATAAGATTTTGCATGACTAATAGTTACACACTAAAGTTCAGATTCTTAGTTACACAATAACCAATAGTTGCACATTAAAATTAATATTCTTAATCACACAATGACTAATACTTACACATTAAAGTTAATATTCTTAGTTACTATATATGATAAATTCTTGATCCCTTAAACTAACTACTCTAGTAGGAGACACATTTCACCCATTTGCAAAGTCTACAAGTTACCTTTCACATAAACCCAAAGGCTAAAGGTTACAACTAGCTATAGATACCTAGCTCTCAAAAGAATTTAAGAATCCAAATATATAACTAATCCAAGATAATGATCCCAAGTGCCATGGAGCCCTTTATAAAGAAAGATCTCATAAGCTATTCCTAATGCCATGACCTAATTTCCTAAAAAGTCCCTAAGCCTAAAACTTATTCACTACATCATCATGGCTAGGAGAGCCATTCAATGTCAACTCCAATGGTCCATCATCCTCAAGGATGCAACCTTGTGTTTCTTAAAACTAGAATGTGTACCAATAGCAATATAAAGTCCCTCAAGTAATGGACCATGTGATATCACATCACCCTTTTGAGAAGTCAAGAGCATGCTTTAAAAGACGCATCAACTATGATGCATGCTAAATGTAGATATAGAGCATCCTAATGGCCATAAACTACCCCCCCTCATTGGGATGAAACTCCCTAAGTAAGAAGGATCCATGGGTCTATTTTATGTATTTCATGCCCACTTGGTATGGATTTGATTCTCAACCCTATTTTATGAACTTTTGTAGAATTCTTATTCTTACTCCTCTAAACATTATTTGGTAGTGTATCAATCCCAATGAAAGTAACTATAATTGATCAATAACTTAATGTTGACCACCTTTTAACCTGGTTTGATATTTATAAAAACTAGAAACCAATTGTAGTGTGCCATTTGTGCAGCTTCTTCAATACCTTTCTAATGCATGTGCATTTCCAAAATAAATAAAAAGAATCCTCTCTTTCAATGCTCCAAGAAGACCATCAAATGATTCTAAATCATGGACACTCAAAAAATTTTGGAGCTTAGAGTGAAGGACCAACCAAGAGTGACTAAATGATGATTTTAGAACACAATGTGCAGGGTGCATTGCCTTTGTATAGGCTACAAGTGGGATGAGCCCAAGAGGACAAGACTTAAGATGAGACCCTAGAGGACAAGACTAAAGATGATGAGATATAACAAGAGGGTCATGAATGAAACCACAATAACACTTTATAGAGTAAAATACTTATTCCTAACACACCCTCTTGATACTCAATAAATGCTATAGTAACAAGGGACTACAATGGCACAAAGAAGTCAATAAGATGTTAGACCCTTGGATGCTCAAGTCCTACTCAGGCTACTAATCATATCAATGACTAGACTAAAAAATTTCTCCCAATGGACTTCATGAAAAGAAGTGAAACAAAAGTACACCTAAGAACCATGAATCAGAAAGCATTCCTCAAGTCAAATGTCAAGTGTTTCATGTAGTAGTTTCCCCCTTTATCACCATTTTCCATGTGAGATCTCACCTTCTCTATGATTTATTTTTAAGTACGTGTGTGTGTGCGTGTGACAAATATCTACATTGGTAAGATTTTCCTATGTGCATCCTTGCCCCAATGATAACATGATCAGTGTTCAATAGAGCCTTAATGGATAATCAAGCGAATGTGCCAAATAACATGGAAAGAAAGAGGTAGGGTAGTGATTGAAATATCTAAATGTTACAAATGTCGTGAAAATTGTTATGGAGCTTAATAGATAAATTATCTCACCTTAATAACATTATGCATACACCACATAATATTTGAGACACTTTGGTTTCAAGATAATTATGGATTATCTCACCACATGGTAATAGTTTTGGAGCTTAATAGATGAATTATCTCACCACATGTAGCATGATTCATACATCACATGATATTTAGGATACATCAACATGATATTTATCTCACCACATGGTTTGAAGATAATTATGGATTATCTCACCACATGGCAATAGTTTTAGAGCTTAATATATAATTGTAGATTAGGTCACTAGATATAGCATGATGCATACACCAACATGATATCTGAGAAACTTTGGTTTGAAGATAATTAGTGACCTTTTTTATATCTTTCATGTAATGAAGAATTATTCTAAACACTTCACTTTCATGACATGTTTTGATGCTAGTTGGTTTAGGGTTATAAGCTGACATCATCACAAAATTTATATTTGAGGAGAAGAAGAAGCATCTTATAATCTTTTAGAATTCAAAAGCCTAAGAGGAAACACTACATTGAGCCATGAGGAACAATGTTGCAATCTACCAAGACTTTTTCAACTAGAGGTTGAAGGGTGCTCCCCTACTTCCCTTTCCCCCCATGGCTTACTATGGAAACCCTCCCCTTCCCCCACCCTCCTTGCCAGAGCTTCCCCAACACCAACCCCAGTGCTAATTCCCATGCTCCCCCCTCTCATCCCTCCTTGGCTTTCATGGGCTACCTCTCTGTCAACATAATTACAACTCCCTAGAACCGGGGGGGATGGGAGTACACAGAGGAGCTATGGCAAACCTACTTAGGGCTACTGGTTTCTGTTCTGAAAAGAGGCCAATGCATGCGTACTTCCCATAGGGCCATCTGGAGCAAGTTGCAATGTCCACCCGGGGGGGCAGCACTGATCAACAAATGCCTCACTATTACAAGCTATCATCTCAAATCATGTGGAGAGTTGTGAATGTGATTTTCAGTGCCGAGCCCTGATGAATTCTTTGCTAGACTCTCTCTCCTCCTCAAGGTTGATTAGACTTCCGACCTCACCCAAGAGAAGGAAGAACCTCCCCTCTACCTAAGGCTCCTACCCGGATGTTCACGAAGATCCTCACTACCTTTGATACCAATACCTATGGCAGCTTCTCTATTTTGAGAAAGAATGCTGAAGAATGCCTTCCTTCTTGGACATGGATCAAGATACATTGAGAATGAGTTGGTGGCAACAGACCTTCATGGCCAGGAGTGGAATTTTTAACATACTTATAGAGGCCATCCTAGGAGGAATTTGCTTACAATTGGGTGGAGCTACTTTGTTAATTAGAAGAGGCTTGTGGCAAGGAATGTTGTGATCTTTCTTCAGGCTGAGAATGGAGAGGTGAGAGTGGGAATTTGATGGGCCAAGTGGTAGCTTGCATCTCAGTCTTCAAATTTTCTTACAAGCCACAGCATGCACATGGGTGTGGGTGCCATTACTTCTTATACTATGGCAACAAGGACTATGTTTGTCATGTACTAACTTGCATCTATATCAGACTCCTGCATGATAGAATCAAGGGGACCCTCATTTGGAGCACTTGAATGCAAGTATTCAACACACAGTGTGACTAGCCCATCATATTAACTGGGTATTCTAATTTGCAGAAGTCAATGGGACAAGAAGTTTGTAGCTCCTAGAGGCAGTTTATTGTGCATATAGCTTTTTATGGCCATTGTAGCTAGCAGTTATATTGAAACAATTACTATCATCACTACTAGAGATGTAGAAGCATTTGGTAGGACGAGGGAGATCCAAACACCCAAAATCTATGAAGACAAGTCCCGTACATCTGATTCATTGTGTAGTAAGTCGTGGTAATAAATGTTTTAGCTAACTCTGATACATTAGTGTTTGAGGTACATCCACCCCAAGGATAAGCCCATCCAATTTTAGGGCTTCACAGGTTGCTCTGGCATCATTTACTTGTTACAAAAATTTTATCAAGTCCTGTGTTTGTCCTAGTGAATCATAACCACCTTGGTTGTGATGGAGTTTAACACATCTTCTATTATCTCAGTAGTTTTCTAGAAAAAAAAGGCCAACAGTACCACAAAGAAATCCCAACAAGACACTCTTAGGATTATTGTGACTTCAATGCATCATACAAGCTCATAAGCTACTAGCATACTTTGATCAACTAGGAGAATTTGGAAAGAAGCAAGTTGTTGTGAGACGTTTGCTTCCTCTTGAGAGGCATGTTTATGTAGATTGTTAAAAGTTGAAACCTATTTGTCTAACAATGAGTTTGTAACAAAAGAACTTCAATACATTTCTTCAGTTTCTGTCCTCCTACAAGATCACGCCACATTGTTGTAAATGTAGGGGAAGAAGGTGATGTTGAGGAGTCACGACAGTTGGAAATAGGTTGGTAATACGAAGGGCTTGATGAGGGCCAAGCAAGCAATGACGATGAGGTAAAGTGCCAGCTTTTTCTATATGTTGGAATATGTTGGCATTTGAGGATCATTCTCAGGGGATTTAAGAGGCATTGTATTGTTGTTTATAGAAAGTGCCTAAGTCTCCTTCTAGTTGAAGGATCTTATAGTTAACCTATATATAAGGCTGATATAAACTTCAACCTGCCCTTATCTGTGTAGTAGCACCATTCACAATAGAGTATGCATGGGTAAATGGGAGGGTAGCATCATACTTGAGCTTACTTTGAAACTCCATACTACTTTGTTAGAAACTAAATGAGCTCTATTAGAGGTTTAAGTGTTTATCGGAAATTGGCAAGTGATGATTGGAAATAACTTGGTTTTTTTTCAAATCTACTAACCTCTTTTTGCAAAGCTTGCAACAGTATAGGGGCACTAGAGAAGGGCAAAGAGATACATATTGTAGCAGTTAGGGAAGGTTATTGCTACAATTGATAAGAAATGGTACTACTAAGACCCATCTTTTGTGCAGGTAAGCAATAGCCATAAGCTTTGTAGAAAAGTTTTATTATTGGTATGTAGTCATTCTTGATTGGTGGTATGTTGCACTATGTGAATAGTTATACGATGATAGCACATGATTGATTCAAGTATAGAGTTCAATAGAGGAAACATCTTATTTGAAGTAGAAGAGAAGCATCAGTTAGAAAGTTGAAGTTCTTAATCTTTGTTTAATGCTAACAATTAAGATGGGAGAAAAGGGAATTCTAAGTCGGTTTTGGTATAGGAGAAATAGAAGAAATTTTTAATGGGAAGAGCAGCAATCATGTGAGTTCTGGACTTCTACAGTTTGTAGCAATCTTCATAGTACACAGTCTGGAGCTGGTGATATTGTAGAATAATTACATCACATCTCCCATGTTATGCACTTGTAGTTAACAGATTTTCCTAGCGAACAATTTGACTTTGAGACTACAAGTGAGGTAGGCCAAATGATGTCCAACCTAGCATGATCATGAAGAAGGAAAAAAATTAATGTCATATACCAATTTGGTTTTGTGCTACTTTAGGTTCTAATGTGGCACAAGAGTGGAGCTTCAGAAATCCAATGGCTATTGAATCTGTTGGATGTGGATAAAAGGTGTGTTGTTTTGTTTTTCCTTGAGAGTTCCATTTACTATGATCAATTTTAACACCTTCATGGTATTTTCATGTACTAATGTCCCTTTGGTAATTATGGATTAACCTTCATTAAAGAAAAACACATGCAACATCTACATTGATTTAGAGTGACTAGAAGGAGGAAAAGAGACCATCATGCCATATCATACCAACACTTCTAGTAATATGAAAATATGGTAATATGGTCCTTCATGCTTAAAAGCCAGATGTACATATGTAGAGGTGGTGATTCCAAACCCAAAAGGAATAGCAAATGACAGGTATGACTGCTAGTTTTAATGATGGTGCATACAAAGGAATTAAGGGGGCACCTATATCTTACAGGTGCATTCAATAACAAGTGTGTGCTAAGGGGAACCTTAGAAAATGGGAAAGAAAGTTGACCTAATGTTGGATAGGCTGTGGAAAAGGATAAAGCATGTCATTGAAGCTAAAGGGGTTACAACCTTAGAAAATGGGGAAGCAAGTAAACATGCCACTTTGAAAATGGAAAAGCAAGTCAATGTTGAACAGGCCATGGACAAGGATAAAGCATCTCATTGAAGCTAAAGGGTATGCGCTCCCTTAAGTTTACTTGGTGGGTTGTCTATAGCTCGTGGACTGATTAAATGGACCATTCTAATGCACTCCCTTAAGTTTAGTGGGTGATTGATAAAATGGGTTGCTCTGATACTATATTTCTATTGAGATGTATAGTATTTGTCTCATCTCTTTTTCCTTTGCCCAATTGAGTGTTGCTATGGCTGCCAATTTGCAACTTCACTCTCACAGTCTTGGGAACATAGTGTCACACTAATTTAGGGTTTCTCTCACAATTAGAGCTCAACATTTGTAGTAGCTCATACTTTGTTTGCAATAATATTACATAATGTTAGAGGGGGCTACATAGAGTTCATTGACTAATTGAATGGGCTACTTTACCTTGTAAGATGGATATTTATGGGTTTGTCTCTTAGAATGCTTTGATTGCATGAATTAGAAGCCGTTTTTCATGATTTTCTGCAAGTTGGCGTCAACGTAAATGCTTGGCACATTGCTATGTATGTTCTATTTTCTTTTCTAGTCTCCATGTTGTACATTGGGGTAATGTATGGCTCATTTAGAGTTATATGATAAATATCATCTGTAGTGGACCCCTCTTTGAATTCATCACTGGATGATGTCTCACTACCAAATGGATCATCTGTTGTCTCTAATTCAGTGGAGGATAAAGGAGCTCTCTCACTCTGAGGAGACTCAGGGTAAGCATCAACTATTACTCGATTAGCACCTCTACCTAGAACCACTCAACCGGCGGGTATATCGACTTGACAGTCCGTTCCTAAAATCCAAGGCCTACCTAGCAAGACTCGATAGCTAGGACTTCCTGCAAATATTATCACCCTAAAGTCCAAGAAGCATTCTACACTTGCAACTATAACATGGACTTTAGTAATGCAACCTTCTGGTTGCCTTAGACTATCATCAGCCATTCTAAGAAGGGTGGAGCCATCTTTTTGGATGCCTAGACCCAACCTCTACATCAACTCTAAACTCATGATATTGATGGAGGACCCAGTGTCTATGATAGCATAATCCACTAATATTCCATCCACGTATGCTGGAACCCTAGGGCAATTCTTTTTAGCATGATCAAACCAATCTTCCCCTACTCGTGCTATGCCCAAAGGTTCTACAATATACCCAATATGCAGGATCTTCTTGAATTCCTTGCGTACTCCTAGAGATAATTTAATCAACTGTAAGAGGTTTACATCTGGTTTGACTTCACAAAGAGAACTTGCTTAGTCAAAATCATGATAGGTAGCCAAAGCTCTCTTTTCTCGCCAAACCATTCTTTCTTTTGGTCTTGGGACCGGCTTTGGTGCTTCTCTTTTAGCTCTTGCCTTCTTTCTTGACACTTCCTCATCCTTCTTAGGATCGAATTTTTTATCAAAAAGCCTTAGAGGTCCCCCTTTCACGCCAGGATTTAGGACTTGTGTCCCCTTATCCCCTTGCTTAGGGTTTCCCTCGACCGGTTTTGCATTATTTTTATCACCCTCTTTAGCCTTTTGGCCTCTTGCTCATAGGTTAGAGGTTTCAGCGCCATTGATGTGTACAACCTCGATAAGGCTGACTCCATTGCCTTGTGGCAACTCCTCTATAGTGGTCTTTCCCCTTTGTAGTATTTGTCTTGATCCATCATTTTACTGGAGGTTACTACCTTGCGCTCTATGATTAACTGGACCTGGCTGTTTACTCCCTTGTTGGAGGAAACTAATCTTACTCCAACAGGTAGTGGCTAAGTGGCCTGACTTCCCACAAATATCACATTTAACATTTGGACAGTTTCTAGGGAAATGTTGTCCGGCACACCACTTACAGCTGAATCTTGAGGGACCACCCTCTTCAAGGCATTGACTCCCTATCAGATTCTGCTGCTTCTTCAGGAAATTGACGTCAACAGCTATTTGCTGATATTGTTCAGAAATCATGTTGGTGTAGTGCTTCATCATATCCTTAACTTTGCCAAGGACATTAGAGGCACTCGACTCATGGCCTTGATCATCTATCCATTGTTCCATTGGCCTAACAATTTGATTGGGCATTGGTTGTTGACTCACAGGAACAACATTAGGGTTCAAAACTTGGCCTCCAACATTTGGTGGAGCCAACTGACTAGCCATAGACATAGTCACACTGAGAGGAGCTGGCAACAAAGGTACATTTTGAACCATGCTTCCTCTCCCATTAGGGTTATTCATAGGCATCCCTTGACTTCCATTTATCAATGGTAAATTGCCTCCAGGTACTAGACCCGCATTAAGATTTATTCGAGAGAAGTAGGCCGTTTGTAATCGTGACTCTACTCCTTTTGCCCACGTGATGGCAGTGTCTATATCAACCAAAGCCACACTGCTCAATTGTACTAGAATATTGAAGTCCAATCCATGCAAGAAGCATTGCAATTGGGCAGCCGACGGAATATGAATGTAAGTTTGTAACTTACGAAATACTTCCTTAAGCTTCTTGGCATAGGCTTTCACATTCTCATGGGGGTCTTGGCGTGTTACATTCAAAACACACAACCAGTATTGGCCACCTCTTTCAGGGGCATATTCTCCTCGGAAGGCTGCATAAAATTGGTCGATTGTGGTTATGGTTTCAGTTTCTATGCTATGATACCATACTGTAGCCCTTCCTTTTAACGTCATGTTAAAGAACATCATAAGATGTCCCTCATCTTGGATGCAGTAATTAAACATTAATCTTTGGAATTCACAGATGTGAAACTCCGCATCTTCTTCGGCTAACCCATTAAAAATGGGCAAAGGCACTCCTAAAGCTGGCAGATTCGGTGTCCCTTCAGGAATTGCAATGGGTTGTGCCATGATGATAATCGGATTGATGATAGGAGTTTGAAGTGATGGAATCACACCCCTGCTTGAAGTGGGTTGACTTGGTGGAAGAGAGGAAGAACTTGCACTTCCTCCGGCACCTAAAGGACTATGTGCAGCAGTTGGGTTACTAAGACCACTGTCTTTTATGCGTATCGGGCTACTCTTTTGAGGAGAATAGCAACTTACAATCTCCAATCGCCGTCTAGCCCTCTCAGCATGTTCTGCTTTTTGCATTTCAGCTTGACGGTCCTTGTCAAAGAACATAACCCAACTTTTTTGGTCCCTAGAAACCCTAGATTCGAGAACCACCACTTGTTGGCAGTTCCCAGCAAACGCACCACTGATGGGACCTCAAATGGGCCAGCACAAGCTATGGCACTAGCCGAACCTCATGCTCATAACAGAAAAACACAC
This sequence comes from Lygodium microphyllum, assembly GCF_053477565.2. Classification (NCBI taxonomy): domain Eukaryota; kingdom Viridiplantae; phylum Streptophyta; class Polypodiopsida; order Schizaeales; family Lygodiaceae; genus Lygodium; species Lygodium microphyllum. The sequence continues at coordinate 1,449,856 of NC_141156.1, forward strand.
CCTCACAGCTTCGCGGGCCAGGAGCGTCTATCTACTCCTAAAGGACGAATTGTCCTAAAGCCTAATCTATGCATTTATAGTTTTGTAGTCCAACGTTTCCCTTTCTATAAACTCCACAGAAGGAGAATCCATACATATTGGCAATAAATGCCACGATAATCACATACATGGGAGGCAACCTCTCGGTGGAATCACCGCGGCCCCGCTGCAGCTCTCCTACCATCGCAGGGATTGGCCCCTTGATGCGCTGTTGCTCAACATATAGAACAAATGAATAAACTCCACTCTTTCATTTTGAAGGTATTCCAAGAGATACCATGTGTCCTTACCAAATAATCTCCCAAGAAATGAACGTCTATCCTATAGCTTAGGTTGTCTTTCCACACTCAAGCGTGGGTCATCATAATCGAAAATATGTGCTATGCATTCAGTCCTTTGTATTTTGATACCATGGTTGACATGCATATGCAAAAGTGGATGATCCTAAAGTGTCAAACATAATTTTCAATCAGAAACGTGTGGTGCGCAACCAGGCTTTCCAATGCTCATTTACTAACTTGTTGCGACGATGTAAGGATAGCATCAAGACAACACTCATGCTACTATCCTCTTAATTAAAATACAACAAAATATATGTCATGATATACATAAAAAAACCAGCAATAATTAGCAGGCAAATCGCACCATTCAAACATCCCAACCCTCTACGTTTAGGTATTGCTTTCATTGCATAGGTGTAGAGGTTCATTTTGTCATGTTTTGATGTATAAAAAGCAATAAATCACAAAGTTTGACAAGGAGATAGGGCAAACTGAGGCTAAACCTCATGCTTTGCCACTACCACACACCCACAAACAATCATTATATTTTTTCTTATTTTTGTGAAGTGTATTTCTATTTTTCCCCTTATTTTTTTTATTTTCATGATTTATTTGACAATAAAATATGCTATTTTCTGATTTTTCTTGTTCCAATCACTTTAGCATACTAATATTCAATTTATCTTTCATTTTCCCCCCATAGGAACACATTTCACCCACCCGAAACGACAAAACTATCATTTTACCGCTTAAAAACCGCATTTCGAGTTTTCAGGAATCAAATAGCGCATGTAAATCATTGCAAAATCGTATGTCTCCAGATCAGATAGCGAGATTCATAGTTATGGCAGACCAGGAGCTGTCTCAGACACCATCGGGCCACTCTATTAGATCTACTTCGGCGCGCTCTGATGCTTCAGTTTCTAGCAGATGAGGTCGATGCTCCAGACTTAGGCCAGACAGAGGGAGTGGTTCAGGGGGATGCTGCAGAGATCCAAATGTAGTGAGTCCGCAGTCGGCTCGGGATACAGGTGCTATTCCTTGCTCTCGTGGCAGTTTGAGAGAGCGTGGCTCATGTGGTTGCTGTGGAGATACGGATGCAGTATCTCCATCTCATTGTTCTACTGGAGTTGCATCACCTTCGGGATTTGTCACACCTATGGGGATGTCTACTCCACTCACTCTGGATTTTGCTCAGACGTCCGCAGGTGGCACCCCTATGGGTGCTACTCCGATAGGTACTACCCCACTAGGTACACCAGATGTACAGGGGTCTCCTAGATATGCCCAGGAAGTTGGTCGTCAGTGGGAGAGAACCCATCTTAGGCATACCCTAGAGGGGTATGCCTACCTTGTAGATGATAGGTCAGGAGCCATCATCATGAATGATGAGGGGAGGAGGGTGATGGCTCGCATGAGAGAGTTGTGCCAATAAATTTTTCGGCACAACGTCTTGGATCATTGATGTTGAGATATCGAGCTCCACTCGTGATATGCCAGGGTGACCGTTGTGCATTTATGTCACCGACTTGTCAGTTGTAGACGCGGTTGGTACACCGCCCATGAATAATAGCTACATGATAGCTATCCTTATCTACTCTAGTTCGTGGCTCAGTTAGTATGCCACCTTAGTTAGTTGAGTTTGGTTTGAGACCCATATATAAGGTTCTTCTATTTCTTTGTACAAGAGTTCTTTTTAGCTTACACAACTAAGAAGAGGAAAACTGTTTTTCAGCCTCCACCCTTGTGTGTATTCCCCCATTGTGCAAGCAAGAAAGCTACAAGTGAGACTCCTTTCTTCTCTCCCACAATCTTGACAATTGATTCGACGCCTTTATCTACCATTTCATCATTTCATTAGCCATTAGGGATCAACTTGAGTAAGAGAACCTTCTCAAATTTCAATCAAATCCGCTTGATATAGTTTTTTGGTTGAAATTTTTCTATATAAATTTCTACTTAGAAATTCACATAAGTAGAAATACGTAAACTAAGGAAAATGCAATATTTTCAAGTTAGAGAAAAAATAGAATCACATTAAAAATTTTCTATATAGAAAAATTACCAAAAATTTTCCTACATAAGAAATAAAAAATTGAAATTTCCTATCAATTACCTAGTTAAAATTAGACATAAGTAGGAAAAGTAAATAATAGGGAAAGTGGATCATTTCCTAGTTAGAGAAACAAGGGAACTGCATAGGAGATTCCCTACATAGGAAATTCCCTACATAAGAAATTTCCTACATAGGGAGTTTTTCTATGTAGGGAATGTCCTATGTAGTTCCTTAGTTTTTCTAACAAGGAAATGTTCCACTTTCCCTATAATTTACTTTCCCTACTTATGTGTATTTTTAACTAGGGAATTGATAGGGAATTTCCTTTTTTTTCCTATATAGGAAATGATTAAAAGTTCATTGTACATGGGTTAGGTCCACATAGGTGGTATTTAATACCATTAATTGTGATAATAGACCTCATCTAGCTTGCATGCTAAGAATAGAACACTATCCACAAACACTTACACATGGGCTCTCCTCACAATGGGACCCTTAGAACTTAAGTGTCATAGAATACTATGTTGCACCTCTCACAAGGCTAGAACATTGAAATATTTAAAATTTTCAATCTAGGAAGATGCAAAATAGCTTAATCAACAAAACAAATGTGTACCTTCATCAACAATGTATGTTGAAGGAGTGAAGAAGAGCAATTAAGAAAAAAGAGAAACCTTTGAATATGATCATACTGGACATGTAGAAAATTATTGCTTCAAGTAGAGGGAAGGAGCTAATCACCTAGTAGAGCATCAAGAAGTAATCGAAGAGGCTATGCTAAGAAATAGTAGAGCAGTGGGGAGAATAAATGGACATGTTAATACTTGGAGGAAATGTTGCAAATGATTATCATACTGGTTTATTTAATGGCATAGTGGTCTACTACCTTAATAGATTATTAGGCTTTAATCCAATAGCTTGGGCGAGCATGAAAGAGATTGTTTTAAAATCATCCTAGTCCGTCTTCCTTTTGGCATGAACATTCCCATAGTGCTTTGGAGAGCCACAACTATTAAATGGGAGATGTGGTAGTGGTGGGTAGATTTGAACTCACACAAGTTGTAGCTTGAGCTTGGCCCTTCAATAAGCATGCAAACTTTGGCATAGTTGCATATGTAAGGCCCCAAAAATCTCAAAAAGTTGCCCCTAACATTGGTCCACCCATCCATAGGTAGGGATTGTCAAGACTGCCACCCATTGACTTTCCAAATATCATAGCGATGATGTGCAGCTAATAGCTTTTTGCACCTATCTAAACTAGCTTAATCATTTTTTGTAATTTATTAGTTTAATCATAGTATTGATGTGGACATGCACCTAGTACATTTGTCAATTGGAGTGCTTAGCATGCTCAAGACAATGAGTGTTCTTCGCATGCTCAAGACAATGTGTGTTATTGGATGAATTAGCTCTCAAAGTTGGAACCTTAGGACGCTATCAAGTATTTTGGTCGTAGCACATTGGCGAAATTCCGAGATGCCCTTAGAACTATGCATAATAAATATGGGCAATCGTTAAGCACGATGGCGCCGAGTAAAGTGAGAAGAGGGGAGGGATAGAAAGCGAAAGGAGAGCCAAATATATGTCGCATATGCTTTTCGGAGGTGCTGTTTGTATTCCTTCAATCATGCGATCATTCGGGAGACCAATAAAGCAGGTTGCGGCTTTATTCCTTTCATCGAGCTGCCAATTTAGGAATGAATGCCATCGTACCATATAGGTGCCTTCCTACTCTCATGTACACGAGCTAAAGCGCGACGCCGATGCACGTTTGATGTGCCGCCTTATTCTTGAGGATAAAGCTAGGCACGCGAGGCGTCCTTTTCCGATGGCATGCGGTCCAGTGAACCATATAGGTGCCTTCCTAGTCTGATGCATACGAGCTAAAGAGCGACGCCAATGCAGGCTTGATGTGCCGCCTTATTCTTGAGGATAAAGCTGGGCACGCGAGGCGTCCTTTTCCGATGGCATGCGGTCCAGTGAACCATATAGGTGCCTTCCTAGTCTGATGCACACGAGCTAAAGAGCGACGCCGATGCAGGCTTGATGTGCCGCCTTATTCTTGGGGATAAAGCTAGGCACGCGAGGTGTCCTTTTCCGATGGCATCCGGATACGGTCCAGTGATAATGAGCAGCAGCAGCAGGATAACAGCGCAACACCCTACCAATATATATACACACAGAGTGATCATCCCAACACCACATATGTACCTCACAAGTTGCGCTGCTCTGATCTCTGGTGGTACCGTGGTAACTCTCTCATTCATCGGTGGGCGCTATATTCGTCATTAATACATTCGAATTAAGCATGGCTGTAAGTAGTCCCTAGGCCGCCAGCATTACTTCTCTTCTTTCTGCTATGGTACGATTCGAATCATCAAAATCTAAGTGAGTTGCACCGTGCATGCAGGGTGGCAAATTCTCACAAACCTCCCGGGATATTACGCTCCAACAGAAAGGGAAGTTCTTGCAGGCCTCCTGCCGGACATCGGATGGCCAGTGGCTGGCATCCACGCTGGACCTCAATTTCTTTCTCCAGAACTCCGACGGAAACGTGCAGTTCGCGCCGCAGAGGCCAGGCAACTACCTGCTGACATCCGAAGGCGTTAGTCTCACGGGCACAACATTGCGCGGAACGGCCAGGCGACGCGATCAGACCAGTGTGCCCTTCCAGCTGGATCTGGACCGCAACGTTGCAAACATTGAAGGACGGCTGCTATGGCTAGTCAATCCCGCGCAGCCATACAACTCTCCTGATAACGGTACCTCAAAACTCCCTTGGATCGTACGGTATTCCTACATACGTACGTACTTACGTGTGTGTGCGTCTGGAGAGAAAGAGAGAGCGAGAGAGAGAGAGACACGAGGGGGAGGTGTGTGCTCGCGCGCGCACTTGCTTATGTAGTAATGAATTGGTGCTGTAGATGAGGCCGGATTCGGTTCTTACGATGTCTCGGACGACCAAAAAATGCGTGACTATGCCGAGTCTCTGAAGCCGCACCGCCCGAAGCGAGAGGTTAGCATTACACCGCCCACCAAAGATGATAAGCAAGATATACAGAACCTTGTGCGTTTGTGGGATCTTGACATCATGGACCGCAACCTAGGACAGGTCATCACTGCCCTTCTATCACCGTCGCAGTTATCGGTGCTATTGAGCAAAAGCGTGGAGTTGGGTTTAAGTTGAACATGACGATCCATGTTGAATGGTGTTCTGTAGGCTACTCTGGTGGAATTTCCACGTCGCCCACGGCCTAATGAGTACACACCTCACCGCCAAGGATGGAGAATCGACAACCAAGAGAATGGCGCGTTCCCCATGCATAATCTGCAATACTACAGCCTCGCTGTACAAAATGGGAGTGCTGTGTATGCTAGCGTGTTGGTGCCCGTCCGTTACAGGGTGGGTCGAAGCCGCATACGCAATGCTTTCTTACAAAGCATGGAACAAGGGCGTGTGGTCACAATTGACCCACCACCCCCTGGGCAACGTCAACCTCCTCCACAGGATGACCCTCGAGCTGAAGCACAGTTCGTGCAGTCTCTGTCGTGGGTTGTGCTTGTTGGTCTTGCAATTATTTGTTTGTAGGTGGAGGACCCACTTGTTGATGAGGTGTTTGTGCAACACCTACCACAGGGAGTTTGCTCTTAAATAAGCATCATAATTGGCATGCCTAATTTATGTGACACTTGGTATGAACTACTACATATTGAGCACATAGACATATAAAGCATCATAATCGGTTTGTCTTCTTTATATCTTGTAAGTTGTGTGGCCATGCGAACTTTTCAACACGTATGTGTTTAAGTTAGTATTGAAAAATATCAAGATTAATCACGTGTACTCTACCACGTGATGAAACAAAAGTACTCCAATTTACAATCATTGTAAGCATGATGCATGCAAACTATATTCAACCTTAAACTTCTATAGTATTACTCACATTTCAACTCCTCAATTTCCAAGCATTCATGTGTTATGATATCCCTCGATGAGCAATCATTGTTTTGAAGCTCACTATGAGTCTTGCAATTTCACCTGATCACGAAAATTGCATCCAAGCAACAATAGTGGTAGTACGCAACCTTTTGAATATTGGGGTCTTTTGTTTTGTGATTTGCATTAGTAATTCATCATGCTTTCGTACCATGTAGTCTTTGGAATTATTTTCATTCAATCATTGGCTTTTAACTTCAAAATCATGCTGTCATCTTTTCATTTGAGATTAAAAATAATGATTATTTCCATAAAAAAGTTTTTAATAACAAGGTGTTGGCGAATGCTAACATTGCCATGACACCATAGTGGATGCAACGGCCACATACACATAATTTTTTGCATCTTTATGCATGCACATTGTGTATGAATCATGATATGGGCTCATCTTGAGTTCCAAATTGTATATTTTCCCTCAAGTCATGAGTCTACATGAATAAATGAGAGTACTAATAATCTGCATTTTTCATGCATATGTGGGCTTGGAGAAGAAGGCAAGTATGGAGATTGGAACTCTTTCCCATGCTCAAATACTCATTGGATCCATAAATACAAGATAAAAGACTCTCACTTTCTCCCTTATCTTTGCTAGTTATATTCTTGCATTTAATTAATGCATCATTAGTATGTGATTTGCATGACATTATGCCAATATCCACTTTTGTGTGAGATTGACTACTGTGTAGTCAATAGCCGATTGCAATTAGTACAATTGTTAGTGCATTCTCTTCCTAATCACTCTCATTCACCTCTCTCTAATCTTGCACTACTCTCACATATCTTAGTGTTTATGATTTCTCTATGTCCTAGATAGGTGACTACCTCTGTTGCTTGAAATTTTGTTGGTTTGGATGTGTTGGAGGAGCAACCTAAGCTAAACATGTGTTTTTCCTCAACATTTGGCATCATTGTTGGGGACAAGCAACCTAAGCTAGAGGAGGTGTACTTAAGAATTGAGAGTTTAGTGTTAGAAATGTGTTTAGGAAGAGAAATCAATTATTAGATTGGTTAATTTTGGTTGTAGAATGTTGTTTTTTCCTAATTAGAGGCTTTCTCATCACTCTGTTGTAATAAAATAATATATAATTTATGAGATTAGAGTGATTAATCAATGTACAATTAGCAAAATATATTAATCATTATACTAATAACTCACTAATTCTCATGTGCGTTTGGTACTATATATAAGTAGGTGTGCATTTAGAAGTGAGTTTGATATGTTTATCTTTTAAATTCCTAAAATATTATGCTAATATTATGGTTTTAACTGGATTGTTCATAGTAAAGCGGTTTGGAGCCAGAAATTGGTGATTCTCTCACATGTATGCTTAAGTTAAATTTATGAGGCTTGAGATCATTAATTTTGTGCAAGTTTGAGTGCCTTTATTCTCTATTATATTTTGTAGTTGATCATTTGCATACCAAAATGTAGCTGAATTTTTTTGGGATGATATAAATTTTTATGCAATCTTTTAAAAATACTATTTGGGTATAAATGTGAGCTTGTACTAAATGATTATATGAATTTGGGACTTGAAACTGATTTCATAAAATTGGTAAATTTTCAAAACTTTTGTACTAATGATTTGGTTAATTTTTTGGAAAATTTCAGCAATTATTTGCTAATTAATTACAAAAATTTTCTAATCAATTGACAAACATGTGTAGAATTTCAACGTGATTCCATGTGAGTCGAAATCTCAAAGTGCTTCACAAGTACTTGTGAACACTTGGAAATTTTTTTTGATTAATTCTAGTTATATTTGGATATTTTTTACATTTTTGAAACAAATAAAAAAATAGGGCATATTAAAAGAAAAGAAAACACACACACACACATACCCATCAACACACGTGCACATCCACCTTTCCATAATCACCCTCATTTTTTCCTTCTTTCCTTTATTTTTCTTTACCTTGCCTCTACCTAATTAACTCTCTCACTCTTCTCTCTCTTTTCCCTTTACACATATGCATACATCTCTCACTGTCACTCTCCCTCTCTCTCTCTCCCCACACATGCAGACTTACACACACTCACTCACTCTCTCTCTCTCTCTCTCTCTCTCTCTCTCTCTCTCTCTCTCTCTCTCTCTCTCTCTCTCTCTCTCTCTCTCTCTCTTTCCAACCTCACACACACATACATAATCTCTCTCTCTCTCTCATCCACTCACATACACACACACACCCTTTCTCCCCCCTCTCTCTCATTGAAAGAAAATGAAAGTAACTAATTAACTAACTCATTGATTAATTACACAAACACAAAACACACGCATAGTCTCTCTCTCTCCCTCTCCCTATACATAATCAATAATTAATTACTTGATTAGTTACTTAATTAATTAATCAATTGGTTTCCATTTATGCACGAACACACACACGCACACACACACACACACACACACACACACACACACACACACACACACACACACACATCTTTCTCTATTCTTCACAAACACACATTAATGATGGGGCTAGTAGGTGAAAGGTTGTGATCGCCTACAAAAAGGGCAAAGGTTGCAAAATGACTGGGTAAAGGGATCAATCAACGAATCGTGAGGGTCAAGTGAGTTGTTAACAACCAACTTAGGAGACTAGGTGAAACATTGGGGCTGTGCTAGTAGTCAGAAAAGACAGGGGTAGGAGGATTCTCAGCTAGGGCCGCCGTCACCAAGGTAATGGTTGACACAGCATAGGGTACAGGGGGTCTGGTTGTTGTCATGAGTAGCTAGCACTAGGGATGGTTTTTGGAAAACATCCAGGTCAGGGGTCAATTTAAGAGGCCTATTTGGATCACGAGGGATGAACTGAGTGAGGGCTAGATAGATGGTCACTTACAACAACTAGAGTGAGAAGAGTAAAGTGTGTTAGGTCAAGGCTGGTGTTAGGATTGGGTGGGGTTGCTTCAAGGGGCAGGTGATAGCTAGTGTCAACTAGGCTTGGCAATGGGGATGGAGCAACTAGAGGATTGAGAAAGGCTAGCACTCCTTGGCAAGATCAAGAGTATGGGCTGAGTAGATTATAGGGGAATATTAGCCAGGAGAATAGTGATAGCATGGCCTTATCCTTAGCATAGGTATAGGTTGGGCAAGGTTAAGTGTAGGGATAGAATTCGATACCAAATGTAGGGTCTGAGGGGTCTAGGGAGGTCCAAGGTCATTGAACTAGAGAAACAAGGCCGATATGGTATGTTGAAGAACTGGATTGTATTAAAGGACCTCACAGCCATGGGGGACAACAGTTATGAAAATAGGTTGAGGGTTGTTTCGCGGCAGCAAGGAATTCTGGTAAAGTTGGTATGGGTTGTGTAGGAAGTGGGTTGGCCAAGTGGGTAGGTGTCATTGATATGATGGAGTGAGGCAAAGGTCTTAGGGCCATTGTATTGTGCATAGAGTTGTCACGTTGTAAGCCACATTTAGACAATGGTCGGCAAGCTGGAATGGTCTATAGAGCTGAGGCTTATTCAACTGGGGAAAGGGTTGGAGTTGGTGTAGTAAACAAGGAAGACATCAATACATGGAAGATGTGGAGGTCATGACCATATATCTATAAGAGCCAAGTAGTATCAATGATGTGGATCATGTCGAGCAAGTGTTTTGAAAAATGGTGAGTGGCAAGTGTGTATGAGAAAGGTCGGATTATATGGAAATGGAGAGGGCCAGATAGGCCTTGACACTAGGGCTAGGCTTGTCTAGCTGGGCAATAAGGAAGTGACTATGTGAACAATCGACTTGAAGGGAATGATAATGGAGATGGGGCTGTCTGC